>NC_134353.1:258598597-258920055 GCF_048569485.1 Anomaloglossus baeobatrachus | reverse complement strand
GTGCTGACATTTCTACCACATATTCCTGCACCCAATGTACACCTCCAGGCAAAAAAACTGCATTAAAACCGCCTCTTAATGCATGCAGTTTTGATGCTTTTTTTGCCAGGTGGTGTAGATTGGGAGCATGAATATGCTGTAGAAATTTCAGCACCAAATCTGCATCTCTTGGCAAAAACAAATGTACAAAAACGGTTTTGATGCTGTTTCAGTGCAGTTTTCTTCCAGGAGGTGCAAGTTTAGTGCTGAAATGTCTGCACCAGATTTCAGCACCACATCTAGATGTCCTGGCAAAAAAATTCACATCAAAACTGCATAGTGTTTTGATCATTTTTTTTCTTTGTGCCAGGAGATGTAGATTTGGTGCAGGAATATGATGTAGAAATTTCAGCACCAAATCTGAATCTCTTGGCAAAAAAAAAACAGTTTTCTGCCAGGAAATTTAGATCTGTGAACCCAGTGACCTCACCTGAGGTGAGGTCACTGAGTTCATTGAGGTCCCCTGAGGTCAGGTTGCTGCGGGCACAGGTGGGATAATATGGGAACCTCCAGCTGTGACTGAAACCAATCTGAGTGATGTCACCACTGATCGCTGGGGATCAGTCTCTGCCTAAATTCCACAACGGGCCGCCATGTTCTATGGCTGTTCGCTGTCAGTTCAGATGTAGCAGAGCTGGAATAGTCGTGGAACTTTGTGTGGATTATGTTAGACCTGCCTCTTTTGGGGGTTAATAAAGTGGTGAAAGAATGTTTTTTTGTATTTTATTTCAAATAAAGGACTTTTTCACTGTTTGTGTTTATTTACTTTCCCTTTCAGATTAGTATGGGAGGGTTTCATCAACACCTCTCAATACTAATTTGGGCCTTAGTGGCTGTTGTGAGCTATGATTAACCCCTTATTACCCTAATTGCCACCACACCAGGGCAATTGGGAAGAGCCTGGTAAAGTGCCAGTTCTCTCACATCTAATGGATGCAGCAATCCTGGATGGCTACAGGCTTCTATTTTTAGGCACGGGGGGCCAAGAAGTATGGATCTCCCCAACCTGAAAATACCAGCCCCCAGCTGTCGGGCTTTATCTTGGCTGGGTATTAAAATTGGCGGGCCTCACACTGGATTTTAAAATTATTTATTTAAATAATTAAAAACAAAAAAGCCGCCTGCAGTTCCTCTTATTTTGATACACAGCTAAGATAATTGCACTGCTGGGAGCTGAAGCCTGTAGCCATGTGCTTTATCTGTGCTGGTATAAATAGATGGGGGGACCCTACTCCAATTTTAATTATTTATTTTATACTACGATAATCCCATAGATACGGTCTGTGATTCCAACCAATCACAGATGCTAAATACTTATTTTCCATCCAGATTTAATACTTTTGTAATCGGGATGGAGGGAAACCCCCCAACCAGATTACCAGCAACTCAGATAATGATGAAGAAACCAGAGGACAAAGAATTAATGCTGAATCAAAAATTGTTAATTGAAAATTGCCATAAAGTACAATTGTGCATAAAAAGTAAGAACAAGAGGAGGGATATGGCTTTAAAAGAAAAGGTCCCAGATTATACTGCAGAGTACATTTACAATTGCATAAGTACAAAAAGAGAGTAGAATGATTGATGATGTATGCAGGACAATGAGATACACCACACAAAAGACAAAATTGGTTAAGCTGATCTGCATGCAGGAAGAGGTGTTCAGGTTATATGTGAACAATTGATTACTGCATGCAGCCCAGGTAAACCAAAGGTGCAAAAATAGCAATAAACAGATCAAAGTGTTTACCTAAATAGAAGTAAGGCCCAGGGTCCAGAGTGGTGTACCCCAAAGCACGTTTCACAGCCTACGGGGTCACCTGCTGCTTCGTCAGGGGGAAGAAGGAAGTCGCCCTTGCATACTTGCATGCATGATGATCAGCAGCTAAGAGAGCCAAATCCTAAAGGGGGCTACACGCAGCGACATCGCTAGCGATGTCGCTCATGAAAGCACCCACCCCCTTTGTTTGTGCGTCATGGGCAAATCGCTGCCCGTGGCGCACAATATCGCTAACACCCGTCACACGCACTTACCTTTCTAGCGACGTCTCTGTAAGCGGCAAACAACCTGTTCGTTAAGGGGGAGATTTGTGCGCCGTCACAGCGACGTCACACAGCGGCCGACCAATAGAAGCGGAGGGGCGGAGAGGAGCCGCATTAACGACACACCCACCTTGTTGACGCAGGTAAGCTGTTGTTCGTTATTCCCGGGGTGTCACACGTAGCAATGTGTGCTGCCTCAGGAACAACGAACAACCTACGTCCACAACGACCAACGAGATTTTGAAAATGAATGACTTGTCAACGATCAACAATTAGGTGAGTATTTTTGATCATTAACAAACGTTCGTAGCTGTTACATGCAACAACGTCGTTAATGACGGCGGATGTGCATCACAAAATCCGTGACCCTGGCGACATATCGTTAGCGATATCATTGCATGTAACGGGGCCTTAACAGTGTATATATTATTAGTCACCAAACTTTGCTGCTTGCTGAAAGTATGCCCTGGGGTGGAAAACCCGGTTCAAATAAATATGTATTTATTGATCACCTCAATGTTTGTTGAAAGTGTTTAACGGTCACCATATTAATGTGATTTTTTTTTATCCTGAACATCTCTGGTATATTGATAGAATATGCCATAAATGTTTGACTACTCCTGGACTAAATAACAAAGAATTTTAGTTAGCAGGTTTTGGTTGTGTGTTTTTAAGTGCGGCAAACGATAACTTTAGCAGTACTAATGAGAGCTGGTTATTACAGCATTGACGGTGCTATTTAACACAACTAGAACTAAGAGCTGGTTTGGCTGGTTCATTGACTCAACCCCAGATATTTCCAGCAGATACTGTATGTACAGCCCGACTGTCAATGTCCGTTATTTAAACATATGGCCTTTAGTTCTCTACAGAGGCAAGTTAAAGAAAAAATAGCGTTCAATATCAGATGGAAAGAGTTATAAATTTCCAAGCCATCTTTGATCTGACACCTCACAGAGTTTCTAAACTCAGGGTTATAGTAGAAAAGTGCTATATCATTTCTGGAGCTGGAAATCATGAGAGCGATTCTGTAATTTTTACATTCTGTTTATTGACCTAAGGGTGATGTTTGCAAAAGTATGTAATATACAATGATTTAACAGTAAAAGCATCTGTAGCGGAGAACGATGGCTCTCATCATTTATCCCTAAAACGTGCGCAGCTTTGGCCTTTGCTGGGCAATTTGTCACTTTTTTCCATGGTCATTCACATAGATTTCACAGATAATTCCCTGTGAGTAAAACATGTAGATAGCTATCAGGTTGGAGATTAATGGTAAAGGCTGGAGGATAAAGCCTTTGATCAGGAGAGGTATTTTGTGTAGGTTCTATTATCTTTATCAGGATTAGGAGTAGGGGTAACAGGTGTCACATTTCTATACAATGCTAATAGAGCATTATTACATCGGTGTGCTCCATCACAGTATATGTTAATCTTATTACAAAGCTCAACACTTCTTACTTGCAGATGCACATCACATTATAACACAGAAGGTGTCCACATGGGGCTTTCTCTGTGGGTTTAGAAATGTAACTAATCGAAAATGCCTTGGGCCTTTTATACAGATATACGATGTCTTCTTTAGGTTCTTTGCCCGTGTATTTTTTTCTAATTGTCTATTTCCTTTTTCTTGAATTTTTCTTCACAATTATTACAATATTTTTTTGACCATCAATTGTGTATAAGAAGGAGACCAATGTACCTATAAGCAGAGATGAGTGAACCCGAGATTCGGTTTTCGGTGTTTGTAATGAATACAGACTTTACAAGAAAAGAGTTCAGAGTTTGGTTGCTTTATGTATGCAAATGACTCGTGCAAGCATCGCTGTGCTCGGGTACGCTCAGTGCTTGGGTACGCTCAGTGCTCAGCCCAGTGTGAACTACTTGCAGTGTTTGATTGGCTCACATTAGGGGATCAACAGCATAATTGGATGTAGTGTGCACCAAGCGAAAAAAAAATGGAAAAACCGCGCCCACCCTCCTCTGTCCCGGAAGTGATCTGTTTATGTCTGGCTGCATGTGAGCGCCGGAGACACGAACTGCCCAATCAGTGACTTCCATTGGGGTTTAGGTCAAGTCCGACACCGAAACCGAACTTTATCTAAAGTCTGGCAGAACCCACCTAACATCCACGGGTCCGCTTATCTCTATTCATGAGTGTAACAGGGCCACGACAACATGTATACCGTGTTAAATATATACTGTGCTACCATTATACTGTTTAATACCATACCGCATCCAAATATACCATATTTAACCCCTTCACCCTCCGGGGATTTTCTGTTTTTCATTTTCGTTTTTTCATCCTTTTACTCCAAAAGCCATAACTTTTTTATATTTCCATCAATAGAACCATGTGAGAGCTTGTTTTTTGCTGGACACATTGTACTTTTCAATGACACCATTCATTCTGCCCCATGTTCTACTGCAAAACAGAAATAAAGTTACCAGTGTGGTGAAATTGCAAAACAAGTGCAATTCCATAATAGTTTTTTGTTTGTTTATTTACCATGTTCACTATATGGTAAAACTGATCAGGGAATATGATTCTCCAGGTCAGTTTGAGTTCGTACATACTAAACATGTATAGTTTTATTTTTAAGTGGTGAAAAAAAAAATCCGAAATTTGTAAAAAAAAAAGAATTGCGCTTTCGTTGCCATTTTCCAAAACCTATAGCGTTTCCATTTTTCTGAATCTGGGTCTGTGTTAGGTCTTATTTTTTGCGTCTTGAGTTGACATTTTTAATTATACCATTTTGGGGTAGATACAATTTTTTTATCGTCTCTTATTGCATTTTATTGCAATGTAGTGTCGACGAGAAAAACGTAATTCTGGCATTTTGATTTTTTTCCTCACTATGCCCTTTGCCGATCAGATTAATTGATTCTATATTTTGATAGATCAGGCATTTCTGAATATGGCAATATCAAATATATATATTTATTTATTTTAATTATTTTATTTTCAATAGGGCAAAAGGGGGTGATTTGATCTTTTAAGTTTTTTTTATTCATATTTTTAAAAACTTTTTATTGATTTTACTAGTCCCCTTAGGGGACTTGAAGCTGACACTGTCCAATCATTTGTGCTGTTCACAGTGGTGCTTCAAGAAGTGGTTCACGCATATTTATTATTGGCCACAATGATATTATGTTGAGAATCAAGGTTTGTCTCAAATACGTTGTGTTGCCAAAAGTGCCTGTGAGCTGCGCTATTGCGGTCCGCTCTTCCCCATGGCCTGACCCCTGGGCTCCGTGACCTTGGGGATTCGATGATGTCACGTCAACTTCCTGCTCACCTGACATCACCGCGGCCGGCCCCAGTCTCTATGACTACATAAGCAAGGATGGTTGACCTTAGGGAGATCAACATACAACACCGCGGAGACACCATCATGTGTTTCTCAACACAGTGATTCTAGTGCAATGCCCCCTGGGAAATATTCAAAACAATAAAGCCTGCGGAGACACCATCACATGTTTCTCAACGCTGGCAGGAAACTAGCCAGGTCTTTCACCGGGAAGGAACAACCACGGGAAGGGCAGTCTCCAGTCAAGGAGACCACCTATGCCAAACATGGTATCCATCCACAGACAGCTGTTTCGGGGTATTTGCCCCTCATCAGTGTGGAGTAGGAAACTGGCTAGTGCGGAGTTTCACCGCTCATCACAGCCCAACATCCCTCCTGCTTGTGGCGCTAGGCAGCAAAGGAGGAGTGAGCAGGGACGTGCTGCGCTGTGACGCTGGGCTGTGACGAGTGGTGAAACTCTGCCCACAGCCCAGTGACTCACGGAGATTGGGAACGGCCATGGGGATGTCAGGTGAGCAGGAAGTTTACGTGATATCACCGCATCCCTGAGGTCATGGATCCTGGGGGTCAGATGATGGGGAAGAGCGGTTCGCAATAGCGCCACTCACAGGCACTATTGGCAACACAAGGTGTTTGAGAGAAACCTTGTTTCTTAACATAGTATTGTTGTGGCCAATAATGAATATGGGTGAACCACCCGTTTCAGGATTCCTCTGAACAGCAGAAATGCTGATCTCTTGTTATAGGAACCACATCATGACAGCGACAGTGGTCATCAGCTGACGCCTGGCTGTCATGACTACCATTCAGTGCCGCATTCAGGCCGTGCGAGCCCGCATTAAAGGGACAGACACACCCTTGGATGTACTGGAACTTCCAAGGTTGTGAGGGGGTTAAAGCACCACTGCAGCCATTTTTTTATTTTACTGCTGGAGAGGTGCTTCAAATCTAAGTTCCCTGACCCTAATCTTATACTTACACCACCGTCTTCATCTTCTATAACAACACTTCCATTGGTCTTCTCCGCTTCGTGACCTGCTGAATCGCACCAATGTTTCATGTAGCACGCCAGAGGTCACTCTTCAATGCAAGTCTATGAGAGCCTTATTTTGGCTATTATAGTCTTACATTTAGAGCTTGTGTTGTGACTTAATTCTGGCTAGTGAGAAGTTCCGAACACAACATGGTGCCGAGAGACCGGAGCACCATCGATAAAAGGTGAAAACACTGGAGAGTTAGTATTACTGTAGGATCAGGGACCTTAGATTAAAAGCATCACTGCAGTGGAAAAAAAACCCTCTGGAGTGGTGCTTTACTATCATGTGGACAACTGGGTGCATGTGCATCCTTTACCTGCAGAAGAGTTGCCCCAGGATGCACCATGAGAAGAAGGCAAGTCAGTGATGGCAGTGTAATGTTCTGGGCTTTGTTCTGTTTGCAAGCCCTCAGTCTTGGCATTTTTATGTATGCTACATGTTGACTTGTACCACCTACTTAAACAATGTTGCAGATCAAGCACACCCCTTCAGGGTAATAGTATTCCTTAATGGTAGTTACATCCGTCAACAGTATAATGCCCCCTTCCACTCTGTAAAAATAATTCAAGAAAAGTATTAAGAAGATGACAAGAGAGATCAAAGTTTTTCCCAGGAACCCTTAACAGTGGCAGACGATTGACAATATAGCATATAAATTGCTGTTAATTACATATCCAGTAATGTGTTGCAATCCTGGGGATGAACAATTATAACTACT
The DNA here is from genome assembly GCF_048569485.1 of Anomaloglossus baeobatrachus. Taxonomy (NCBI): domain Eukaryota; kingdom Metazoa; phylum Chordata; class Amphibia; order Anura; family Aromobatidae; genus Anomaloglossus; species Anomaloglossus baeobatrachus. The sequence continues at coordinate 258,912,907 of NC_134353.1, read as the reverse complement.
ATCATTTATTCCTAAATACTTTGGTTATTCTTGACTGCACATCTTTTGCTTACACTGGAAGGTGTTGTAGAGGGCCAATAATGATTTTTTGGCCATGTTTCTTTTTTATAGACCAATCGCGTTTCATTAATTAGCTAATATTTACATAGGGCAATGATTGTTCAGCCAGTTATCAGCTCTCATTAACACTAGAACTACTGAGGTAGTCATTTTGACTACTTTGCACCATGTATTTCTATATAGGTGTCACAAGTCCAGTAGTTCCAGTGTTAAATGGCCATTAGACTCTTAAATCCTCAGATCTCCATGTAATTTACCCTCTATGGGAGCTTCTGAGTCTTAATGAATCTATGGCTAATGTCTTGGCACTTGTTACCATAGGACAACTTTGGAGATCTACCACTCTTGATTAAGGGGTACATACACAATATAAGGCAGGTTGATTTAATGGTATATGTGTGAAACTTTGCTTCCACTTGTCATGGCATAAACAATTTTTATAAAAGAAGTCCAAAAATTCACCCCTTGCTTTTCTACTGAGAGTGGAAGTGCCAAGTACAGCTTCGTATTGTCCACTCACCAACAGTTCATGTTTTCAGAATTTCCTTTGTATTGCACAGATGATAATTTAATCACTTGCATAGGTTATAATTCCACCACTTGCTAAGGAAATCCTAAAAACATGCACTGTTGGTGGGTCTTGAGGACTGGAGTTGAGGAACATTAGGTGACACCAAAAACTCTAGGTAGACCAGTTTTGGAAAAACATGGCTTATTGTTTAGGGGTACTCTATTTGTACAACTGTTTCTGTTGGTGTAAATTCTGCTCAATGTAGATACATTTTGGCTCTCAAGGGTTGCTTTACTTCCCAAACAAAAGAAAGGAATGTCAGGACTCTCTTATTCTATACAGAATAATCGTTGAATATAGAAATTAATTGCTCCACATTGGACATTTTTTAATCCTGCCAATGAACTATTTCTGGATATTGTTTGCACCTATCAATATAAGCCCTCCAGGTTGCTCTGCATTTTACAAATGCTAAAATGATAAACCGTTAAAATCAATCAGACTTTTGAAATAATTGTTATTGTCTATGAAGAATATTTTAGTAATGCTAGAAAAAGTTTGTAAATTTGTAACATTTTAATAAATTTGTAAAATCATAATAACTTTGTACTATTTATCACTTTACAGGGTCAACCTGGGCCACAGGTAAGTAAAAACACATATTTCTTTTTTTCTTGACTTTTGATTTTTAGTGAGTTCCCCACTGTGTTGCTTTCTTTAAGCAATCTCAACTGCTCCCATTATTCACATTTCTTTTGTGAAATTTCTTCTGTCAATTACAATGACTTACCTGAACACAACATTGACTCATCTGACAATCTTATTAACTGAAAATAAAATCAAAAGGCAAGAGTTGCCATTGCAACATTTCATTACGCTGGTTAGACTAAACAGACAGTCCACATTACATTTTCCTACACCTCAGGGTAAAGTCAGCCAAACTTTTTGCTATACATGGGGACCATCTACTTAGAATTCAAACGTCTAGTCATTGTGGGGCCACCTTAAAGGGGCTGTCTAGGACTAGGACACTGATGAACTATTCTTGGAATAGTTTTTTAGAATTAGATGCGTGGGGATCCTACTTCTGGCACCCTATCAATCTCTTGTAAGAAGTTCCTGTAGTGGCCAGACCACCACAGATCCATATACAGTGGCTTTTTTCATCTACTAAAATACAGTATATGGGATCTCTGAAATCTAAAAACAGCTACTACTCACTACACATTGTATCATTGTATAGAGATGTGGTCTTCTGGTTCCGTTCTCTGTTTATGCCCAGACCCCGATGGTGGGACTAGCTAACAGTTGATATCAGTGGGGGAGCAAATTGTCATACTTTGATCAAGCTAATATTGATGACCCATGTCAAGGATAGGCAATGGTTCTAATTTCATAGTCCTGGACAAACCCTTTAATATCGATCATATGAATGACACAGCAAAATTGGCATCACTTTTACTTAGTTATATAACTTAGCACCTTCTAAATTTAAATGAATAGGGCAAACATTTTAGCCCAGTATACATGGTAACTAGAGATGAGCAGACCCTTGAAGTTCGGTGTTTGTACCGAACACAGGCTTTACAAAAAAAAAATCAGTGTTCAAGTTCGGGAACGTTATCTGAAGTCCAGCTGAACCCACCGAACTGAACATCCACATGTCCGCTCATCTCTAATGGTAAGTTATTTTAGATCATTTAGGAAGCGCTAGTCTAGATTGCAATGTCATTTTATGCTAGGTCTGTCTAGATACTGTACATACTACGTATACTGGGTTATAGGTGTTCAAGGATGATTCTAGTTAAGAATATGTGACAGTCTAGCTCCAATGTCCAAGCAGTCTTGTTGCCTACCCTTTTAGCCACTGTGATGTGTGGCATAGTAGGTTAATTCTATTTATACAATATGAAACTGCCAGCAAAATCAGAAAGCAGAGTACAACGCCATCAAATAACAGTCGCAGCCAGCTTATGTAGAACAATGGTGGTTTATACCATGACCCAATCAACATTGCAGCCCCATAAAATTATTTGGATAAAACTAGAAAAGGTTGGGAATTTCTATTTTATGGATTTGGCAGCATTTGTTCTCTTTGTGAATACAGCTTTTGTTCAAAGTTAGTCTTAGACATTAAAATTTTGTAAGTGTCATCCAGATATTTGTAACTGTGGGATTCAGTAAGAATAATCAACCCTCAATGTAATTATAAGATGCTGGCAGTGGCATGCTCCAGTACATTCTGGACACCATAAGTATTAACACCAGAAATGATAAAAATTCTTTCTGCAAGAAAACAATGATTCTGAACAAAAAGCTAGAATAAATGCTCAAAGGCTTGCCAAGTAAAATGGAAATTGTAACATGTCAGAGCCATGATACAATGGCAGATATCTGTCCCCTGATAGCAGGTATTCACAGAATAAGTCACGCTAGAACAATATATATATAAAGATAAACACTGTCCGCACAATATTAGACCATTTGTATTTTTGACTCTTCTGTCAGTCAATCCAAATGCTTAATAAACCTAAAACCAGAATATTTAAGAAAGTAAAAGTTAAGTTATGTCTTTCTTAGGAGATTTTCTATGTGAGCATAATTAGTGTGCAGAATTATTATGCAGCTAAATGAAAAATGTAAATTTCCCTCCTTAATTTTCATTTGTTAAAGTGAGAATAATAACCAAACAAATCAAAATGCACAAAATACATTTTTGACATTACAAATAAATACATCATGACCAATATAGCATACCGCTTTTTATTAACAATCATAAGTACTGATGAGCGAGCACTAAAATGCTTAAGTGCTCAGTACTGAGCAGGTCGAATGGCTCGACTCAAGTATCGAGCATACAGGAAGTCAATAGTAAACTCGAGCATTTTTACCAAAAATCTCTCTCTCCAGGCAGGAAATCAAGCATGTTGAGCACCTGTAGATACTCGATCTAGAACTAAGTGTCTCAAGCACCCTGATGATTACTGAAAAATGCCAAGCACTCTTGCTCATCACTAGTCATAAGCCTTCCCTGTATGGAGTCTGTCAGATTCTTAATCTGTTCACAACCAACATTTTTTGGGCAGACACTGTTCAGAGAGGTGTATTGTATTTCTTTACAATAAATCTCCCATTTAAGAAGGACCCACAAGCTCTCTATAGGGTTTAGGTCAGGTGAGGAACGGGCCATGTCATTAGTTATTCATTTAAAGGCCTTTACTGGCTAGCTAAGCAGTGGAGTACTTCGATGCATGCTACAGAACATTATACTACACAAAAATCATGTTTTTCTTTATAGATGCAGACCTTTTCCTGGACTGCTACTTGAAGAAAGTATTTTCCAAAGTGCAACTTTGGAAAAATCTGTCTTCAGATATTTCTTGGTTCAGTCTTTACATTTCAACTTCTGAGTCTTGTTCAGTGGTGGTTTCTGCCTTCACAACCTTGGTCGTGTCTGAGTGCTGAACACCTTGTACTCCTGAGCACTCCAGGGAGGTTGCATTTCTAGAATAAGACAGCCCTGCATAATAATGGGTTCCTGGTTACTTCACATTTCATTCCTCTCAAATCTTTGGCACCTAATGTGCATATTTTATTTCTCAACACATTTTTTGTGACCCTGTTGACTATTTCCAACAAAAGTATTGATAACTCCCCAATATATTAGCAATTTTAATTATGCACCATCCCTCTGTAAGACTTATAACAATTTTTGACTTTTCAGAGTCGGTTATATTTCTTTTTTGCCCCTTTTCGTCTGAGGAAAACGAGCTGCCTAATAATTATGCATTACATATACTGTATACACATCACCTGATCTGCTTCATGCAATAAGCATTTGAGTTTATACAGCTTGGAGTTGGAAAATCTGCATAACAAAGAATATATGGTCAAAATTCCTGCCTAATAAATGTGCTGTCAGTGTAGACATAATATAACACATGTGTGTGTATATATATATATATATATATATATATATATTATTTTTTTTTTTTTAAAACAAAAGATTGTAGACCAGCTCATCTGTCTGAGCTCAGGCCCCGGTGTCTCACTCCTCCTTATTGCACGGTCCTGAAGGGGGAGACTTCCAAGAAATGTAGAACAAAGTGAAGAAAGATCCAGCAAGGTAAGACGACTCCAAAGGGCAATAAAAAAGTATATATTTCTTTTTTCTTTCTGACTTTATTATGCAAGGATAAAAATTCCAGAGCTTGGCTTGGGACCGTGAAGAAGGCGGTTGTGACCGCCGAAACGCGTAGTCCATACTGCATATACCTTGCATACAACTATCTGTCAAGAGCTCTGGAATTTTTATCCTTGCATAATAAAGTCGGAAAAAAAAAATATATACTTTTTTTATTGCCCTTTGGAGTCGTCTTACTTTGCTGGATCTTTCTTCACTTTGTTCTACATATATAAATATATATATACTGTATATATATACAGTGCCTACAAGTAGTATTCAACCCCCTGCAGATTTAGCAGGTTTGATAAGATGCAAATAAGTTAGAGCCTGCAAACTTCAAACAAGAGCAGGATTTATTAACAGATGCATAAATCTTACAAACCAACAAGTTATGTTGCTCAGTTAAATTTTAATAAATTTTCAACATAAAAGTGTGGGTCAATTGTTATTTAACCCCTAGGTTTAATATTTTGTGGAATAACCCTTGTTTGCAATTACAGCTAATAATCGTCTTTTATAAGACCTGATCAGGCCGGCACAGGTCTCTGGAGTTATCTTGGCCCACTCCTCCATGCAGATCTTCTCCAAGTTATCTAGGTTCTTTGGGTGTCTCATGTGGACTTTAATCTTGAGCTCCTTCCACAAGTTTTCAATTGGGTTAAGGTCAGGAGACTGACTAGGCCACTGCAACACCTTGATTTTTTTCCCTCTTGAACCAGGCCTTGGTTTTCTTGGCTGTGTGCTTTGGGTCGTTGTCTTGCTGGAAGATGAAATGACGACCCATCTTAAGATCCTTGATGGAGGAGCGGAGGTTCTTGGCCAAAATCTCCAGGTAGGCCGTGCTATCCATCTTCCCATGGATGCAGACCAGATGGCCAGGCCCCTTGGCTGAGAAACAGCCCCACAGTATGATGCTGCCACCACCATGCTTGACTGTAGGGATGGTATTCTTGGGGTTGTATGCAGTGCCATCCAGTCTCCAAACGTCACGTGTGTGGTTGGCATCAAAAATCTCGATCTTGGTCTCATCAGACCATAGAACCTTGAACCAGTCTGTCTCAGAGTCCTCCAAGTGATCATGAGCAAACTGTAGACGAGCCTTGACATGACGCTTTGAAAGTAAAGGTACCTTATGGGCTCGTCTGGAACGGGGACCATTGCGGTGGAGTACGTTACTTATGGTATTGACTGAAACCAATGTCCCCACTGCCATGAGATCTTCCCGGAGCTCCTTCCTTGTTGTCCTTGGGTTAGCCTTGACTCTTCGGACAAGCCTGGCCTCGGCACGGGTGGAAACTTTCAAAGGCTGTCCAGGCCGTGGAAGGCTAACAGTAGTTCCATAAGCCTTCCACTTCCAGATGATGCTACCAACAGTGGAGACAGGTAGGCCCAACTCCTTGGAAAGGGTTTTGTACCCCTTGCCAGCCTTGTGACCCTCCACGATCTTGTCTCTGATGGCCTTGGAATGCTCCTTTGTCTTTCCCATGTTGACCAAGTATGAGTGCTGTTCACAAGTTTGGGGAGGGTCTTAATTAGTCAGAAAAGTCTGGAAAAAGAGATAATTAATCCAAACATGTGAAGCTCATTGTTCTTTGTGCCTGAAATACTTCTTAATACTTTAGGGGAACCAAACAGAATTCTTGTGGTTTGAGGGGTTGAATAATAAATGACCCTCTGAATAAACTTTTCACAATTTAAAAAAAAAAAAGAAATAACATTCTTTTTTGCTGCAGTGCATTTCACACATCCAGGCTGATCTACAGTCCAAATGTCACAATGCCAAGTTAATTCCGAATGTGTAAACCAGCTAAATCTGCAGGGGGTTGAATACTACTTGTAGGCACTGTATATATATATATATATATATATATATATATATATATATATATATTCACATACATACCGGTATATATGAATTTATATTTGTCTACATTACCGCTCGCCATGTTGCTTAAAACAGGTTCATGTTGTACAATCATGTGAACCAGTTGGGACTCCGTGTTGTTTTGCAGCGTCAGTGCACATTAGTGTCTAATTGTGCTGAGTTGGCAATATTGCCTACTAACGCTATACAAAAAATACCTCCTACCAAATTAACATGTAGACACCCTAGACTCGGCAGAAAAATGTTACCTACACATTGTAGCAAACAATAGAGAACTAAATAAAAAGTATATAGAAAACTACCTTTATTAGTCACCATGGTTGTTCAACCGCACTCAATCACAGCAAAACCGATCTTGAAATTTCTAAAGAACGGAAACACAAAGTACTTTTCAATGAATTTATTAGACAAGACATAATCTGTACTTGTACCACCAAAACACCTGCTGAGTGGAAGAGAAATTAAAAATAAGCCTCTCGCTCTTCAATCTTTGTACTTGTTTTTCCAGAGTTCGTGCTTGGTCATAATTCACTCAGCTGCTTCAAAACATTGCCCTTAGCAAATCTAAAGCAAAAATAAGTGTTTCTTTCTTTTTTCCATCCCCCACACATATATAATAGTTAATATAGTGTACATAAATATGTACATTGCCTTGAAAAAGTATTCATACCCCATGAACTTTCCCACATTTTTTCATGTTACATCCACAAACTTAAATTTATTTTACTGGCATTTTATCTGATATACCAACACAAAGTTGCACGTTTTAGAGAGTAATTTAATAGATTTAATAGTAATAGTAGCAGAAAATTGTGACATGCATTTATAGTCAGCACCCTATAGTTGGATAGGCCTAAATAAAATCCAGAGTGACCAATTGCCTCCAGAAGTCACCTAATTAGTTAGTTGAGTCTACCTGTGTGTAATTTATTCTCAGCTTAACTACAGCTGTTCTGTGAAGGCCTCACAGGTTTCTTTGAGGACATTATTGATCAAACAGCATCAGGAAAACCAATGAGTTTACCAGGCAGGTCAGGGATAGAGCTGTAGAGAAAAGTAAAGCAGGGTTAGGTTATAAAAAAAAAATCTCACGCTGTTCAATCGATCACCCAAAAAATGGAAGGAGCATAGCACTACTGTAAACTTACCAAGACATGGCTGTACACCTAATCTGACATCCCAAGCAAAGACAGCACTAATAGAGAAGCAGCCAAGAGGCCCATGGTCATTCTTGGGGAGATGCAGAGATCCACAGCTCAGGTGGGAGAATCTGTGCACAGGACAATTATTAATCATATATTGCTGAACTCCGTCCTTTGAGAAGGAGTGGAAAGAAGAAAGCCATTTTTAAAAGCAAGCATTAAAAAGTTCCATTTGCTATTGGCAAAAAGTCATGTAGGGGCAAAGCTAGCTGTAGAAAAGGGTGCTCAGGTCAGATGAAACCAAAATAGAACTTTTTGGGCAAAATGCTATATGTGGTGGAAAACTAACACTGCACATCACCCTGAAAACACCATCCCCACCATCAAACATAGTGGTGGCAGTATTATGCTTTTCTGATAATTTTTTACTGCAGGAACAGAGAAGCTGTTTTAGGTTGCAACAGACTTGAGACTTGGGCTTAAGCTGGGTTCACACATAACAACATCGATGTCGCTGTTACGTCACCATTTCCTGTGACGTAACAGCGACCTTACATGATCGCTAGTTAGCTGTCAAACATGTAATTTTAAGCAGCGACAGCGCAGGGATCATAGCGACCTCGACGGTCGTTGGGACATGTCACACATGTTGCTGTGCGACGACTCAGACCTTGAAAGAGGCGTGGTGTTTACCCCTAGACATGTTTTGCGTTGCCTCTTTTCACGCCCATCTGTTCCGATTGGTGATCGCTACAGCGCCCTTGCGTTGCCCTTTTCACGCCCCTCTGTTCCGATTGGTGATCACTACAGCGGCGCCTAATTGGGTGACCATGCCAAACAAAGGAAGACACAAAGAACAACACACTAGCGACACCAGACAGAGACTCTACTACGTGGAACAAAGAATGGAACTTAAAGAATGAAATCACTGTAACGCCTTCGGCAAGTTACCCAATTGGAACACTGTTATGACCACCAATCGCAGTCATGGGGGCGTTGTAAAATACACCGCAAAAACACACCCTTGTCCTGCCTTCAGTCCTAAGTCACTGCCTTCAGCATCGTCGCGACCGTCGCTGCTGCGGTGTCAAACACAAGGATGTATGTGGCGCAGCGGGATAGCAGCAATCAAAAAATGACCTGGAATATTCAAGAGCGAGCAGCGATCTTGCAGCAGGGGTCTGATCGTTGTTATGTGTCACACACAGCGACGTCGCTGTTGAGGTTGTTGCTACGTCACACAAAATGGCGACTTAGCAGCGATGTCGTTGTCATCGTCGCTGTGTGTGACACCACCTTTAGCTTCACCTTCCAGTAGGACAATGACCCTAAACATACTGCCAGAGCTACAATGGAATTGCTTGAATGGCCAAGTCAAAGTCCAGACCTAAATTCCATTGAATGCTCTCCATGGAACCTCGCTGAGCTAGAGCTAGTTTGCAAAGAGGAATAAGTAAATATGTCAGCTTCTACATGTATAAAGCTGGTGAAGACAAGCTCCAAATTAATTGCAGCAGTAATTGCAGTAAAATGTAGTCTTACTCAGGTGGCTGAATACAAATGCACATCACAAATTTCATATTTATATTTTTAAAATATTTAGAAAACCATGTATCATTTTCTTTTTTAATTAATTTAAAAAAATAATAACATTTTCAAAACATCTCAATTTATTTTGCTTTGATGTGTGATGCACAGACATACAAGCACTTCCACAAATTAGAACAGGGGTGGGCAATTAATTTTCCCATGGGGCCGCATGAGAAATTGGGATTGGTTTAGAGGGCCGGACTAATATAATTACCTCAGTTCTACCCAATATATTACATTACTACACCCCCTCCATATACTACACCTGTAATAAACTACACCACTACACCCCTATATACTACACCTGTAATAAACTACACCTGTAATATAGTACACCCCCATATAGTACACCTGTAATATACTACACCTCCATATAGCACACCTGTAATATACTACACCTCCATATAGCACACCTGTAATATACTACACCTCCATATAGCACACCTGTAATATACTACACCTCCATATAGCACACCTGTAATATACTACACCTCCATATAGTACACCTGTAATATACTACACCTCCATATAGCACACCTGTAATATACTACACCTCCATATAGGACACCTGTAATATTCTACACCTCCATATAGCACACCTGTAATATACTACACCTCCATATAGCACACCTGTAATATACTACACCTCCATATAGCACACCTGTAATATACTACACCTCCATATAGGACACCTGTAATATACTACACCTCCATATAGCACACCTGTAATATACTACACCTCCATATAGTACACCTGTAATATACTACACCTCCATATAGCACACCTGTAATATACTACACCTCCATATAGGACACCTGTAATATACTACACCTCCATATAGCACACCTGTAATATACTACACCTCCATATAGGACACCTGTAATATACTACACCTCCATATAGCACACCTGTAATATACTACACCTCCATATAGCACACCTGTAATATACTACACCTCCATATAGCACACCTGTAATATACTACACCTCCATATAGGACACCTGTAATATACTACACCTCCATATAGCACACCTGTAATATACTACACCTCCATATAGTACACCTGTAATATACTACACCTCCATATAGCACACCTGTAATATACTACACCTCCATATAGCACACCTGTAATATACTACACCTCCATATAGTACACCTGTAATATACTACACCTCCATATAGGACACCTGTAATATACTACAACTCCATATAGCACACCTGTAATATACTACACCTCCATATAGTACACCTGTAATATACTACACCTCCATATAGCACACCTGTAATATACTACACCTCCATATAGGACACCTGTAATATGCTACATCACTACATCCCTATATACTACACCTGTAATTTACTACACCCCATATACTACACCTGTAATATAGTACACCCCCATATAGTACACCTGTAATATACTACATCTCCATATAGCACACCTGTAATATACTACACCTCCATATAGGACACCTGTAATATGCTACATCACTACATCCCTATATACTACACCTGTAATTTACTACACCCCATATACTACACCTGTAATATAGTACACCCCCATATAGTACACCTGTAATATACTACATCTCCATATAGCACACCTGTAATATACTACACCTCCATATAGGACACCTGTAATATGCTACATCACTACATCCCTATATACTACACCTGTAATTTACTACACCCCATATACTACACCTGTAATATAGTACACCCCCATATAGTACACCTGTAATATACTACATCTCCATATAGTACACCTGTAATATACTACACCTCCATATAGTACACCTGTAATATACTACATCTCCATATAGTACACCTGTAATATACTACACCTCCATATAGTACACCTGTAATATACTACACCTCCATATAGTACACCTGTAATATGCTACAACACTACATCTCTATATACTACACCTGTAATTTACTACACCCCATATACTACACCTGTAATATAGTACACCCCCATATAGTACACCTGTAATATACTACACCTCCATATAGTACACCTGTAATATACTACACCTCCATATAGCACACCTGTAATATACTACACCTCCATATAGTAAACCTGTAATATACTACACCTCCATATAGTACACCTGTAATATACTACACCTCCATATAGCACACCTGTAATATACTACACCACCATATAGTACACCTGTAATATACTACACCTCCATATAGTACACCTGTAATATACTACACCTCCATATAGCACACCTGTAATATACTACACCACCATATAGTACACCTGTAATATACTACACCCCCATATAGTACACCTGTAATATACTACACCTCCATATAGCACACCTGTAATATACTACACCTCCATATAGTAAACCTGTAATATACTACACCTCCATATAGTACACCTGTAATATACTACATCACTATACCCCCATATACTACACCACTATATACACCTCCATATAGTACACCTGTAATATACTACACCTCCATATAGCACACCTGTAATATACTACACCACCATATAGTACACCTGTAATATACTACACCTCCATATAGTACACCTGTAATATACTACATCACTATACCCCCATATACTACACCACTATATAGACCTCCATATAGTACACCTGTAATATACTGCACCTCCATATAGCACACCTGTAATATACTACACCACCATATAGTACACCTGTAATATACTACACCCCCATATAGTACACCTGTAATATACTACACCTCCATATAGCACACCTGTAATATACTACACCTCCATATAGTAAACCTGTAATATACTACACCTCCATATAGTACACCTGTAATATACTACATCACTATACCCCCATATACTACACCACTATATACACCTCCATATAGTACACCTGTAATATACTACACCTCCATATAGCACACCTGTAATATACTACACCACCATATAGTACACCTGTAATATACTACACCTCCATATAGTACACCTGTAATATACTACATCACTATACCCCCATATACTACACCACTATATACAACACCTCCATATAGCACACCTGTAATATACTACATCACTATACCCCAAATACTACACCACTATATACACCGCCATATAGTACACCTGTAATATACTACACCTCCATATAGCACACCTGTGATATAGTATACCTCCATATAGCACACCTGTAATATACTACACCTCCATATAGTACACTTGTAATATACTACTCCCCCATATATCACACACCCTGCTCCCCCATATCACACACACTACACCCCCAAATGTCACATACCCTGCTCTCCATACAGCCTGCACCCCCATATCACACACACTACACCCCCATATCTCACATACCCTGCTCCCCATACAACCTGCACTCCCATATCTCACAAACCCTGCTCCCCATACAGCCTGCACCCCCCAGATCACACACTACACCCCGATATGTCACACACCATGCCCACATATCTCACCCTGCCTGTACCCCAACTTACCCCTCTCAAACACTCTGCACCCGTTCACATCCTGCTGTCAGTCTGCAGCCCTCATATGGCACTCACTCTGTAGCCCCCTTCCCCCTCTCATGTCCCCTCTTTTCTTTTTACCAGTCATCATGTGTCCAAATCTCTTTTAGGATTCAGTATCTTTGCTTTCTGCCGGCCTCCTGTGTCTCCTCCCACACAGTCACATGGGCGTGACATCATCGCAGGTCCTGCAGGATGGCTTATTCCGTCTGCTGTGCAGAGGTCTGCAGCTCAGATACGGCTGGTGGCCTCTCCAGGTCAGGGGCCCCTCTGCTGACACTGGGCTCCCCTGACTCACAGGCCGGCCCCCTGACGGTCGCATTGTCGGCCACTACACTGCGGCACTTATTAATAGGGGGCCGGCAGCCGGCTCTGCAGAGCGGCTCCCGGGCCCCTATAACCCTGCTGGCCCAATCGCAGTGGCGACCTCTGCGACCGCGGTCGTTACGCCCCTGACCCCATGTACTACACCACTATATATACAACACCATATACTACACCTGTAAAACTACACCACTACACCCCCAGTATTAGTCACCAGTCCCGCCCTCCCCCATTGTCCCCTCCTCAGCTTATTAGTCATTACTTACCTCTCCCTTGTTATCGTCCCCGTCCTCAGGCACCCTCCGTACAGGCCCCCCGCTGAGCTGCTCCTCTTATACGGGCCCTGGCTGTGCTGATGCTGTTCTGCGAGGGGCCCCCGCCGCTGCTTCTCTCCGTGAAGGCCCCCACTGTGCTGCTCCTTCTGCCGGGTGGGAACTTTTGAAATGACACACGCAGCGCAGTACTGATAACATCAGAGCGCACGCGTGTGTCACTGACAAAGTGCCGGCAGGGAACAGAGCAGAGACTCCTGCGTTCCGCTGCCTGCACTTACTGTGCGGACCTGCAGGATTTGTCCCTGAAAGACAGGCGGGCCGGTCACAGAGAGTAGGTGGGCCGGATGTGGCCCGCGGGCCGCCCCTTGCCCAGGTCTGAATTAGAATGACAACCATGAGGTTATTAATGGTGTTCAAGGACTGTTCTACCATGCTGAATGCACTTGGCCATACAAATAATCAAATTACATTGCTAGTGTTGCGGGCAGGGGACAGACCACGGCAGGGTGGGCTGCTCGAGATGCTCTGATGCGGGGTAGTGGCAGTGGCTCGAGGGTAAGCCAGACCCGGGCCTGAGCACCCGTCCGTCGCCCGCAAGTGAAAAAGGGGATTTGTTATATAGGAGAGGTTTTGTCAGTGACGCCACCTGTGGTTTGCAGTGATTGTTGGTGACACCACCGCTGCCTTGGTATGGGGTGCCTGGAGCTGATGGAGCGGGGCAGCAGGTTTGTATGCCCTCAATGGGTAGGGGAGGTGTTGTACCAGGGCCCAGGTGTCGGTGAGATAGAGTGATCGGGCACAGTCTGCGGGGATGGGCCGGATGATACCGGTGTACTCACTGTTTTGAATAAAATCACACAGAGTCCAGATAGTAAACCAACTAACAGTAACCGGTAGCCTCCGGAGGGGTGTGCTCAGGTCCCGCACACCGGTGGACAAAATAGGGTCTCCTGCACTCTAGGTTGGTGTCTTGTGTGTTGACTAGTCCGCATGAAACCGGGAAGTCCACTCCCGGTGACTTTTCCGTAGGAGCTGTGGCCCGCGAGATCTGACCCTTGAGATTTTAGCAGGCACTTGCAGATGCCCTATCCCCCTCGTTGGGCTTCCGTCTCGCTCTATCTGGGCTGTTAGTGGGACAAGACTATGCACGGCCTCCGGACCGGATTCCCACTGTCGGCACCGGCGAGCTACAACCCTGCCCCGGCCAACTTCAGGTCTCCCGCGACAGGTTCTTCATCGCCTGTGGCCCTGCTCTGCCGTCTGCCACCTAGTTAGCTCAAGTAGTCCAGTAGTCCAGGAGCTACAACCCCCGGCTACCACCTCGCTCCTCTCACTTTCACTGTCTCCTCTCAACTCCTCTGTTCGACTATTGTTCTCTCACATTGACACCTCAGAACCCCTAGGTGGGTGTCACCATCTGCCTGGCCCCACCCACTGGTGTGTCCCTATTGTCCTGGGGCATGACTAGGCTTTTGTGGCTGGTGTATGTACCTCTGTGGGGTTGTGTCTGAAGGCCAAGGAGGAGGGAATCCTGAACCTGGAAGAGGGGTGAAGTCATCTCTGACATCCTGATTTTGTCAGGGCATCACACTAGCACCTCCATTTTTGATTGCCAATCAATTATGTCCCAGATGTGATTGATAGGAGACAAGTTCAAAGTTGCATTAGGCCATGGTAGCATGTTTAGGACATGCAGGGTGTCCATAGTAGCATGAGCATTATGTGGCCTGCTGTTTGCATGTTGAAAAATGGCTCCTGCAACACTAGAGAAATGACCATACCATTAGTTCCATGACCAAATCAATGTAATGTCGAGTTGTTAGTGTACTTGGAATGAAGACCAGAGGGATCTGGCTACTCTACATTATGACACCCCACGTCATATTCCTGGGAATAGGACCAGTGTGATGTTCCCCTTTGAAGGTCTCTTCATGCGTTTACCTGTGTGGTCTCTTTAGAGTTCAAGCTTGGTGCATAGTGATCCATCATGCACTGCAAGTGAAATTGGACATCACATATGAAGCCTAAGGCACCAAACATCATGTACACAAGTTATCAGAAGGCATATGCACAATATTGGGCTATGATCTAGATATTCAGCTAGAGTTGTTCGTTGACCTCACACCACTGCTCTCATAGGCTATCATGATGTAGGCAAGATTGGCAATGGAGGCTGAAAAAGAAGTCTATCCTCTTTAGCTGTGTCCCATTTTTGATTTAGATGCAATCATAGCCAGAGATTGGTCCAGAGATCATCTGGAAAATGCCATAAAGACGCCATCATGAGGGAGTGTGAAAATATTCCATGGGCCATTTTTTAAATACGGCAAGACCAGAACGCATGTTCCTCAAGCCTCTGTGAGTAGCCTGTGAGGCCTAAACCTGCTACAATGGCTGCAGCGTCTCTGGACTTGTCTCCCATCAAGCACATCTAAAACATCAGTGAATTTTTTGTTTTCTACCACAGAGCATCCTTGACCATAGGAAGTATTATACTTTTTTTGCCCAAACAAAAAATAAAGAATGCTTACATTTTTTAGATTTTGCCTATGAATGATGACCTTCAACTAAAACCTTACATAGACTCCATCCTTTTGTTCTAAAACATTGGGAAACTGAGATTATTTATTTTCTATTTTAATAGCACATTTGTGCAACAGTAAAAATAAACCCTGAATGAGAAAAGCATTTATGTTCTTGGGGAACGTCAGTTTACAGCGGCTGTGACAATCTCTTTTATGGAAATGTACATGATTTTTATTTGAAATTCTTTTTATTGTGTTTGACTCTTTATGAGGATTTAGAAAAAATGTCAGAGTATTTTGGAATATTCGGCATTCTGATAACATTTAAAATCACCTTGCTTTCCATGTTGCTGAAGATTGTTCTCTCTGAAAGGCATTAATGTTAACAACTGCTTCCAGTGTTCTTTCTCCTTTTTATATTAGATGACTGGGTCCTCAAATCAGATGGGGAATCCATATTAACATCATTATTATATTTATCCCTGTCTAAGTTCAAAATTAACTATTTGTAAGTACAACGGGTAAAATAAGTATTGGACACACCACCAATTTTCTAAGTATATTTGCTATTGATATGAATTTCTCACCAGATGTCAGTTACAACTCATCCAATCAACAAAGGCAAAGATATCAAATCATGTGCACGGCATTAAAGTAGCTCCATGGTTACGACCACTCATATAGTGACAGTTAGTGGCTAGTGGTTGTAACCATGGATATCTAACCTACTGTAATACCCTGCACATGAGGTAAGTGACATAGCTAATCAGGAGAACTATACTACATTTCTAACAGGAGGTATTTGATAATAATATTATACTTACTGTACATTGGGATAAGATCTTGGAGATGGCAATGCCCCTTTAATTAAGGTGGACACAAAATAGTTGGAGTCATGTCTATCTGAGCATTGAGGAGCTAGTGTTCAGTAAACGTTTATAGGTTGTGTGAAGCTTTTTCTCAATCCAATGCACCTTAAAGAAAATATATTTCTTTATTTTACTCACTTATATAGCGCTATTAATTCCATAGCGCTTTACAGATGTGATCATCACGGTCCCTATTGGGGCTCACAATCTTAATTCCTCATTAGTACGTCTTTGGAGTGTGGGAGGAAATCTATTCAAATACGGGGAGAACATACAAACTCTTTGCAGATGGTGTCCTTGGTGAGATTTGAACCAAGGACCCCAGTGCTGCAAGACTGCAGTGCTAACCACTGAGCCACCGTGCAGCCCAATATATATATATATACTGTATATAAATATACATATACGTGTATATATATATATATATATATATACTGTATATATATATATATATATATATATATATATACACATACTAGCTGCACTGCCCGGCTTCGCACGAGTTAATAACTGCTGTTAAGAAGATAGAATGTATTAACAAAAATGTATTCTGCACACAAAAAACCACAGAACAAAAAGAAATTTAATTATTAAAAGGCAAAAACTAAGCTAATAGAAGCATTTCACAACATATATTTCAACACCACAGATATTAAACACAGATTTAACTAAATTGGCAAAGTAATGTTGTCCGTCTGTCTCTTTCCAGGTCTTTCTCTTTCCAGGTCTGTCTCTTTTCCCGTCTGTCTCTTTCCCCGTCTGCCTGTCTCTGTCTGTCTCTTTCTTTGTCTGTCTCTATCTCTCTGTTTCTTTCCCCATCTGTCTCTTTCTAGGTCTGTCCCTTTCCCAGGTCTGTCTCTTTCCCCGTTTGTCTCCCAGTCTCTTTGTCTGTGTCTTTTCCTGTCTGTCTCTTTCCCTGCCTGCCTGTCTCTGTCTGTCTCTTTCCTTGTCTGTCTCTATTTCTCTGTCTCTTTCCCCGTCTGTCTCTATCAAGGTCTGTGTCTTTCCCCATCTATCTTTGTCTATCTCTCTGGCTCTCTCCTCCTTCCCTGTCTGCCTGTCTCTGTCCCTATCTGCATCTCTCACTGTCTCTGTCTCTTTCTCCGTCTGTCTCAATCTCTTTCCCTTTCTGTTTATCTATCTCTTTCCTTGTCTGTCTATCTATCTCTGTCACTTTCCCTGTCTGTCTCTATCCCTGTCTGTCTCTTTCCCTCTCTTTCTCTCTCTATCCCTGTCTCTCTTTCCCTCTCTTTCCCTGTCTGTCTCTTCCCCTCTTTCCCTCTGTCTCTTTCCCTGTGTCTGTCTCTTTGTCTGTCTCTTTACCGGTCTGTGTCTGTCTCTTAACCTGTCTCTCTCTTTCCCTCGCTTTCTCTTTATGTCTCTTTCCCTGTCAGTCTGTCTCTTTGTCTCTGTCTGTCTCTTTGTGTCTGTCTCATACCCTGTCTGTGTCTGCCTATTTCCCTGTCTGTGTCTGTCTCTTTCCCTGGCTGCATTGTGACACTATATATATATATATATATATATATATATATATATATATATATATACACACACAGTATATATATATATATATATATATATATATATATATATATATATATATATATATATTTATATACTGCTCAAAAAGATAAAGGGAACATTAAAATACCATTTTGTTGTTTAAGCGTTCCCTCTATTTTTTGAGCAGTCTACATCTCTCTCTCCCTCTCTCTCTCTCTATCCCATACTTATCTGCACAATAAAAATGAGCAACTCATTCTGCTATATCTAAATATATTAGTAGCAGTCAATAAAATTCTGATTACATAGAGATTACTTGGAGTAGAGGCTTTGTTGGATTGATATGAGTTTATAACTTAGGTATGTAACAATACCCCACTTGGGAAAACAAATGATCAAAAGAGCCATAAAAATGTAGGGTGGCATTGATGCATACCATGAATATTTATCCGATGATTGGAATATATTGGAGCAGCCATTTTCTGTAATTAATATATGGGTATATTGATAATGAGTGTTTCTAAAGGTATTTAATAAACGCAAATACTTTAAAAAAATACAATAAGTTTGTTTTGTTTTTTCAGGGTCCTTCTGGTCCAAAGGGTGACAAGGTCAGTAGTAAATAATGAGATATGTATATTTTATAAGTGGAATGGCAAATCCATGCTGATGTTCAACTGGAGCATAACATTGCATAGTAAGATCTGTGACATACATCCAGCATTTGTGAGAGAGTCACAGGGGAGCACAGAGTCCTTGTTAAAACTATCATCTCATCTTTCCCCTTTGCAGGGAGATCAAGGTGATCAGGGCCCTCGGGTAAGCACTTTCAAAAAAATGTTGCACTTCTAAACACATTAGTTAAAAGCCTAGCTAAAGCTAGAACTAACACAGTAGCCCCACTGTGTATCTATGTCTAATAACTGCATCTTCGCTGCATGCTCCAGTCACTACCTCAGCAAAATCAGTGTGTTGTACATCTGTTGTGCACATTATAAACTAATGCTGTAGCACCAATCACCCAGCAGAAGGTTAGGAAAACTGGAATGATGATAGGTCCACTGGATTATCACAGACTATGACTGAGGAAATGTAGCTATATAAATAGTGTAAATAAACACACACACAAACACACACACACACACACACACACACCCCACACACACACACACACACATATATCTATATCAGTAAATCAAGACAACTGATGGTGCATTAACATACACTTTGTAGATCTTAGGATTTGAAGTTCCACAGAAGGCAATGGTGGCATAGAAAACGTTAGACCTGTACTGTTAGCTCCATTGCCCCATAGAAGATTAAAATAAAAAGAGCATATAATTATAAAGCCAACCTAAATATGCAATGATTCTTAGGTATTGAAAAACCATATGCTATAATTGGCTCGTTACCTCAGTTGCCACATATGGTGTCTGAGATAACACAGAAACTGATCAGTCATGTGGACAAGCCGATCATTGAATGGATATAGGGTCAGCCCAACTCTGCCCCGACAGATCATGTTGATGGAAGGAAAGATCAGATATGTTGAATTTTGACAGCCAATCCTTTAGTTCTCTGGAAAAAAAACCTTCCATCATACAGCACACATGCATGCTCAGCCAAACCGAGTGTTTATGTGTATGCAGGGGTCAAGCAAGATAGCTGTTGGCCAGTAGTGTGTATAGGTATCATAATTAAAAAGATAAAATTTATCCATAGGAATATTTAATTTTTATCCCCTAAAAGCAACCTGCCTGTAACACTACCCCTGTTCAAGCAAATGTCACCCTGGATAGGTTACTGTAAAAAGTTATGTAAGCTGCCTCATTCAACATCATCTGCTTCATCACTGCCCCAAAATTTGGCAATTACTGATATGCAAATTAGATCCGCAAGTGCATTCGTGGGCACAGCAGTGCACTTGCAGTCCTTGGCTCCTCTTCACTTCTCCCTGCTGACACTGACCCCAATTCTTGACTGACAGCAAAGATATAGGCTCTGCTGCAAAATATCACCTCTGAAAACCTCTGCAGGTAAAAAGTAGGGCCATTGTCAGAAGGGAGAAGCCAAGAGGAGCCATGGAGTGCAAGAACACAGATACACCAACCTGCATTTATTTGCATGTTAATAAAAGCTGACTGTCAGGACAACGGTTCAGCAGTTGCTGCTGTAAAAGCCTAAACATTATTAAACATGCCTAAGTTCACATGTCCAGTAATCATTCGTTAGAACAGATCAGCAATCCGTAGGCAAAATGTTGTTCAGACAGAACTTTTTTGTCCATTTTTAAAAAACTGATTTCAGCTGGATCTGTTTTTTAGCAATGAAATCTATGGAAAATGGATGTATTTGTATAGCCATCTTTTATCCTCCAATTGAAAATGATCCAGTAAGAACATAACAGATCCTTTACGAATTAAATAAAAACAGATGACAGATCCATTTTTCCTTATAGTCCAATGTTAAAAAGGCAGATCCAGATTAAATCAGTTTTTTTTTTAAAAAGTACAAAAACGTTCTGTTTGCCAATCGGTTGCTGCTGAATAATAGATCACAGACTGAACATGAGTCAACAGTGTGATGCAGCAGCAAAAAAGGCAAACACCATTCTAGGATATATTAACAGAAGCATACAGTCTAGATCACGGGAAGACATTATCCCCCTTTAATCCTCTTTGGTCAGACCTCATCTGGAATATTGTGTCCAGTTCTGGGAACAAACATTTTAAAAAAGACATCAACAAACTGGAGCAAGTTCAGAGAAGAGTGACCAGAATGGTGACTGGTCTGCAAACCATGTCCTATGAGGAATGGTTACAGGATTCAGCTTGCAAAAGACAAGACTGAGAGGAGACCTAATAGCTGTCTACAAATATCTTTAAAGGCTGTCACACTGTAGAGGGATCAGTTTTATTCTCATTTTCACAAGGAAAGACTAGAAGTAATGGGATGAAACTGATGGGGAGGAGACACAGATTAGATAGTAGAAAAAACTTTTTGACAGTGAGGGTGATGAATGAGTGGAACAGGCTGCCACGAGAGGTTGTGAGTTCTCCTTCACTGGAAGTCTTTAAAAAGAGGTTGGACGGACATCTGTCTGGGATGATATAGTGAATCCTGCTTTGAGCAGGGGGTTAGACTAGATGACCCAGGAGGTCCATTCCAACTCCAATATTCTATGATTCTGGATCCTTTCTAATGGATGACTCCTAGACATGTGAATGTAGCCTTACACTGTTTTATCCCACAGAACCTCTACTCTACACTTCCTCAGAGATAGGGTTACTGTCATGTCCCCTTTAGCAATTTTCTATCAGCCTCCAGGTCTAAAAGTACATTGTATAGAGTAGTGCAGAGCGTGCTTACAAAGGGGGGCATTCCACCTCTAACTCTGTGTCCTGTTTGTATACTAACTATGGAATAGTATTGTGGCAGTATATACATTGCTGTTATAAAACTTTATATTTATACCATGGGTGGTCGCAGAAGTGGACATTTAATAACCAAGTGAAATAATTGAATGTGTCCTGCATGGAGCATAAATCCTACAGTCATCACACAGCTATGGGTTATTTTCTTATAGATGTTCATAGCTGGCGTATAAGCAACCCTTGATGTAGACAAGATACAATAGAGTTATATATAGACAGGACTGTAATTAAATGCTTGTGGCTTTGTAATTATTTCTAAGTATTTGCGTTTCAGCAGAACGTTCCTGATCTATCACCCTATCTCCTAGACAAATGTAATGGAGAGCAATTAAATATGACACGTTCCATAAACGGTGATGCTATATTTTAGAAGCTGAGCACCTTAATTACAATGAAAAGAAATAGAATAGATCCGTGCCCTCGGAACGGTGTGTTTTATTTCCATGGCGAGCGCACCCCTATGGTATAAATAATATATGTGATGTCATGCGGTGTAATAGGGATTTTGTTATTCATGCTGAGATGACAACTGCGAATAATCCGCTCATTAGACACAATCTCTCAGCAGTGATATTAAAATCCAGATTTCACAGTGTGTATTGTAATCAATGTTTGTACACCACACGTACTAGATGTGCATATACTCCCAGAATAAACCCTTTTATAGCTCCCGTTTCCATTGTACATCTATTGGCGTTCCAGTTACAAGGACAAATAAATAAGAGTTAAAACCTCTCTCTTGTTTTACAATGCACTGCCTGACATTTTACACTGTCACAGGCAATTTTCTTCTGCATTAAATATAAAAATCCCCGCTCATTAAATTCCATAGCCACGATATCGACAATAATTGAAAAACAGAAATGCTGAATGCTAGAATTATATGCAATAGAGGTAAATACATGAGTTACAGCATGATGTAAAACTATGTCAAAATACATACTGGGTCAAAATAGTAGTCATAACTAGCAGCATATCTGTCGAAAAAGAAAATAATCATGTACATACAATATTTCTCCATACACTTTACAGTCATCCTTTATAATACGGTATTAATGTAACATGCTGGAAAAAAGTAAATTACATTCTTTGATTGATAAAAAAAAATCTCTAATTTCTTTCTGCTTACTTCAAGGCAAACTTTAACTCCATAATTACACAGTGCTTTGAAAAAGTACCGTATTTTTCGGATTATAAGATGCACTGGACCATAACACGCAACCTAGTTTTAGAGGAAGAACATAGGAAAATAAAATTTTAAGCAAAAAATGTGGTAATGACACACTGTTATGGGGCGAGGATCTGCTGCTGACACTGTTATGGGTATTAATGGTGACAAATTCTCTACTAAGGTACCCCATACTGGTAATAATCATCCTGCCTTTTATATGATCCCCATCCTTGCATATATGTCCCTCATCCTAATATAGCCCCCATCCTGATAAATACCCCCATCCTGGTATAGCCCCCCCATCCTGTTATATACCCCCATCCTCATAATTACCCCTATCCTGCTATATACCCTCATCCTGCTATATACCCCCATCCTGCTATATACCCCCATCCTGCTATATACCCCTATCCTGCTATTTACTCCCATCCTGCTATATAGCCCCATCCTGCTATATAGCCCCATCCTGCCATATACCCCCATCCTGCTCATATACCCCCATCCTGCTATATACCCCCATCCTGGCATATGGCCTGTATCCTATGGCACAGAAAAAACTAAACGTTTATACTCACCTTTCCTCACTCCAGCAGCATCACTTGTCTTCCTGTCAGTGTCAGCGCCGCTGACCTGTGTGGAGCCGGTCACCATTCCCTGCAGCATCGCGATGACCTCCTGTCTCCCTGCCCGCTGATGTGTGTGGAGAGCGGTATGCACGGTGATGATATCATCTCTGTGCTCACCGCTCTCTACACAGATCAGCGGGCTGGCAGACAGGAAGACATTGCAATGCTGCAAGGAATGGTGAGCACATGATGATGAAGCTCGGGGGGCAGTGAATATAGCCGCACATGATCACTCCAGGTTGTAGTTGCCAGGGGTGATCACGCGGGCCAGCTGTTTACTGTGCGTGCACCCCCCGCCCATCATGGACGGGAAGATGCATGCATATGAAATGAGCGGGCCCACGTGGTCACAGCAGGCGTTGCTACAGCCTGCTCGTGCCGCCGATGACCCGCACCACCTCAGCACCCTCATTCCCCACAGCCCTACATTCAGACTGTAAGATGCACCCCCCACTTTCCCCCAACATTTGGGGGGAAAAAATGTGTCTTATAGTCCGAAAAATACGGTATTTATACCTCATGAACTTTTCCACATTTTTTAAGTTATACCTACAAGATGAAATGTATTTTATTGGAATTTTATGTGATGTACCACCACTAAGTAGCAAGTATTTGTGAAGTATAAAGGAAATGGTACATAATTTTCTAATTCTTTCAAAAAAATAAATCTGAATATTGTACCTTGAATTTGTATTCAACCCCCTATAGTCTGAGACCCCCCCTTGCCTCCAGAAGTCACCTAATTTTTAAATTGAGTCCACCTTTCTGTAATTTGTTTCTCAGTATAACTACAGCTGTTCTTGTGAAGGCCTCAGACATTTCTTTGAAAACATTAAGGATTAAACAGCATCATCAAAACCAAGGAACACAATAGACAGGTCAGGGATAAAAGTTTGCTAAAAATTAAAGCAAGGTTAGGTTATAAAAAAAATAGCTCAAGCTCTGAAAATCTCACAGAACACTGTTCAACCAATCATCCAAAAAATGGAAAGAGTATGGCACAACTGCAAACATCTGAAGACATGGCCGACCATCTAAACTGACATCTCAAGCAAGGAGAGCACTAACTAGAGAAGCAGCGAAAGTGTCAAGAAGAGTGTCAAGAAGAAATCCATTTTTGAAAGCAAGTCATGAGAAGTCTGGTTTGCAGTTTGAAAAGAGCCATGGGGAAGAAGATACTCTGGTCAGAAGAAGACTTTTGGGGCAACATCCTATATGTGGCAGAAAACTAAAACTGCACATCACCCTGAAAACACCATCCCCACCATCAAACATGGTGGTGGCAGTATCATGGTGTGATGATACTTTTCCTCAGCAGGGAAAAGGAAGCTGGTAAGAGTTGATGGGAAGATGGATGGAGCTAAACACAGGGCAATCCTAGAGGAAAACCTGTTAGAGGCTGTAAAAGACTTGAGACTCATGCGTAGGTTCTCTTTCCATCTGGCCAATGACCCTAAACACACTGCCAGAGCTACAATGAAATGATTTAGATCAAAGCATATTCATGTGTGTGAATGGCCCAGTCAAAGTCAAGAGTTAAATCCAATTGAGAATCTGTGGCAAGACATGAAAATTGTTCTTCACAGACACTCTCGATCCAATCTTACGGAACTATAGCTATTTTGCAAAGAACAATGGCCAAAAATTTCAGCCTCTAGATGGCAAAGCTGGTAGAGACATATCCCAAAAGACTTGCAGATGCAATTGCAGCGAAAGATGGACCTACAAAGAATGAACTGAATACAAGGGGGCTGAATACAAATGCACCTCACAATTTCATATAGAATTTCCCTTACATTTTACAAATACTTGCTTTGTTTTGTTGATATTTCAAATAAAAGCCCAATATATATATATATATATATATATATATATATATATATATATATATATATATATATATATATATATATATATATATATATATATATATGTATATATATATATATATATATATATATATATATATATATATATATATGTATATATATATATATATATATATATATATATATATATTTATATATATATATATATATATACATATATATATATATATAATGTGTGTGTGTATATATATATATATACATGTGTGTGTGTATATATATATATATATATATATATATATATATATATATATATATATATGCCAAAATATATATATTTATATATATATATATATATATATACACACACATGGAAGTGTTGACAGGGATGTGAATACTTTGTCAAGGCCCTGTATAAAAATATGAATATTAGGGAGGAGCAAGATCTCTATTTTTTCTTTCAGCGACAATCTTTTTCTTCAGTTATTCTATTCCTTGGAATAGTTAAATAAAAAGAGGCTCAAAAAATAAAAGTTTGACTCAGTCTTTAAGCGATCTCAATCTTTTTATAAAAACAAAAATGTCCAAACTAACTTTTCCCTTGATTTGCAATCTTTTCGATAAAGACAAGACATTAATTTGACTCTGCATGAAATAAATGATGTATTAATAATTTTCCTGTCGTAGACTCCTCAGCCAACAGCTGGTATTTAATTAGTCTTGGTGTCTTGTTGCTGCAGTAATAGACCACTCAGGACACCCTCATAACCATTTTCATACATAAATTTGGTCCTCATGGTGTTTTCAGAGTAAGTTACCTAACAGCTGGGGCTGCATAGAAACAGATAGCATCTTAAGAAGGTTTTGTACAGAAGGAAGTCATTTACCAAAAAATAGTGTCCAGGAGTTTGCCGTATTATCTTAACCTCAGTGAGCTGAGTGTTTCAGCAGATATCTGCCTCTGCTAGAACAGTTAATTCTTCAGGAGCCACCTTCTATTAGATGAGAAGCTTCCTGTTATTTTATACTTTGATGAACAGAGTTCTATTGTGGTTTGTCCTGCAAGAGTCATTGGAGATCATGAATTGTCTTTGTAAACCAGGCTAAGAAGTTTAATATTCTTTTCATGTCATATAACAAATTACCGAGACCAGTGGTGGAGGTACAGCGGGTGCACAGACACTGATAAAACATAGTTTCATTAGTGTTTTAATATAAATGTTGGACCATTTGGCTTCTACAGCCTTTTTGTTTAGCAGACTGCAGAATGAGTAATCAGTGAATCTGTCATTGAACTTGTCTAAAAAATGATTAAGTGGATTTAAGACCAAATTAAAGTTGAATGTTGATTTAGTCATAAAGAAGCTTAGAAGATGGTTCAAGAGAAGAGGGATAAGGTTACAGACCATGCTATCAGACAAGTTAAATGACAGATTCACTATTAACTAGTTTGACCACCAGAATTTTTTAGTAGGACACTCCGTTCAATGTATGGAGCACATTTTGACATTCGATTAGGAAAAAAATAAGCCTACAATAGTGTGGAGACACAGGGGTCAGTGGGTGTTCTCGTCCGCTGGCCTGGCCACCTTTTGAAAGGCTCATCCAAACTAAACGCCCGAACTCCATACTCATGGGCAGAACATTATTCAGACAACACAGGGTGTGAGAACCACAATAATTAGACTTTATTGGATCCCCAACAGTCAAAGGCATATAGCACAAAAACATACAAATCGCACAAAGTAACAGGCACCGAGTCTCAGCCTTCTGCTGGCTCATCAGGAATTAGGCTATTCGTGCCTTGAGGGCTTCCAGGGCCATATACCCCAAACCAGCAGCACCCTGCTTTTGGCAGGCACCCACCGAGCATAGGATAGTGACAAGCATAGGAAGCTTCACAAGCACAGCAAAGTCCCTATCCAGTTAACCAAATTGTACCCAACCTGGATTTTTTCAGCTGAATCCTAGGATCCTTGACGGTGCTCCTGCATAATGTAATCCAGTTTCAGATTCCCTAGCTGACGCCAAAGTGCCTGGGCTAGGTAATGGACTTCCAACCGGGATTGAAACCCCTAGACTGAAGCCATGTAGCAAAAGAACAAACTGGTGACTCCAACAGTCCCTATTTATATCTCCTGGGCACTCATTCCACGGATTCTCACCTGATTGGTGAATAAGGCTGTCCTCTAATTGGGTGGCATTTCAATTCTCATAGGTAATTCTCATCTGAGTTAAGGTACCTTCGCACATAGCGAGATTGCTAGCGAGATCGCTGCTGAGTCACAGATTCTGTGACGCAACAATGACCTCTCCAGCAATCTTGCCACGTTTGAAACATAGCAGCGACCAGGCCCCTGCTGTGAGATCGCTGGTCGTGTTGGAATGGCCTGGACAATTTTTTGATTGTCGAGGTCCTGCTGGGCAGGATGCATCGGTGTGTTTGACGCCTTACCAATGACCTCGTTGATGACTCAGAGCTCAGGGTCCCAACGACCACCGAGATCATTATACAGGTCACTACGGTCGCTGTATCGTTGCTGCATCGTTGGGAAGATCTGACTGTTTGACATCTCACCAGCGACCACGTAGCAACTTACCAGCAATTCTTATCAGGTTGTATCATTGTCGGAATCGCTGGAAAATCGTTAAATGTGATAGGGGTAGACAGACTGGGGGAAGTTACATTAATTTAGCAATCCACATTCTCCGACAATAGGAGGCTTCGATAGTCCTGGGGAAAACAATGACTCAACAAACACTAGTTAACACAGAAAAGGGACTCTTGTTTGGCTAAATGAAGACTATTAACCCCTAATAGACATTTTACAGGGCCGTATCTTCACAAATAGGACAAACCTATTTATAGCACAACACCACCAGGTTGGTGAGTTTATTTTGTGTTGAAGTCTGCACCTAGATGA
The DNA here is from genome assembly GCF_048569485.1 of Anomaloglossus baeobatrachus. Taxonomy (NCBI): domain Eukaryota; kingdom Metazoa; phylum Chordata; class Amphibia; order Anura; family Aromobatidae; genus Anomaloglossus; species Anomaloglossus baeobatrachus. The sequence continues at coordinate 258,884,554 of NC_134353.1, read as the reverse complement.
TTGTGACATTACTATGTTAGGGATTACTGTTTGTGTTTTCTAAACTATTTCACTAAAGTTAACGCATTCCGCAAAGATTCTAAAATAGAATTTTTAATAAAACTATCACAAAAATGCTTTTCTATCCCAAAATATGCACATTTTCATAAAATAAAAATGTCCCCAAAGGTATCAGTGTACTTTAAAGAGGTTGGCTAGTACTTTATATTTTTTTCCCATCTACTGTGATCAATAAATTAAGCTATCACTGAAGCTAAGTGCCGATCATGTGCCCCTTGTCTACCACAGCTGCTGGTATCCGGTGATGTCACGTCAACCTCCGGACTCTAGAAGTTAATTTGACATCACCCTATAATGTGGCCACTCACCCTGATTGACTGTGCTATGGTCTGTGTTTCACCACCCCCATCACACTCTATGACTGGTGCATGTTAAACAAGGGTCTGTTGACCCCAGCGTCTGCTTCAGCTAGATGTGCATCCAAAAGCGAACATCCAGCTGAAATACATTACAGCACAGAGACCCATCGGATCCCTGCTCTGCAAATTTCGGCGGCGTGGAGTCACACGCGGCAGGAGCTAGCACTGGAGAGAACATATGTGCACTCTGTTTAAGAAAATTAATATTCACTGCTCCACACGTTCAGAATCCCGCCCACCTTTATGCACTGAATCCGATGCTGAGAGGTGGGTTGGATTATGGGCACGAGGAGCAGTATATATTATTTCCTTAAAGAACAGGCACGTGTGATCACCCAGCAGCTGCCTTAGTGCCTGCTGTTACCCTGCACCACGGCAATTTACAGCTCTGGGATCCAACAGGTCTCTGTGCTGCAATGCCATGCCCATGTAATATAATCTACTGATCAGAATTAAAGGTGTATTATTCTCCAGAGCTGTACACAATTCAGCTGATCATCATTGGGAATAGCTACACACTTGTTGTCAAATACACACCTAACTCCTAAAGCCCCACTGTACACTAGACATTTCAGACACTTACTTTATAATGACTTTTCACTCTTGGAAGGTTGTTAGGTTAATCAGTAATGTCATACATTGAAATTTAAAAATCACCGCTCATTGGCAAAATGATCTCTGTCTTGCTTACTTTTTGATTTGGGCTAAACTTTTATTCACGAGATGAGTAGGGGTTTAATGTAGACCCAATCACATAGTACACCACAAGGTCAAAGATACAGAAAGGAGGGGAGGGAGGAGTTTGGGTGGAGTTTTGAGTGAGTGTGATAGGTGCTGGCTTAAAGACACCTGCAATGCATGATGGAACTTGTAGTAATAGAACACAGGAAGTCAGGAGAGAGGAGGTTGTGGGTTATCCCCATCAGAGCTGTATCCAGCAATGAAGATTTGCTGCTAGAGCATGATAAAAGGTTAAATTGCTAAAATAACATAATGGATGTTTAAGAGGCGCATAATAGCAAGATGTATGAAAAAAACCTGTTATGATACTGGCCAAGATCTTTAAAGGGAACCTGTCACCAGATTTGGCGACTATAAGCCTTGACTACCACCAGTGAGCTCTTATATACAGCATTCCAGAATGCTGTATATAAGAGCCAAGACTGTGCTGTAGAACAGAAAAAACACTTTTATAATACTCACCTAAGGGGCAGTCTGGTCCAATGGGTGTCACTGCTCTCCAGTCTGGTGCCTCCTCTCTGTGGAGATCTCCATCCTCCTTCTTCTGAGGCGCGTGTGCATGATACACCCTACATCATTCACACTGGCCAGCATTGATGTCCTGCACAGGCGCACTTTGATCTGCCGTGCTTAGTATTTTAGTGTGCATGCACGTGTGGTCTTTAACCTAGTCTTTAACCTTTCCTCACACCTGCGCATTACAGTAGTTTGATCTGCCCAGATCAAAGTGCGCCTGTGCAAGACCACAATGCTGGTATGTATTGATGCCGTAGGACAAGTCATCCACAGTGGGCTGGGTAAAAGGTGGATGGCGACCACCACAGAGAGGAGGCGCTGGACCGAAGAGCAGTGAGACCCATTGGACCGGACCGCCCCCCTAGGTGAGTATTATAAAAGTATTTTAATGTTCTACAGAGTGATCTGGGCTCTTATATACAGTATTTTAGAATGCTGAATATAAGAGCCCACTGGTGGTGGCTGCAGCTTATAGTCGCCAAATCTGGTGACAGGTTCCCTTTAAGTTATGCCTGTGTGTATTGTCGTGGTTGTTGGTAAGAATGAAGTAACCAGAAAAACTGTTCAGATTTAATCGATGATTCCCATTGCTTGATTACTATCACAGGCTGTACCCAGTGACCATACATATTAGCCCCAATTCCTCATTGCATATCCCCCAGTTTTTTTACATTAGTGCCTCTCAATTAGTGACTTTTTGATTTGCGACAAATTGATCAATTGATTTCCAGCTTTTTTAAATTCTCGTTTTGTTGTACACCAGTTTGACGAAAACATTCCCAAAATGGGTTACAGACAATAGTACCTGTGAAAAACACGGTGCAAATTCCCCAGTAAAAAAGCGAAAACCACAAGACAAAAAACAAAAAGGACTTAAATAGAATGATCAATCGGGCCCTCAGCACTTAATGAATGATTCTTCATGCTCTGTGTCCAACCACTATTTTCATTGACATGTTATTGCTTTATCGATTTATCATCTCTTTACTCTAGAATCTATGAAAAAGTAGTGTGCTTCACTATTCATTAATCGGCATCACTTTAATGTAGACAAGCAAACTATGTCCCGTCCATGTTATCAGACACCATTCGTTTTCCATATTATGTCTATGTTTCCTCATCTGATCTCTTAGATCTTCTCCACCTGTTGAATGAATATGAGTTGTGATATTTTCACAGCTTTGATATTTGGAACAATGTTTCAGAATACAATTTTCTGTGTCACCGATCTGGTACTTCCATAGTATATAACTCATGCCTTTCTCTTCTGATTTACTCCACCACAAATTATAATGCTGTCATTAATCACCTGTTAAACAACGAACCATAGAATTGGTGAATTACACATCAAAGGGTCTTTGTTCCACTCCATGTTACACTCGGCTGTACTTTCAATAATTAAATGTCATAATGTAATTATAATTACACATCTTGTATGGTTCCTGGCTCATAAGGGTTACAATAAATCTCAAGTAGTCTGCAGCTTGCCTTAAACTGACACGTCCTGATCTCATGTATAACCATTGTAAGAACAAGGGTCACATTCTGTAATTAACAGTAAACAGCGTGTAATTCACATTGAATCTGCAGTAACTAATAGAATTACCCAGTGTCTTCCAGAGTAGAAGTGTTTTCACGTCTTGACAGACTGATGTTGGTCACGGGCTCCATACATCTCATTCATGAACGGAGTTGACTTGCCAACTTTCTTCAGATTGACCTCTCACCTTGTGCATTGCATACTTTTAGAGCTGAAAGGAAACAATGATTACAAAAACAGCTCCTTGCTAGAAAATGAGGAAAAAGTGTACCATGATTGCTCAAGTTTAATGACTAAGAGCTCAGACTACGGGAATTTCTTAACCTGAGAGTTGTATTACTTACTGGTGAGATATGTCGCTTTATGCCAGACTACATTTAAAACAAAAGAATAAAATGTGCAGAAGGAGAATTGCTGTGATTTAGAACCAGATAGTAGAGAATGGGCTCTGTCTGAGCAGAAGCCGGTGTGAGGCAACGTGTAATAGCAGCAGCTGGCGGTAACCTAAGGAAGTGCAAAGGAAGCAGCAGGTGGCAGTTCTTGTAGCCAAACATTCACAAAGCAGAAAAAAGTACCTAGGAAACTAAGCATATCCAAAATCTTTCACATCTTAGGCTATATACATATATACATTATATGTAGTTATTTCCAGTTTTAAATCTTTTTTGAGATGAAAAAAAGGCAATAAAATAAGCAAGTACAGGACCCATTCATTTGGATGGAAATAGAAATGTCCTAAAATGCCTACTCTTTGCAATCCAGATGCAATTTGTTAGCTAGATCAAAAAAACAAGGCTTGATTTCAAAATTTGTTTTTAAGCCCTTTTTCTTTTTGTCTTGTGATATTCAATTACTTTTTTGCTCAAAATTCTTCAAGTTGGGGCTCAAGACTTATGTATTTTGTTCAAACTCAATGCTCTTTACTTTTGTCTTTAACATTTTTGCAACTTTTCAGCACAAAAAGTTGCATGTATTGCTAAAAGTCACAAAATGGGTGCAAAACAATCAGATTATCAGAAAATCACTTCTGGAGGGAGGGGGGGAGACTGGAGTACATTTATGTAAAAATATTAGGAACTGCTTAAAAAGTCTCAAATGATGAATGAGTCTAAAACATCTGGAAACCCAAAATCTCATTCACAATGACAAATATATAAAAAGGCACAAATTAAAAGAAGGTACAAATTAATAATGGCTGAATGCCATCTAAAACTGGACAAAAAAATGCACTAATGCAATAATGTGAACCATCCAAAAATAGATAGCAAGTAGACCTGTTTTTTAAAAATTGAATTCTATGGGAAATGGATCATATTGGATAATCATCTGTGGTCATCCTAGAACGGATTTTTTTTTTTAATCCCTGCACATGCCCAGAACACAAGAGGCGTTCAGAAACCCCTGTAGTAAAAAAAGATCCATTATAAATGGAACATATTGGGATGGAGAAGAGAAACCAAATTATGTATTAGTTTTTGATTCGCTTGTAATGGATCTTTTTTTTTTTACGAACATATGACAGCTGGACATGTGATAAAGCTTTTAACTGTTTCCGAATGTAAAGGTGGCTTTACACACTGCAACATCGCAAACGACATCGCTGTAACGTCACCGGTTTTGTGACGTTACAGAGACCTCCCCAGCGACATTGCAGTGTGTGAAACACATCAGCGACCTGGCCCCTGCTGTGAAGTTGTGATTGCTACAAATCGTTCAGGACCATTCTTAGGTCCTTTGTTTCCCGCTGTGCAGCATGCATCGCTAGAAAGTTTCAGTGTGTAAAGGGGACTTTACAGCGACTTCCCTTTCAAATAGCTGCTTTGACACGTCCCCAACAACCAGCTAGGTCGTTCTGCAGGTCCAGATCGCTGTTGCGTCGTTGGCCAGGTCTGCCTGTTTGACAGCTCACCAGAGACTTTATAGCGATCCCGGCCAGGTTGGGATCGCTGGTGGGATCGCTAGAAAGTTTCAGTGTGTAAACCCAGCTTTAGACACAAGTCAAATCTGTATACCTCAGAGTTAAAGATCAGGTGGAATACTGTATATTGAGGGTTGGGATTGAGGCATTAGGAGATGATAACCAAGCAATTAATATTAATTAGATCAACTCAATAGGGAAACTCAGTTTCCCATTGTCAATCCTAATTAGCCTTTCTAATTAGCCTTTTTAATTAATAATGTTGTGAGAAAACTGTTTGATAAGCAGCTACCCAAAGAATTTAGTCAGATTGTTACAGACAGTAGGTGACACCCCTTGGTGGCCTTATTCTCCTGGAGATTCAATGGTGTTAATTTCCCTAATGGAGAAGAGATTGTGGCAGCTCTTAATACATGTTGTCATCATATTCACTCTTAGCTCTAGAAGGAACGATCCTTGCTGGTTCTTAATGACAAAATATATTTCTTAAAGGAGTTTTACAAGACATTGATATTGGAGGCTTTTAAAACTCAACAGAATAAAAATGTTGGCTGGTACCATAAGTAGTTTTTTTCCATTGAAACCAATGCAGGTACTGATTCCTTTGCTTTAAATTAGGCATCCAACTTTGCATGTAAAATGTAAGAGGCAATTGGAGTGGAGGCCAAGTGGTTTCATAATGATAATAACATATATATATATATATATATATATATATATATACTGTATATATACTTGACATACTTCAACAACACTGTCTCCATTGGGGCTCATATTCTAAGGTCCCTATCTGTATGTCTTTGGAGTATGGGAGGAAACCAGAGAACTCAGAGGAAACCCACGCAGACATGGGGAAAACATGCAAAATCCTCGCAGATGTTGTCCTTGGTGGGATTTGAACCCAGGATCCCAGCACTGCAAGACTGCAGCCACCATGCCGCCCATGATAGTAAGGAGTTATTTAGTCTCCATATATATTTGTCGACCATTACTGGTCTTTAGGCAAGTTTCACACATATGTGATACATGAACTGTTCTTGGACTGGAACGTGGGGTCTCCAGACCTAAGCTACTGTAGTTGCTTTATAGACAAGAATGGTCCGTGTTTAATAAATCCCTTATACAATCACACCCAAACAATATCACGCAAACAATTGTTATCTACAGTCAAATAAACATGAGATAAATATGCACAATATGAAATCCACTGTAAAATGAGAGAGGGGTATTGATTCTTACCCGAATGTATAAATGAAGAAAACACATGAATAATGGTGTTTATATACCTTCACCAATTCCTATTGGATAACAAAATGCCCTTCATATTCCCTGAACCAGATGATATTTGAGTAGATAGTCCTTTGGACAAATGTTACACAGGAGAGTAGTGCTGTTACCACATGTATGTCTTTCATTCACCGTTAACCACACAGTTGTAACAATTGTTCCTCCTTTTGTTCATAATCCACTGTATATTGTCCTTGTGGTGTATTTGTGTTGTTGTGTTTGGTGCTATGTTATGTTGTGTCTCCAGGGTTTGCCAGGCTACCCCACAATGGCCGCTCTACATAGTAATCAGATCCTCACCGTCAAGGTTTGTGGATGATGTGTCTATGATCAGTCAAGAGTCCAGCAGCATAAACAGTGAGCACACTAATCAATCCAGCAAAGAACAAAAGCCCAAAAAGTGAATTGTCTTTTTAGAATCATTATTCACCAAAGTCACAAATTTGATCCAAACGAATACTGAATTATGGTCTATTGTGTCACCTAATGCTGCCTGGAGCCTCTGACTGTATGGACAGTACTACTGGCACTTGTGGGAATCTGTGCCAACCAAAGCAGCCAACCAAGTATATACCCTATACGTGTCTGAGACATTCCAATTAAGGATATATATTAAAACAGGCACTTTGGATAACGCACGGGTTCCCTGGCATACAAGCTGCCAGTGTGTACTCTGCTGTACATTATATTTCTAACGCTTATGTCTCTATTTCTTTCTACGGGCCTTCTGATGTCTGTCCTTCAACTTTCTCATCTCTGAACTACAACTTTTGACTTCACTTCACTGATCAGATGGTGTTTCCTAAGATCAATCACGGCTTTCTCTCTGCCGATCAGCAGCTCATTAAACGCCGGCTGATTAAGGTAGTGCAAAACGGTTTTAGGAGATTTTGTTTTAATTAAGAGATTTGTCTCTAAATTTACACATTGGAAATTTGTTTTCCCAAAGGTAATATATTTTAATTCTGCATTAAAAGTATGAATGTTGATATGTGAATTATTATTTCAATGTGATTAGATATATTACATTTAGTATTGAGTTGAGAAATACATTTTTGATGGAACCTATCTTATTTAAAACATGGAAACCTGTTTCATGGAAGACGATGCGGTTGAATCTTTGCCTTCTGTTACTTCTGCCATACTTGGCCTATCCTATTGCATTCTTGCACAGTGCATGCCTATAAGCCTAAAGCAAGTATAGGTGGGATTGCAGGTGCTCAGAGAGTATTCCTCTACCTAAACCCTAAGCAGCACATAGTAAGCTGACATATCTGCATTGATCGTGATACTTTCAAAATACATATGTTTAGTATATTACAACTTTAGAAAAGAGTTATTATGGTTAAAGGTGAACTTGGAATCCCCCCTGTCTAAATTCTCTGCTTGCCATGAATAAACTATGCAATATTAAGCAATAGATCTTAGTTAAAAAATAAAGGCAGATTATGATCGCACTGCAAGAACCATCATGTTCTATTATAATTTATTTTATAGTATTTACTTGATTATGCTTCATTCCTAAGGCATTCAGAAAACAGTAGGGAACATGTGCAATGCACATATGTTGAAATCACTAGCAAATCTTCTTTTCGAGATATTCTAACTATCTGTTTTTTATTAAGGGTGATCAAGGACAGGCAGGGCCACCAGGCCCACCAGGACCTCCTGGACCACCAGGTCCCAGGGGTCCCCCAGGTGACACTGGTAAAGACGGACCAAGAGGATTATCTGGAGTTCCAGTAAGTCAATACCTTTCTATAAAATCTGGTACTTAATCTAAAGAGAAAATACAATAAAATGTATTTGTTTTTATGTTGAAATATTTATTTTTATGTCCTGCTTTTATATTCAGGACCACCAAAAGTAATAAAACACGCAATAAATAAAAAATAATCAGTATTTTAGTTTTTACAATTTTCCTTTTTTTTTGTTGTGTCTACTCAGTGCTTTCTAGGAGAAATCAGAAGCAGCCTAAAAAACATCAACAAGCAGATTATTCCCTAGATAATAAATTAAATATATTACTGTAATCCATATTATATATGCACTGAAAAGATGGCAATCTTGTATTAATGAGCCAAATTGTACTAGGTATTCATGCATTAATACAGTAGGCCAATCGCCCATATCCACAAGGCCATTATGTACTTACTATACTTAAATACAATGATGCAAATAATATCTTCCCATCCTATTTGTTGACCTGGATGAGAATGATTTCAAACAACGTGAAAGGAGATCATATTTTTGCACCATGGAGGGTGTTATTGTAAAGGAATTGAAAAAATAATTGATAGAAGCTAAAAAAGATGTATTACAATATTAGATTTTTTATGAGATGGCAAAGTCCTTGTCTATTACATGCAGGGCTCTGCTTATCCTGTGAAGAATGAAGTAAAAATTGTCAGAATTTATATATTTGCTCTTTATAAAAAAAATAGATAAAAAATAACATTTGCTGTAATTTCTTTTTTTAAATATTGTTTAATGTAAATATATAGTATAATATAGTTTATTTATATTCTACATATGTTTTTTTTAATGCGTGAAAATATTAAATTATAAGACTTTACTTCCTGGACTTGAAAGAACCAGGTTTTATGATTTAGCCTATGTAAGCCGTACGACTCCCACATAAACATAAAGGGTCTGACTCATTAAAACATTATTGTACACACCAGTCTTAACAAAGGGGTAGACTAAAGGTCCAGTCACACTAAGCAACTTACCAGCGATCCCAACAACGATAGGGATCGCTGGTAAGTTGCTAGGAGGTTGCTGGTGAGATGTCACACTTTGACGCTCCAGCGATCCCACCAGCAACCTGACCTGGCAGGGATCGCTGGAGCGTCACTACACGAGTTGCTGGTGAGCTCACCAGCAACCAGTGACCAGCCATACGTGCAGAGAGCAGGGAGCAGCGCACACTGTGCGCTGCTCCCTGCTCTCCTAGTACAGCACACATCGGGTTAATTACCCGATGTGTGCTGCAGCTACATGTGCACAGAGCAGGGAGCAGCACACAATGCTTAGCGCTGGCTCTCTGCTCTCCTGGCTACAGCACACATCGGGTTAATTAACCCGATGTGTGCTGCAGCTACACGTGCACAGAGCAGGAGCCGGCACTGACAGTGAGAGCGGCTGAGGCTGGTATCAAAGGTAAATATCGGGTAACCAAGGACAGGGCTTCTTGGTTACCCGATGTTTACATTGGTTACCAGCCTCAGCAGAAGCCGGCTCCTGCTGCCTGCACATTTAGTTGTTGCTGTCTCGCTGTCAGACACAGCGATCTGTGCTTCACAGCGGGACAGCAATAACTAAAAAATGGCCCAGGACATTCAGCAACAACCAACGACCTCACAGCAGGGGCCAGGTTGTTGCTGGATGTCACACACAGCAACATCGCTAGCAACTTCACAAAAGTTGTTCGTTACCAGCGATGTTGCTAGCGATGTTGCTTAGTGTGACGGGGCCTTAAGAGGAGCTTGATTAAGAAGCACGCACAACTTAATGAATTTGGCACATCTTACAAGTGACGTCCACCTCCGTGTTCCTCACCAGACATCTTACTCCAGGCAGAGGCTGGAGTAAGATTTCTTGTGTAAGGTACGCCATGTGTAATTAGGAATTAGACAGGCCTTGCCTTGCCCCATCCCATTCCAACTCTGTCCATTTGGCAGAGCTGACAGTCAATGGTGTAAAAATGTCTGAAGTTGCAAAATTTGTCCACAATAACAAAATTTAAAATTATGGGAAAAGCATAAATGTTAAATAGTTTAATAAATGTCCCAAAGTGGCACTATTTAAACAGGAACACCAAAACAAATATGTACCATGGCATAAATAATCATATTTATGGTTATAAAAAAAATCTAAATTTATTGGATACACAGCGCTTACACCATCAGTGTGTCATCCATGTCACTGCTTTTATCATCAGTGTGTCATCCGTGTGTCTGCTTTTATCATCAGTGTGTCATCCGTGTGTCTGCTTTTATTATTAGTGTGTCATCCGTGTATCTGCTTTTATTATTAGTGTGTCATCCGTGTGTCTACTGTTACCATCAGTATGTCATCCGTGTGTCTGCTTTCATCATCAGTGTGTCATCCGTGTATCTCCTTTTACCATCAGTGTATTATCTGTGTATCTCCTTTTACCATCAGTATGTCATCCGTGTGTCTACTTTCACTATCAGTGTGTCATCCGTGTGTCTACTTTTACTATTAGTGTTGACCATATCTCTGCTTTTACCATCAGTGTGTTGTCCGTGTGTCTTGTCTGCATATACTATCAGTGTGTCATCCATGTCATGTGACTGCTTTTACAATCACTGTGTCATCCGTGTGTCTGCTTTTACCATTTGTGTGACATTTGTGTGTCTGCTTTTACCATCAATGTGTCATCCATGTGACTGCTTTTATAATCAGTGTGTCATCCGTGTGTCTGCTTTCACCATCAGTGTGTCATCTGTGTGTCTGCTTTTACCATCAGTGTGTCATCCGTGTGTGTCTGCTTTTACCATCAGTGTGACATCCGTGTGTTTGCTTTTACCATTAGTGTCATCCATGTGTCTACTTTCACCATCAGTGTGTCATCCTTGTGTCTGTTTTTACCATAAGTGGGTCATCCATGTGTCTGCTTTTACCATCTGTGTGTCATCCGTGTCACTGCTTTTACCATCTGTGTGACATCCGTGTGTCTGCTTTTATCATTAGTGTCATCCATGTGTCTACTTTCACCATCCATGCGTCATTCGTGTGTCTACTTTTACCATCAGTGTGTCATCCGTGTATCTGCTTTTACCATCAGTGTGTCATCCATGTCACTGCTTTTACCATCAGTGTGTCATCCATGTGTCTTGTCTGCATTTACCACAGTGAGTCATCCGTGTGTCTGCTTAAACCATCAGTGTGTCATTCGTGTGTCTGCTTTCACCATCAGTGTGTCATCCATGTGTCTACTTTCACCATTTGTGTGTCATCCATGTGTCTGCTTTCACCATCAGGGTGTCATCCGTGTGTCTGCTTTCACCATTAGTATGTCATCCGTGTGTCTGCTTTCACCATCCATGAGTCATCCGTGTGTCTGCTTTCACCATCCATGAGTCATCCGTGTGTCTGCTTTCACCATCCATGAGTCATCCGTGTGTCTGCTTTCACCATCCATGAGTCATCCGTGTGTCTGCTTTCACCATCCATGAGTCATCCGTGTGTCTGCTTTCACCATCCATGAGTCATCCGTGTGTCTGCTTCACCATCAGTGTGTCATCCGTGTGTCTACTTTCACCTTTTGTGTGTCATCCATGTGTCTATTTTCACCATCCATGTGTCATCCGTGTGTCTGCTTTCACCATTTCTGTGTCACCCGTGTGTCTGCTTTCACCATCTGTGTATCATTTGTGTGTCTGCTTTCACCATCCATGTGTCATCCGTGTGTCTGCTTTCACCATCCATGTGTCATCCGTGTGTCTGCTTTCACCATCCATGTGTCATCCGTGTGTCTGCTTTCACCATCTATGTGTCATCCGTGTGTCTGCTTTCACCATTCATGTGTCATCCATGTGTCTGCTTTCACCATCTGTGTATCATTTGTGTGTCTGCTTTCACCATCCATGTGTCATCCGTGTGTCTGCTTTCACCATCTATGTGTCATCCGTGTGTCTGCTTTCACCATTCATGTGTCATCCGTGTGTCTGCTTTCACCATCTGTGTATCATTTGTGTGTCTGCTTTCACCATCCATGTGTCATCCGTGTGTCTGCTTTCACCATCTATGTGTCATCCGTGTGTCTGCTTTCACCATCTATGTGTCATCCGTGTGTCTGCTTTCACCATCCATGTGTCATCCATGTGTCTGCTTTCACCATCTGTGTATCATTTGTGTGTCTGCTTTCACCATCTATGTGTCATCCGTGTGTCTGCTTTCACCATTCATGTGTCATCCGTGTGTCTGCTTTCACCATCCATGTGTCATCCGTGTGTCTGCTTTTACCATCAGTGTGTTGTCTGTGTGTCTTGTCTTCATTTAGGCTATGTGCGCAATTTGCCATTTTTTTTACTACAAAGATGCAACGTTTTTGGCCTCTAAAAACCCACAAAAACGCAACCGCGGCAAAAATGCATGTGTTTTTACAGCGTTTTGGTGCGTTTTTGGCTGCATTTTGCTGCGTTTTTGATGACTGCGTTTTGCTGCTCAAAAACGCAGCCAAACAAAACTGCACTGTGCGGACAACAAAAATGAAATCTCATAGGCTTTGCTGGGGAAGGAAGTGCATGCAGTTTTGTGGCCAAAAACACACCAGAAAAACACGCAAAAACGCTGCGAAAAACGCACTGTGCGCACATAGCCTTACCCTCAGTATATCATCAGTGTTTTTCCTGGATGGATCAAAAGACATAAATTACAAAGCTTCTATTCTTTTCCGTGTTAATCACATACGGTGCACAGATACATATTGATGCCATCCGTGTGCTGCATGTGTTTTTCTTGGACCCATAGACTTGTATTGGTCCTTGTCATCTGTGCCGCCATGAAACAACAGACATGTCTTCATGTGTTGTGTTTTGAATGGATACATGGTTATGGGGATTGCACAATACATTATAATTACTACAGCTACAACATGTACGGGACACACGGATGTCAGAATGAGGCCTATAGAATGACAGTAGGCCTGCTAAATGGATGTTGGCTGCAGATCGTTGCCAGTTAATGGTAATTTACCAGGTTTTTATAAAATAATACCTCACATGGTCATATTATTGTTTTTGTTCTAACTTCCTTTTAGGGGGAACCAGGAAGCCCAGGGGAACAAGGGTTAATTGTAAGTATAGCTTCTTTATCATATGTTTCTCCTGCATATCGTTTAGTAGTTTGCTTTCACTAATAGTACATAGAGACCGCACTAGGTATAATAGCAGATAAAAGGGTCTGGGTTTCTATAGCACATGCACCAACAAAATTATAAACTCCCTTCGAGGCAAGATAGTCCTCAGGTCACATCATTGTCACATTGGCTGTTTTTGTTTTATTTTTGGTTGCGAGTTAAGGCCGCTTTACACACTGCGACATCGCTAGCGATCTCACCCGCCCCCGTTGATTGGGCAAATTTAAGCCCATGGCGAACAATATCGGCAGTGCACGTCACACAAACTTACGTTCCTAACGACGTCGCTGTGGCCGGCGAACAACCTCTTTTCTAAGGGGGCGGTTTGTGCGGCGTCACAGCGACGTCACACGGCTGGCGTCCAATAGAAGCGGAGGGGCGGAGAGAAGCCGCATAAACGTCACTCCCATCTCGTTGCCGGAGGACACAGGTACGTTGTTGTTCGTCGTTCCTGGGGTGTCACACGTAGCGATGCGTGCTGCCTCAGGAACGACGAACAACCTGCATCCAGAACGAGCAACGATATTTGGAAAATCAACGACGTGTCAACAATCAACGATTTGGTGAGTATTTGGGATCGTTAGCGGTCACTCGTACGTGTCACACACAACGACGTCGCTAACGAGGCCGGATGTGCGTCACGAATTCCGTGACCCCAACGATATCTCATTAGAGATGTCATTGCGTGTAAAGCAGCCTTTAGGTTTAACTTGACTATATATAGAGACCTTTAAACTAGAAAGTGAGACAATCATTAAAGTTTATCAAGACTATTCTTATTTCGATTAGAGGTGTATCAGTAGAACTATCCAATATATCATTTTAGGGCATCTTCAGTTATTTATAAGGTATAACAGTGATGTCCTGAGTTTTTGTACTGATGCCATATTGGTTTGACACCATAGTAATATATTTACAGCAGTACGTTCCAGGGAAATGGACCAGTGCTGAGGTGTTAAGCCTCATAAAGCTCCGCACGTTCAATATGCTTACACAAAACCAAAACACTTTTTTTTCTTTTACTTCTACCAACTGTCTATTATTTTAACGGCCTTATTTATTTTGTGCTCCACTTGTTTTTATAACTGCACAGCATTTAACTTCTATCCCTTGGCAAGAGATTAGAGTTTCCAGGTTTTAATTGATAATGTGTTTTCCTTACAATTCAGGTTAATATTGGCCAACCTCGACTTCCTCAGTGGAAAGGCTTAAAGCTGCTATATCTCGATATAATATACCTTTTTATTAATATTTAGAATATCTGCCACTTATACTACATGGGTTTCTATGTATGTTCATTTGCAGCAATTTCCTTAATTTTTTGAGTTGGTAGACCAAAGCACCTTAGTTTGACAGCAAAAATATTTTACTAGATGATGTGGTATTTGAGAATGTTGGCCGGTCATCAGCAAAGCTGTGTCTACCCATATATCTTTAGGTGATTAGTCCACAAGTTGCTAATACAGTGGAACCTTGGATTGCGAGTAACCCAGTTTGCGAGCATTTTGCAAGACGAGCCAAGCTTTTTACACATTTGTAATTTGGTCTACGAGCAATAATTCAAAATACGAGCAAATACCCACCGCGCACACTTCCTGTTCCTTACTTTCACCGCACTCTCACCCGCTCTTGCTGCTTCTTGCGGCCCGCAGGCATTTGGACCCGGTAACGATCACAGGTGGTGTAGGGGTTGCTGCCGTCTTTGCTTTATTTCAGTTTAACGTCTTGCCAGCGCAAAGGCATCTGTTGGCCAAACAGAAGCAAGCAGCTAATGCTTCAGCCCCTGCATCATTCGCAATCGTTACCATGTCCACATGCCTGCGTAAGAAGCAGGGAAGAAGACGCTGAGGGAACGGAGGACAGGTGAGAATAATGTTTTTGTTTTTTGTGTGTGTGTCTGTGTGTGTGTGAAGAATGGCACAATAGGGGACCAGGATGAGACATTGCTAGAGGTGTGTGTGTGTGTGTGTGTGTGTGTGTGTGTGTGTCTGTATGTGAAGAATGGCACAATAAGGGACCAGGATGGGACATTACTAGAAGAAGAGGACCTGCATGTGCACATTGGTAAAAGGGAACAAGTATGGGCACATTACTACAGGATAAGGACAAGGAGGGTTATAAAAATACAGTAAATATTGTTGGGTTTGTGGAATAATTTGTCTTTATTTTAATTATTTCCTATGGGAAAATTTGCTTTGATATAACAGTAACTTGGATTACGAGCACACTCACAGAACAAATTATGCTCGTAATCCAACGTTTCACTGTATTATTCTCTTATATTATGAATAAATTTAAAGAAACCATTGTACATACAAACAAGCACTAGCACTGATATTGACAAGTGGTCCGAGAATAATTTAGAGTCATTTTGGGTACTTATAAAATGGGCATTAGAGTTATTTTAAAGATTTTTGCAAAAAATGTATGAGAAAATAGGCACCACCAAGAAAATATAAGCACATATGATTTAGATCCTGTTAGGGAAAATAGATTAGGAGTAACTACAATGATGCGAAAAATAAATCAAATAATGTTGCTTCCATGTTAGCCACTCAAACACTTTAGAGAATACATTTGGCTAATGACACATGAACTAATCATTATCTAGAAAGACACTGCTGGCTTATACCAGGTTTCCCCAAACGTAAGCACTGCCCCAAAAATAAGCCCTAGTTGAAGATCATCATACTAATAGTATCCTGAAATACTGGGCAGTCACTTCAGGATATGTACCGTAGTTTTCGGACTATAAGACACACTTTTTTCCCCCCAAATGTTGGGGGAAAGTGGGGGGGTGCGTCTTATAGTCGGAATATAGGGCATGGCTGCGGGGAATGAGGGTGCTGTGGTGGCGCGGGTCATTGGCGGCATGAGCAGGCTGTAGCAGCGCGTGCCGTGACCACGTGGGCCCGCTCATTTCATATGCACGCCCATCCACCCGCCCATTATCTCAGCGCTGAAGCAGGCGCTGACAAGTGGGGGGTGCACGCATAGTAAAGAGCCAGCCCGCATGATCACCCCTGGCAACTACAGCCTGGAGTGATCATGTGCGGCTATATTCACTGCCCCCTCCGCACATCATCAGCGTGGGGGGCAGTGAATAAGTATACTCACCAGTTACCGTTCCCCTGCAGCATCGCGATGTCCTCCTGTCTTCCGGCCAGCTGATCTGTGTAGAGAGCGGTGAGCACAGCGATGACGTCATGTACGCACTGCTAGTCTCCACACACATCAGCGGGCCAGCACACAGCAGGACATCGCAATAATGCAGGGGAACGGCTCCACACTGGTCAGCGGCATGGCTGGCAACACAGAGAGGAAGATCATCGATGCTGCAGGGAGTGAGGAAAGGTAGTTTATTTTCTTTCTGTGCCACAGGATGCAGGTCATATAACAGGATGGGAGTATATAGCAGGAAGAGGGCATATACCAGGATGGGGGTATTTTATGAGCAGGATGGGGGTATATGAGCAGGATGGGGGTATATTATGAGCAGGATGGGGGTATATAATAATAATAATATTTATTCATTTATATAGCACTGTTAATTCTACAGCACTTTACATACATTGACAACACTGTCCCCATTGGGGCTCACAATCTAAATTCCCTATCAGTATGTTTTTGGAGTGTGGCAGGAAACCGGAGAACATGGAGGAAACCCACGCAAACTTGTTGAGAACATACAAACTCCTTTCAGATCTTGTTCTTGGTGGGAATTGAACCCAGGACCCCAGCAAGGCTGCAGTGCTAAACACTGAGCCACCGTGCCATATATAGCAGGATGGGGGTATATTATGAGCAGGATGGGGGTATATAGCAGGATGGGGGTATATTATGAGCAGGATGGGGGTATAAAGCAGGATGGGGGTATATAGCAGGATGGGGGTATTTATCAGGATGAGGGACACATATACAAGGATGGGGATCATATACAAGGCAGGAGGATCATTACCAGGATGGGGTACCTTAGGAGAGAATTTGGGGACATTACCCCCATAACAGTGTCAGCAGCAGATCCTCGCCCCATAACAGTGTGTCATGACCACATTTTTTGCTTAAAATTTTATTTTCCTATTTTCCTCCTCTAAAACCAGGCTGCGTCTTATAGTCCGAAAAATAAAGGTATCTTTGTACGTTGCCCCATTTTTTGCTGTAAGCCCTGGACGTTTATAGTCACATGACAAATAGTTAATGGAATGAATATTCACACTTCTTAACACAAATTCCAGTCATTGATGCCGGCCGAGGGGTGGGTGGGGGAAACTGGTGAATATTCATTTTTTTCATATACACAAGTTCCAATCACTGACTTTTCTTTTTTCTTTTGCTATTGATATTTTTACTTTGCATTTATTTCACATACTCTACCCACTATAGGGTCTTAACAAACTTATGGGAGGCTTTTTAACATATTGATACCTTATATTCATTACTGATTTTCCCTGTAACTGACACTGGTATATTAGCCCCAGTTACAGGGGAATTTCAGCCTCCTGCCTGTATAAGAGAGCTGACATGGTATCCTGGGACATAGCAGGTTCTTCTCCTTTTCTACATTCCACTATCACAGGACTACTAGATCCGAATGAAGAATCACTGTTGGTGCTTTCTAATCTGTATACACAACCGCTGGTTCAACGTGGTATATAAAGGTATGGGGGCATTAAACATGGTAATAAACTAAACTTTTATGATAGCCAGCTTCCTTTTTCCACAGCTGCACAATCTTTTGCAAGTTGCTCACTCTGCAATGACATTCTAGAACATCAGAGTAAACAAAGTAAAGAATGGTCTGCTCAGATGATTATAGATTAGTCAAGAGATATATTTCAGAGATTGGAAAGAAAGAAAGGCACAAATAGAGTTTCACCCTAGTAAATCAAATTTTACACCACACAAGGAGGTGGAGAAGTTGTGAAAAGTCACAACCACTGTAGAAGCATAAAGGTGGCTTTACACACTGCAACATCACAAACGACATCGCTGTAACGTCACCGGTTTTGTGACGTTACAGCGACCTCCCCAGCGACATTGCAGTGTGTGAAACACATCAGCGACCTGGCCCCTGCTGTGAAGTTGTGATCGCTACAAATCGTTCAGGACCATTCTTAAGGTGGCTTTACACACTGCAACATCACAAACGACATCGCTGTAACGTCACCTGTTTTGTGACGTTACAGCGACCTCCCCAGCGACATTGCAGTGTGTGAAACACATCAGCGACCTGGCCCCTGCTGTGAAGTTGTGATCGCTACAAATCATTCAGGACCATTCTTAGGTCCTTTGTTTCCCGCTGTGCAGCATGCATTGCTAGAAAGTTTCAGTGTGTAAAGGGGACTTTACAGCGACTTCCCTTTCAAAAAGCTGCTTTACAACGTCCCCAACAACCAGCTAGGTCGCTCTGCAGGTCCGGATCGCTGTTGCGTCGTTGGCCAGGTTTGCCTGTTTGACAGCTCACCAGAGACTTTGTAGCGATCCCGGCCAGGTTGGGATCGCTGGTGGGATCGCTAGAAAGTTTCAGTGTGTAAACCCAGCTTTACAGATGGGCACATAGAGATATCAATAGTTGCTGCAAGAAAAATGGGTAAAAACTGAGCTGCTGTGAGGCACAGCTCCTTCATCAGGAGAAAAATAAATCATGTACATCTTTTTTTCTCCTGATGAAGGGGCTGTGTTTCTGAAACGCGTAGACTGAAAGATCACATACTGCAAATACTTCAGTTTCTTTCTTCACAGCAGCACAGTTTTTAACCCTTTCCCTTTCGGCAACTGGTCAAGAAATAGTTATTTTTAGCTCTGCTTGATGTGTATGGATGTTAACAATTAATTGAGAGTGAGTGATTTAGTGAAGGAGACACTGGTAGGAGAAGATGAATCTCATAAGGGGAGAAAGAGTAATTTCCCTTTAATAAAAAATACTCTTTTTAATCTAGGGTTATACTGTTTAATTGTGGGAAAAGCTGAAACAATACTTTAAAGAGGTAGTTCATTTTAAAAGTTCATTGTACCATAGGATTGTGGAGGTTTAAAATTATGAACAAAGTTGTTACTCAACTTCCAAAAGTCCAAGTGCTGCCTCTCCGTCGCTGTTCTCGTGTTTGTCGATCTCCTGCAATGGCAATTTCACATCTAAAGTGCTCATCACTGCTGCAGCCAATAACTGGACTCAGAGCCTCTGCCGATCAGACACTAAACCCAATAACCTCAGTTTGTTCTTCAACAAAAAGTTCAAAGATAAATTATAGGATTTATTCAAAACTTTGAAATGATTTTTTCACATTTCATGGCCCTATAAATTACAAGCTGATCGATGAAGTCTGAGTGCTGAAACCCCATCCATCTACTACTAATTATTAAGGCTATGAAATGTGTAAAAGAAAAACATTTCAAAGGTTTAGTTACTCTTTTAAAGAAGTTTATTTACTCTGTATTACCGTTTGTAAGCACAAAATAAAAATCACGAGGACTCAATATATCATATAAAAGTACTGAAGATTAGTGTTAATGCATTAGTGCCCATCCCTGCCATTTAATACCATAGAACTCTATCATATGAATGTGATACCATTACAGTCACTTGTAAACACATGTTGCTGCAGTTTATATCAGATCCAGCTACATTTTGGCAATGTGTAGTTCATTCGAAAACCTGCCAAAACTGAGTACCATCTGCTGCCATCTTTAATCCTGTATTATCACCTGATACCTTATTCTTACCATGCATGTGCTGTGTATAGAATATCCCTGGGTAGTAATACTTACCAGTGGGAAAGTTCCTGATCGCTTCCAAGCATGTCATCAGAGTGCAGTGGACAGATGAAGGAACCTCCTTGGAATTCTTAGAAATGAATGGATGCGTTCACATGTTTCATTCCGTGCCAGCAAGCCCAGCCCTGAACCACATGAAGTTGCTTCTGATGTTCTTCCAGGGAATAAAGAAGACTAGGGAACCTTTCTATGATCTGTACCACAGTGATGCCCCAACCTTACAAAATTCCAGTTATTTAGATGAATTATGTTATGTTGACATGTGGCGGTTGTCTCCACCAGAAGTGGTTTTCCGCTACAGCCTTAGTATTCTTTTGTGGATCATTAGTAAAAACAATCTCTTGTTTGATGACATTGCATGTTTGTGTTCTTATTACACCTCAGTTTACATTGACCTGAAAATATCATGTTCCTGTAAATTGCAGTGTTTACCAGAGAAGACAGAAGCTGGATTGTCCTTGGTTAAAGTGTGAAAATGCACCTATGAGCGTTAGTTTATAATTCTACTTGAACATCGTTTACTTAAATAACCCGGCTTCATGCTTCATGCTAAAAGACTCTCAAAAGTGGATTGTGAGAAGGCAATGTCATAAATTACATTTTGGAAATATCATTTCAAAAACATTCTTGTCCTTAAGTTTATTTCAACGATAATTCATTTGGTTTGTATCTCTTAAATGGATTGTCCGATTTAAAATACATTTTTTAAAAAATTACAATATTATAAAATAATAAAAGAAAGAATACTCATCAGTTTTCTCTAGTGTAAGCTACTCATGAAGATGTGGATGTTATAACGCTAGCATCCCTGCACTATCCCTCTTCCCCCACCAGGCAGGAACGTTGATGCACTCACCTCTGTGCAGCTCAACCTTTCCCGGTATCTTCTGCCATGTCTTTAGGCTCCCAAGTCCTGCTCCCACCACTTAGGTCTCCTGGGAGTGGGTTTAGAGTGTATGCACCCCCCACCTTTTAGAGGGGCAGCATGCATTATGCAGAAGTGCCTCCAGCCTATGGTTGAGAGGCACTAGGTACTTAAGGCATCATCTCCCTTAGGAAGATGCCGGAGCAACATTGTTCCTAGTCTGTTCTGCACCTACTAGCTCATTGTCGGGTTCCTGTATCTGTATCCCGCCTGTATCAATATTTGTCCTGTCTGCCTGAACCTACTCAGTCTGAACTAGAACCTGTCCTGCCTGCTTGAACCTATGCAGTCTAAGCCAGAACCTGTCCATTACTATAATCCAATTCTGCCTGACTTGCTGTGACCTAATACGCTCCTGAACCTGCCCTGCCTGAGCCTGTTGTCTAGCCTGAATTAGCCCTCCCGTCCATACCAGTACCAGTGTCCACCCTGCCTGTGATGTTTATACACTCCTGCCCGTTACCTTGAGCCCGTACCTGTGTCCCTGACCCCTGGGGTAAGCTACTGAAGTACCGGAGACTGACTTAGAGTAGTATCTGGAGGCTACCTTCCAGCACAAGCCTAACCTCACCATGAGATGCACTAGTGAATATGAGGTAGTCGCTTAGTCATGCCCCTCCAAGGTAAGCCTGATCCCTGGGCGCAAGTTGGTCCACACCCATTTTTGTGACAGAAGCGATATTGTCTTGATCTATGGACACCTAATCACTGTGATATGTGATTATCAGCAGCAGTCATGTGACTGGAATGGAACATTGTCTGCGGCACAGGTGATGATGTCCTGCTACACTCACCTGACTGGACTGGTCACTGTAGCACCTGGTGTGATAGTGTGGTTTTACAGTTCAATCCTATTAACTTTACTTGTGATGGAGTTGCAATTCCAGACACATCCCATCTATAGGTGTGGTGCAGAAAAAGGTCTTTTTATATATATATATATATATATATATATATATACATTCCACCTGCTGATTGACCTACTTGCACTGCTGTTTTGCATTCAAATTGTGGCTCAATTTGGTGCCATTGTTGCATTTAAACCCCCCTCATTGTTGAATGAAATATTTGCAAAACGTGGACCAACCTTTAGGAGAGGAACATTTAATAACTCGTGAACTTATCCAAAAATATCTGCCAACTACTTATATACAAAATTACATTTTTGAAGGTTTGGAGACTTAAGGCCGCTTTACACGTATCAATTTATCGTGCGTTCGCATGTGCGATCGCACCCGCCCCCATTGTTTGTGCGTTACGGGCAATTTGTTGCCCGTGTCACACAAAGTCAGTTAACCACGTCACACGTACTTACCTCCCGAACTACCTCGCTGTGGGCGGCGAACATCCAGTTCCTGAAGGGGGAGGGACGTTCGGCGTCACAGCGACATCACACAGCGGCCAGCCAATAGAAGCGGAGGGGCGGAGATAAGTGGGACGTAAACATCCCGCCCACCTCCTTTCTTCCGTATTGCTGGCAGGACGCAGGTAAGCTGCAGTTCGTCGTTCCCGAGGAGTCACGGAGCGATGTGTGCTGCCTCGGGAACGACGAACAACCGGCGCACAGAAGGACGTTCGATTTTTTGAAAATGAACAACGTGTCAACGAGCAACGATAAGGTGAGTATTTTTGCTCGTTCACAGTCGCTCATTTGTGTTACACACTACGATATGTCAAACAATGCCGGATATGCGTCACTAACGACGTGACATATCGTTAGATATATCGTAGCATGTAAAGCGGCCTTTAGGGAAGATCCTTTTGCCTCAGTTTGGCCTCCTTTTTATTTGTTTGGCTCGGAAAGATACAGTACTGACGCAGGGTGACCGGCCACAACTCAGGATGCACAGCTAAAGATCGCAAAGCCTTAAATGCACAAAAGTCTTTACAGTAGATATAGAGTAAAACTGTATAATATAATACTGCATGCATAGTACAAGCTGATATACAATTATTTGGAGAAACTGTTAGTTTTTGTGGATGCATTAACTGTATTTGTATTGTATTGTTTATTTTATGGAAAGTAATAGAATATAACATTGCATTTGATGTAGATTTTTATTTTGTCAGTTTATAAGAAATCATAAAACAACATAGTAATATTTCTTTTTCAGGGTCCAATGGGGCCTCCTGGACAAAAGGTAAGGAACAACTGCTGCAGAAGTCATTATTTTTTCCTCACCAAACTAGGCCCGGGGCAGGCTGTTCAGGAATGGCTACCGTAGACCACAATCAGGCTGTTAGTTTAGTCTATAAAGTGCATTTTCTAAAAATGGTGCTGTTTAATGTGAGACTTAAGATTTCTAATTTCCTCCATCATGGGAACCTCAGAGCAGACTGTTTTCAATCTGTCTGCTAAACGAGAGGTGAAAAGGTCTCTTTGATTTTCCGGGGAGACATGACAGGCAACTTGAGAAAATCAAATCCAAACTTTTTATTTCTCCCTGTTAGATAAAATTTCTATTTGAAAATGTATGATCATTGATATATGTTTTTGTAAGAAGAATTATATTTTGGCTATAAATGTCAAGGCTAAATAAAGACTGCTCTGAGGAAGCATACAAGTGTCTCTCTGATTCAAAGGTAACCAGAAAACCAATTCCCGCGGCTTCAGTGTTATTAGCATTCATCAGGAACAGTGTCTGCTACAGGTGGATGGAGCAAGCCCAGGACGTATCTGATATCACCATTAATATGAGACTAAATATAGTGAAAACATCAATTTGGCTCTGCAGCAATATGCTATTCAAACACTGTAAAAGCTTAACACAGAATACGGTATAAAAATTAGTGGCGCATCTTAAAAGCATGAAAATTTCACTCTGTTACAATTACTATTAGTTTACATGAAAACATATTTGGGAAACTGAAGTTATCATGAAAGACATTGAGAATAATTTCATGTAAATGATTTTTATTTTATGTTGATTCTCAATGCAGCACTTATTAAATCTTATTTTACGTCATCTGTCTATAAAACAATACTATAGTATGAGAACATAACAGAAAATTTCTATGTGGTGACATAGCCAACTACTACAGCCCTTCAGGTGCCATGAAATGACTATATGCACAATTATGAAAAAGGGATCTAGTACAGGTGATCAATTACTTTAGTTAAAGCAGCCCCCCTATGACACTAAAGATCAGTTCCCACAATGAATTCTCTGGCTCGGATCACAACAGGGGCTTTTAAAAAAAGTTTGTGTCCAAGTTCAGTGTTCGGTTCCTCTTTGGATGTTGATAAAGTTTGTTGAAAGATTGCAGCGCAGCCAGTCAACAAGCTTTATTGCATGCAGAAGTTGTCTGTATACTGCTGTGAACGATAAGGATTAAAAAAAATGATGTGGACTTCCACCTATTTTTGATAACCTGTGCAGGCAAAACACACAGCTGGGGGCTGCAACCCTCAGCTATCAGCTTTGCCGTGGCTGGTTATCAATATTAGAAGGGATGCCACTCCGCTTTTTAAAATTATTTAAATAAATAATTTAAAAAATAGCCTGGCGTCCACCCTATTTTTGTTAAGCAGCCAAGGAAAAGATGACAGCTGAGGACTGGTATTATCAGGCTGGGAGGCCCATGGTTATTTGGCCCTTCCCAGACTAAAAATAGCAGCCCGCAGCCACCATAGAAGTAGTGCATCTGTTAGATGTGCCAATTCTGGTGCTTTACCTGACCTTTGTGGAGTTGATGTCAACTGTGAATTGACAGCTAGCATCAACCCTTGGAGTTAGTAATGGGGAGTCATAAATCGGACATTACTAAACCGGTAAGCATAGAGTTAAAAAAAACACAGAAAAAAGTTTATGTCAATAAACACTCCCCCCACACTCCCTCGTTCACCAAGTTATTAATAAAATAAATCCTGAAAGTTCCAACGTTATCCAAAGGGTAATGTCCCACAACATTTACAGTATTGGCTCCTATGAAGCTGTGTTCTGAGAACTTTCACACAACAATGCTCCATAGGTCACTGCCAGTTTGTAGCCACCCGTAATTTCTCACGCTCGTGAGAAATTCCATACCTACCGCTGACCGGCAGTAACCCCTCTGCAGCCTCGTTTTCCGATCTAGGCTCCATAGGTTACTACCAGTCAGTAGAAGCCCGAAATTTCTAACAGTGACGTCTCCGCTCGTGAGAAATTCCGGGCTGCTGTTGACTGGCAGTGATCTGTGGCACTGCACTTTTAGAAAGTTCTCAGAATGCAGGTACATAGGAATCAATGGGCATTGTGGGACATTACTCTTTGGATTACGTTGGAACTTCCAGGATTTATTTTACTAATAAATTGGTGAAAGGTAGAGTGTGAGGGAGTCTTTATTTTTTTTCTGTGTTTTTTTTTAACTCTATACTTACCGGGATAGTAATGGGGATGTCTGATAGACGCCTACCCATTACTAACCCAACTAATAACTAATGGATGTGCCACTTTTGGGGCAGTTACGGGCTTCTATTTGCATGCTGAGAGGGGCGAAATAGCCATTATCCTTCCCACCATGATAATAACAGCCCCCAGATGTCTGCTTTACGTTGGCTGGTTATCAAAAATAGGGCGGAGCCCAAGTCTTTTTTTAAATTATTTAGTTAAATTATTTAAAAAAACAAAACAAAATGGGATCCCCACTATTTTTGAAAAACAGCCAAAGGGAAGCAGACAGCTGAGGGATGCAGCCCGCAGCTGCTGCTTTACCCAGGTTGGTTATCAAAATTAGGTGGGAGGCCATGCCTTTTTTAATTTTTTTTTATTTATTCCCCCTGCATTTGTTTGAAGTGCAGTCACCCCCATTTTGCTTCCTTTTACAACCTTTACTACGACCATTTTTCAGCACACAAATTCGGGTCTGCATTGACTTATATGAGGTTTGGTGACAAGGTCGAGTTCGGGCTTCGCACTGAACTTTATTTAACCTGAAGGACCCGAACTTCCATGGGTCCGTTCATCTCTACTCACAAAACCTGAAGGGAATCCTGGTGCCAGCAAAATCAATGTGAATCCTGAAGTGTCACGCACACGTTGCTTTATTTTTGACTTACATATTTGGTGCAAAAAATAATCTGCAGCATGTCAATTCTTTTAGCGTTTTTGCAGTTTTTTCATCCATAGACTTCAATGTAATCAGCCAAAATTGCTATATAAACAAAATAAATTAGTTTAAATTAAAATAAGATATACCAAAAAGAGAAAAAATGTGATTAAAACGCATTTAAAAAAATGTAGTCAGAAATGCAATGAACAAAATGCTCATCATAACCTTATTTAGTGCAGACATGCTGCAGAAAATCGGCAACATCAAAAATTCACTAAATACTCATCATGAAAACACTAGCTTAAAATACCACTCCAGTGTTTATTTTTATTGCTGGAGTGTTGCTTTAAATTATTGTTCCTTAAGGCTGCTTTCACACATCTGGTGTGAGCACTGCGGCTCAATCCGGCTGTGAAACCTATGCAACGGATGTGGCGAAAACACCGCATCCTTTGCATAAGTTTTTACATGCGGCCCGTCCGTTTTTTTCCAGTTGCGGCACGCTACTGAGCATGCGCAGTGGATGAAACCGCATGCGGCGGCCGGATGCGTTTTTTTTCCGCATCGCGCCGCATCCGGTGTCCATATGCATGCATTGAAAAATGCGCCGCATCGGCTGGATGCGGCGCGATGCGTTTTTTTTGCCGGAGCAAAAAACGTGCCAGGGAACGTTCTATCCGGCCGCCGCATCGGCTAAATCTGCCGCATGCGGCAAAAAACGTATGGAACGCAAGCCTATGCGGCACAATGCGGCGCCAATGCAAGTCAATGCTGGAAAAAACAAAACCGGCGGCAAAAAAACGGTTTCGTTTTTTCAGCAGAGCGCCGGATTGTGCCGCAGTGCTACAGCCGGATGTGTGAAAGCAGCCTTAAGGGTACTTTACATGCTGCGACATCGCTAGCGATGCGAAATTCTAGATCACAAGTGCGATCTTTCGGGATCGCACATAGGTCATTTTACGCATGTGCGATCTAGTACCCTTTACTCTAGTCCTCAAACCCCACTAACAATCCATGTTTTCAGGATTTCCTTAGTATTGCACAGGTGTTGGAATCATCTCCAGTGCAGGTGATTAAATTATCACCTGTGCAATACTAAGGAAATCCAGAAAACAAGCACTGTTGGTGGTGAGGACTGGAGTTGGGGACCCCTGATTTAAATTTAAGTCCCCTGGCCCCTGTTTTATACTCACTGTCTGCCAGCTTCATTTTCTATCGCTACTGCTCCGGTTTATCTTGGTGATTTTTGTCTTGTTGGCAGCTCCAGTATTTCATGGAGCATGTCGGTTGTCACAAAACAATACAACTCAATGAGAGCCTCATTCTGGCCTATTTTTTGCTCTCATAGAGTTGCATTGAGAGATTGTGACGTACCGTAACTTCTTACTTCCGACTAGTCAGAAGTTACGGGCAATAGATGGCGCCGTAGGACTGAAGCGGTGTCAGTAAAAGGTGAAGCCACTGGAAGGTGAGCATATAACAGGGGGCAGGTCGCCTAGATTTAAAGCGCCACCCCCAGCGCTAAAAAAAGAAACAACTCTGTAGTGGTGCTTTAATATAAATTACACTGAGTATCTATTGCAATCTGTGTACACCCTTGTAATAATGTTTTCTAGATTAAGAGCCCCACTTTGTAGGCCTTTCTTCTTTATACACAATAGGTGTGACATAATTGATTTCACAACTGTGGTTGGTAAAACCAGTTTACTTCCATCTTGGATAATTGATTACCTTGTTGAACAGGAGAATACCTTAATATTATTCTGGAAGTGATAAATTTGCCATCCCTTCATTGTTTTCTTATTTGCATTGTACGCCGAGGATCATTAGTACTCCTCTGTATACGGCTCCATGTGTACAGGGCCCCAGAGGATTTGGGGGAAAGTAAACCTGACGATCCAGCCCTGAGCACTTTCACTTGTGTTTTCATCATTCTTCCTACAGTTGCAGCGAGACCTAAGTAAGGAGGTGAGAGGAACTTTAACTCCTGTCACATGGCAGTAATTTACTGGCCAGTTACAATGTGCTACTGTGGTAGAATACTGCCAGACAGGATCCTCATGCCAAGTCTCTGGTCAGTGAAATCACATTATGCATAGATCTGTTAATGGAAGGAACATAGGTAGAGGCTATTAAATATGTCCGTCTTCCCAGCATGAATGTAGTTTTTGTAGCGTACATGCCTTGTGTTATAATAATCGGCTACGTAATGCCGGTGTGCAGTTACCTGCAGCTAATATCAGACATCATAATAAAACAACCATTTTACTATTGTAATAAATTCCCAGATAATATTCCTATTTCTTTTCATTTTTAACAGAATTTTCTGCCTCCTAGTCTTGTATCTAATATTTAATTAATTTAATATTTACTTAATTATAATTTAAATTATTTATATTCATATTAGTTCATATTAAAATTAATATTTAATTCATATTAATTTAATATTTAATTTATATATGGCCATTTTCCGCTAACTTAGCATAAAGGCGATGCAACTGGATGCCAAATTTACGGTATGCTAATTCTTCAAATGTATCTGTCTAAGAAAAGTATACATTATAATTGCTATCCCTTGGCAAAGGATTGGTTTTTTTCTGGGGATTTTATTTTTAAAGACATATATTCAGATGTTTTATAGGTCTGCCATTGAAAGTATACTTTTTATGGCTTCCTGTTGTGTAGCGGTTTTTCCAGTAAGACACAAAAGTGTCTGGACTCAAATCTGCCAGACATATGTGAATATATATAAGCTTATAGGTACTGTACAACATAGGTCTGGGCACTTTTATATGCCGACGTGCAGCGTACATAGCCAGATCTGCTGCGTCAGGACATGACTCCACAGCGGTGACAGCCGATGACATTCCGGCAATCACAATCAATTGTAAAATAGATGAGTCTGGTGAGCTGCAGCCGGCCGAGGCAGTCTCTGAGGGTAACATTTTAATTAGATTTCAAAGCACCTTTGTGCAAATGATTATTTTTTATTATGTACTGCAAACAAAAAATACGGCATTTATTAGGGACTTGGGATTTCTGTAAAAATGTCCAAGCCTAAAACTGGTTCTACACGGGCATATAAATAAAATGATTCATGGTCACTGGTAAAATATATGTATGGTTTTCATCGTGGAGTAAATGAAAGATGGAGCTGTAGAGCTGCGGAAAGAATCTTACATCACAACTGTCCATCTTACTGACCAAATACGCTCGCTAAAATATGGCAACATCCTCCGGGAGGGTCATTTTTCAATAAACAGAACATTCCTGCAAATGATTTTGTTTCGATATCAGGCAGTAATTGAAGTGTTTTTCCATTGTAATCACTGAGACACTGAGAACAGATCTAACAATGCTGGCAGCTGTCTTGATATTCTTCAAGTATACCATCCTGTGTCATCTGAGATCCGCTCATACTTGAGTTTAATCATTCTACAAATCAAAATATCATCTGATTGGCAAATGGAACTGTGAAAGATTGTGCATAATATCCAAATCTGGAGCATAAGATACGTGTAATGGTTCAATCATCTCTAACAAATATTGTAGCATTGTATATGCCCAACTATATAAATTATGTGCTAATTAATTTCTCCATTCATATTTGTATGTGAGCTTCATTTTTCTG
Source organism: Anomaloglossus baeobatrachus (assembly GCF_048569485.1). Lineage (NCBI taxonomy): Eukaryota > Metazoa > Chordata > Amphibia > Anura > Aromobatidae > Anomaloglossus > Anomaloglossus baeobatrachus. Next base: position 258,854,883 of record NC_134353.1, on the reverse strand, counting down.
GATGAGAATTCTATACCCCACAATTCCCTTTACAAGGGAATCTATCAGCAGGTTTTTGCTATGGAGGCTGAAGACCGCATGTTGCAAGGGTTAACACAGAGAATTCAGGGATGCCTGTCTTGTCAAGGTCTGATCTGTTGTTTATTTGCTATGTTTGTTTAAGCAGTAGGACTTCTCATTGCTTGGACTACAATGTCACAGGCACGGCAGTCCGGCACACCCCCTTCTTTGATTGACACCACACTGCAATGTACAATCTCTGTAGAGAGGTCTCTCAGCTCTGCTACATGGTTAAAGGGAACCTGTCACCAGATTTGGTGACTATAAACTGCAGCCACCACCACTGAGCTCTAATATACAGCATTCCAAAATGGTGTATATAAGAGCCCAGGACGCTGTGTAGAACATAGAAAACACTTTTATAATACTCATCTAGGAGATGAGTGTCGTTGTTGAGTGTCGCTGCTCTCCAATCCGGCGCTTCCTCTCTCCGGTCTGGTGCCTCCTCTCTGCTGCATTCTCTGTCCTCCGTCTACCCAACCCAGTGTGGATGACGCGTCTACGTCATGCACATTAGTCGGCATTGAGGTCCTGCACATGTGCACTTTGACCTGCCCTACTAAGCGCACATCAAAGTATTGCAGTGTGCATGCGCGGGCGGTCTTTAACCTTTCCTCACGCCTGTGCATTACAGTATTGCAGGGCAGATCAAAGTGCGCCTGCACAGGACTTCAATGCCGGCTAGTGTGCATGACGTAGATGCATCATTTACACTGGGCTGGGTAGAAGGAGGATAGAGATCGCAGCAGAGAGGAGGCACCAGACTGAACAGAGGAAGCACCGAACCGAGAGCACTCCCTAGGTGAGTATTATAAAAGTGTTTTTTACGTTATACAGACTGGCCTGGGCTCTTATATACATGGTATTCTGGAATGCTGTATATAAGAGTTGTGGTGGCCGCAGCTTATTGTTGGCAAATCTGATGACAGATTCCCTTTAAATCTCACAATTCTGATTGTATCAGAACGGCTGAAGCCAGTAATCTAAGTGATACATTGCTGAATTCTGAATCTCTTTGCCTACATTATTCTGTTCTCCTATGAGGTAGCAAAAACTTGCTGATAGATTCCCTTTAAAGAGTCAGACAGATAGTAGAGCCTAATTAAGGGGTTTTCTCATCTATTTTCATCATTAGCGCACTATGCCTAATGCACTAAGCCTGCCAGCTTCTCGGGGAGAGTGTGCTACTGAAGATTTATGGTTGGGATCACCGACATTGTCTTGCCGCTGGTCCGAACTTTGTGCTCTGTGCAATCCATCCAGTTTCAGAGCAGCTCTTGCAAGCCCTATATCAAGGAGCCTGCAAGCACTCGCTCCTTTCCTTTTAGATCACCCACTGCTGATCGCCTGCAGAGGTGGCCAGTAACCTATACAAAAATGCAGTGAACTGTAAAATTCTTAAGGATGGAAAGGATTTTTAATAAGAGGTAAATTGTAAAGTTACTTATTTTTACAAGCACTTTACAGTTTTATCAATGAAACAAGATGAGACAAAATCCTATATAATTATAATTGAGTTAAGTGGGGGCTTAAGGCCCTGTGGACACGCTGCGTTTTTGTTGCAGATTTGGGTGCAGTTTTTAGCCCAAATCTGTATGTCTAGCCTTATGCCAGTAAAGTCTATGAGAATTCTGAAGTTTTGTATGCATGTCGCTTCTTTTTTCCTTGCAGTTTGGGTACAAAAAAGAAGCCGCATGTCAATTGTTGGTGCGTTTTTTTCCTGCATTTACAGCTATTAATTTCATAAAAACAATGCATGGCATAAAATGCACCAAAAAGACGTGTTATTTGGTGCTTTTTTCTGCCGCAAGGTGCAGATTTTGGTGCAGAACATTTCTGCACCAAAAACCTAGCGTGTACACATACCCTTATAAGTAATATGCAGTAAAGTTCCCTTATTGGTGTCTAAAGACAGAAATTTTACATATATTCTTCTTGACCAGCTTAAAGAATATCTTTAGACTTCTAAAGGTGCCCCAGATCCTCAGATGTCAGCAACTGCCTGGGTAATGCCCTGAGTAACAATTTCTGGCTTTTACTCAATGCAAATGAAAGTTTCGTGTGTTGTCTTTTTACCAAAGCAGAGTGTGAACAGGGCTGACTGACTAGCTCATTTCAATCGTGAGGTCCTTTCTCAGTCATGGGTCATAAAATGAGAAAGGGACAACCTCAGCTATTGAAATGAGCGAGCCCCCTTCACATATTGCACTGGTCACAAACCCAAACTCAAAATACTCCCCTGTGTCGAGCATAAAACGAAAGTTGAGCTACTTGGACATAAGAGGCCGATGGCAACAAAACATGGAGCACCTTTGAAATATAGGGAAAATAGTAAATATATGTTTATTAAAGTACAAACACATCTAAAGATTTTCTTTTCAACTAGCAAACTCAATATAAAAACTCAACGCAACAGTCTGGTGTGACTTTATGATCTTTAGGTGTTACATCAAGTATATCCTGGTCTGATATTTCTTGGTCAGGATTTTGATAGAGGCTTATTATTTGTATTGTTTATTATTTATTTATTTTTCCTTAAGTTACCATGCTTCAATGGGTTACTCTGTGGTCTAGAGGGGTTGTCCAGTCTTCTAATAAATGTCTACAATCACTATATGTGATTAAAGACTTCTGAATCCTTCTGGCATGCACCCCATATATTGTCAAAATTCTCTGGTATTGGCAGCAAGAACAGATGATTATGTGACCGCAAGTATGAAATTTGAGTACTTCTGGTCCCATTCCAACTAGACGTGACTGGACAAGTGAATTGAATGAAGCTGAACACGTCTAGTTGGAATGCAATCGGACGTACGAAAATCGCATACTTAGTCATCGTAGTCATGTGACTCTGACTGGAAACACCAGAGAATCCTGACAGTGTGCACTTTAAGGATTTAGAAATTGCAGTCATATAAGGTGGACATATTTATTTGTGATTTCTTGCAATTAACTAATTTGTCAACAATGATTTAATTGTAGGGTTCAACCGGAGACCCTGGCACTGCAGGACTCGACGGGGAGAAGGTAAAAAAACCCCTAAATTACATTGAACATCAAATTGTACTTGAATATAAATAACTCTAAAAAGAGTAAAAAAAAAAGTGTGGCCATGATGTTAGATGAACATGCCTGGTTTGTTAATTTCTAAGATGTAAGGGATTGATGAGCCTGTCATAATGGTTCTCTTCTTGGTCCCTTAAGCAGGTATAATCTTATCATACTCCATTGCTTTTCATTCTGATGTATTAAGTAAATTTTTTTCTTTAATACTCTGATTTTCTTTTTACTTTATTTCTGTAAATATTACTAGATAAGACTATGAATAGGAATGGAGTGCACATGCATATGTTTTCTATTAAATCACTGGAAATATGGTGACAGGAGAGACATTGGTGGCCCTTTTAGATATCTTTCAGGTCAAGGTTCTCTGAAATTCAGCGCCCCCCTAAAGTGTTCTGTTGCGTGCCAAAATCACTTTGAAACCTGATCTATGAAGAAAAACTCTCCTCTTGCTGACAAGGATGCAACAGTGAGCTGAAATGCTCTTTTAAGTTGTAGCCAAAACTCTGTGGCTACTGTTTAACCACAAAGGAGTAGAGACAAACCGGGGTGAGGGCCAGCAGCCCTAGAAATCAGGAGTGTAAACCGAAACAGATTGCTAGTCCTTTACTAGTAGGTAAAATATTTTTCAATTGACTGGTTATTCACTAAATAAAAGAAAACACATTTCCAAGCTCTTAAGAGCTGTTATGATGTCTCATTCAAAATTCATATGCGTTAATATGGAGCTGGTCCTCACTTTGCTGCTATAGCAGCTCAAACTCTTCTGAGAAGTCTTTCCACAAGATTTTTGGGTGTGGAAATTATTGGCCATTGATCAAGAAGAGTAATTGCAAAGTCACTAGAAAAAGGTGCTTAGGCCAGCCCATGAAAACAACCACATACATCCCACCAACACCAATTTTACAGTTTAAGGCTTCTGCCACACTCACGTGAAATTCACGCACGTGCCGAGAGACACGTATTTTCCCTGCGTGTTGCGTGCAGGTAAGTACGTGTCTCTGGTACGTGCGTGACACGTGTGTTCTACGTGTGCTATCCGCGATAGCACACGTAGAATCGGTAATTATTATACTCACCTGGTCCTTCCTGATGTCCGCGCTGCTGTCCATGGTGCTGATCCTCGGTCTCCAGCCCTCCCGTCTCCCCGCTGCTGCTGCTGCCAGGCAGTGAAGTGAATATTCAATGAGAATAATGAGCGGCGGTCGGCAGCAAGAGGCAGCAGCGGCAGAGACAGGAGGGCTGGAGAAGGTGAGTTAATGTTTTGTTTTTTTTTTCACTGACATGTGTGTTTTCTCCGGCGCGTGTCACACGGGACCGCATCCACACTACACCCGTGTGGTACGGGTGCGGGCCGTGTGACACCCGTGCTGCCGGAGAAAACACTGACATGTCAGCGCTTTGAAAATCGCACACACGTACAAACGCACACGGACACACGTTCCGTGTGGTTTTACGTGTGTGTGCCTGCTACCATAGGGTAGCATTGCTGAACATGTCTCCGTGCCGCCGGTACGTGTAAAAAATGCCAAACACGTACCGGAGGCACGGATGTGTGGCGCTAGCCTAACAAAGTGCAGTCAAGCAGGTGACATTTTTTGGGATTCGGCAAATCCAGACTCGTCCCTCAGACTCTAAGATATAAAAGTGTAATTCTTCACTCCACTAAAGATATTTCCACTGCTCGAGTGTCGGTGTATTATATACCACTTAATCCAATGCTTGGTGATGGAAATCCATGCCATGAAGCTCCTGCTGCACAGTTTTTGTTCTGATGTTAATACAAGAGGAGGTTTGGAGCAGTGTATTTCTTGAGTGAGCGGAGTGTTGGAGATTTTTATACACTATGTGCCTCAGCACTCATTGCCACCACTTTGTATGTAACTTTGCCGGTCTACCACTTCATAGCTAAGTTGCTGTACTTTTTAGGCGCTTCCCCTTTCTAATAATACCACTCATAGATGTTCGTGGAATATTTACGAACCTTCTCATTTGACGTGCTTAAAAGAAAATGGGCAAATTAACTTTACCATAAAGTGTTCAATTTTAATATTTTGTAGAGAATCCTTTACAGACAATGACTACCTGAAGTCTGGAAGCCATGGACATCATCAAACCTGGGGTTCCTCTTTTGTGATGCTTTACTGCAGCGGACTTCATTTGTTGCTTGTTTGTGGATCTTTCTGTCTAAGGCCTGCGACACACATCTGTGCCGCCGGCACGTGTTTGTCATTTTTTACACGTACTGGCGGCACGGAGACACGTTAAGCAATGCTACCCTATTGTAGCAGGCACACACATGTAAAACCATACGTAACGTGTGTCCGTGTGCGTTTGTACGTGTGTGCGTTTTTCAAAGCGCTGACATGTTAGTGTTTTCTCCCGCAGCATGGGTGTCACACGGCCCGCACCCGTACCACACAGGTGTAGTGTGGATGCGGTCCCGTGTGACACGCGCCGGAGAAAACACACGTGTCAGTGAAAAAAAAAAAAAAAACATTAACTCACCTTCTCCAGCCCTCCTGTCTCTGCTGCTGCTGCCTCTTGCTGCCGACCGCCGCTCATTAATCTCACAGAATATTCACTTCACTGCCTGGCAGCAGCAGCAGCGGGGAGACGGGAGGGCTGGAGACCGAGGATCAGCACCACGGACAGCAGCGCGGACAGCAGGAAGGACCAGGTGGTAAGTAAATTACCGGTTCTACTTGTGCTATCGCGGATAGCACACGTAGAACACACGTGGCCCGCACGTACCAGAGACACGTACTTACCTGCACGCAACACGCAGGGGAAATACGTGTCTCTCAGCACGTGCGTGAATTTCACGTGAGTGTGGCAGAGGCCTTAAGTACAGTTTTGTCTTAAACACGTGAAATGCATGCTCGATGGCGTTGAGATCTGGTTATTGACTCGGCCATTGCTGAATATTCATGTTTTTTGCCTTAAAAAACTCCTGGGTTGCTTTTGCAATATATTTTGGGTCATTTTCCATCTGTACAGTGAAGTGCCGTCTAATCAACTGTGCTGCATTTGGTTGAATCTGAGCAGAAAGTATAATCCTGTACACTGCAGAATTCATTCTGGCTGCTTCTGTCTTCAGTCACATAATCAAGAAACACCAGTGACCCAGTGTCATTGGAAGCCATGCATGCCCGGCTATCACACTGCCTCCGCCATGTTTTACAGAGGATGTGGTGTGCTTTGGGTAATGAGCTGTTCCACGCTATCTTCACACTTTTTTCTTCCCATCCTTCTGGTACAGGTTGATGTTTTTTTTTATCCGTCCAAACAATAATTTTACAGAACTGATCTGGCTTCTTTAGATGTTTTTTGGCAAAGTCTTATTTGGCCTTTCTATATCTAAGGCTGATTAATGGTTTGCACCTTGTGGTGAACCCTCTGTATATGATCTCATGAAGTCTTGTCTTTATGGTAGACTTAGATACTGAAATACCTACATCCTGGAGAATGTTCTTCCCTTGAGGCGATGTTGTGAAGGGGTTTTTATACATCATGGAAAGGATTCTGTGATCATCCACCACTGTTGTATTCTGTGGACATCCAGGCCCTTTTAAGTTCCCAAGCTCACCAGCCTACTCAATTTTATTTTTTTGCAGAATGTATCAAATTATTGATTTGCCACCCCTACCATTTCTACTATCTCTCTGATGAATTTTAATATTTTTTTTTCCAGCCTATTGATGGTCTGTTTCTCTTACATTGACAGCTCCTTTGACTGCATGTTGTGGGTTCACAGCATCCAAATGCAAAAGCCACATCTGGAATCAGCCCCAGACTTTTTACCTGCTTAATTGATGATGGATTAAGGAGAGAATAGCCCACTCGGCTCATTAAAGAGCTTTTGAGATAATTATCCAATTACTTTAGGTGCCTTGAAAAAGAGGCAGTTGTATATTAAAGAGCTGTAATTCCTAAACCCTTATTCCTATTAGGATGGGAATGCCCTCAAAAGAAAACTGAGTCTGCACTTAAAGCCCATATTGAATATGTGTCAGTAAACAGCTAAAATGCAAAAACTTGTGTCACTGTCTAAATATTTGTGGACTAAACTGTGGTCATGGTCATGTAGTCATCTGCACTGTATATAATGTGTCAGAAGATCAGCTTTGACCCACATGATGGTCTGGGTTACCAATTCTCTGTAAATTCAGAGACGGCGCAAAAGACAGGTACTTTTTTTCTACCATCTGTAGTGTCTGACAGAAAGAAAAAACAATCTGTGGTTGTTTTTTTAAATAAACTTTGTACCGCGCATGGACTAACATTCGAACTTGTGGTGGGTACAAGATAAACGAGATGTGCTGCACTCACTATTGTACTGTTACATCAGATCTTTTATTCCAGCCACATCTACCGCTGTAGTCACACCATTTCTTATACTCCATTGACAAAAGAAACTGCTGTCATCATTCTGCTTATAGTTCAGATTCTATACTCTAGTCGCATCCAGAGCTGCAGTCATTATTCTTCTGTTACATCAGATCATATATTTCCAGGGCAGTAATATCCAGGGCTGCAGTCACTATTCTGCTCTTACGCCATGTCTTATACTCCAGTCCACGGGCGGAGATATCATTGGTGGGACTTGTGCACCAGCACAGTGGCCCAAGAAGTAAGGGGGCCACTACCACCTCCAAAGCAGGTTACCTATATTTACCTTCGTTACCAGCGTCCCCGCTCTCACGCTGCCAGTGCCGGCTCCTGCTCTCTGCACATGTAGCCGGAGTACACATCGGGTAATTAACCCGATGTGTACTGTGGCTAGGAGTGCAGAGAACAGGAGCCGGCACTGGCAGTGTGAGAGCGGGGACGCTGGTAACGAAGGTAAATATCGAGTAACCAAGGTAAGGGCTTCTTGGTTACCCGATGTTTACTGTGGTTACCAGCGTCCGCAGAAGCCGGCTCCCTGCTCTCTGCACACGTAGCAGAGTACACATCGGGTAATTAACCCGATGTGTACTGTGGCTAGGTATGCAGGGAGCCAGCGCTAAGCGGTGTGCGCTGGTAACCAAGGTAAATATCGGGTTGGTTACCCGATATTTACCTTAGTTACCAAGCGCAGCATGCTTCCACGCGGCGCTGCTGGCTGGGGGCTGGTCACTGGTTGCTGGTGAGCTCACCAGCAACTCGTGTAGCCACGCTCCAGCGATCCCTGCCAGGTCAGGTTGCTGGTGGGATCGCTGGAGCGTCGCAGTGTGACATCTCATCAGCAACCTCCTAGCAACTTACCAGCGATCCCTATCAGGTTGGATCATTGTTGGGATTGCTGGTAAGTTGTTTAGTGTGACTGGGCCTTAAGAGTACAGTAGATTGGTAACCTTGCAGCTATTGTTGTAGATCCAGTGACTAGAAAATGTTTCAATATTAATGTGTCAGTGACAAAACTCAATGAATGGCCTTAGGCTGCGTACACTTTATCAGTAGTGGGGCAAGTTAGGCCTTAGGTTTCTAAGCTTTTAGGCCTAAGATGTAGAGGGAGATGCAAAAAAGCACCACTAAAACAGGTGTATGTATTTTCCAAAAAATCACTGTGTAAGTAGACACATTTAAACTTATTAAAGACTTCTCAAAATTTAGATTTTTTTTTTAAAGATTTTTTTAGCTGGTATGTATGGAAGGCCTTCTTAAAGGGGTTGTCCACTACTTAGACAACCTCTTCTCATTTCCCATCTCATTTCTGGTGCTGGAGTGGTTCCAGCGATGTTAGAATTCACATTCTGAGGACTCACATGAGTTTGTGACTTCTTGCGAGCCCTATGTCTAATCACCGCCGGCTTCTGTCTCTCCACTTTCGGATAGTTAAGTAGTGTCGCTCACTTCCTGTTGATTGCTCCTGAGTCTTAGGGGTACTTTGCACACTACGATATCGCAGGTGCGATGTCGGTGGGGTCAAATCGAAAGTGATGCACATTCGCCGTCGCTGTCGACATCGGAGTATGTGAATCCTTTTTACTACGATTAACGAGCACAAAAGCGTCAAAATCGTATGATCGGTGTAGCGTCGGTCATTTCCATAATTTAGGAAGGACCGATGTTACAATGTTGTTCCTCGTTCCTGCGGCAGCACACATCTCTGTGTGTGAAGCCGCAGGAGCGAGGAATATCTCCTTACCTGCGTCCTGGCTGCAATGAGGAAGGAAGGAGGTGGGCGGGATGTTTACGTACCGCTCATCTCCGCCCCTCTGCTTCTATTGGCCGCCTGCCATGTGACGTCGCGGTGGCGCCGCACGACCCGCCCCCTTAGGAAGGAGGCGGTTTGCCTGCCAGAGCGACGTCGCAGGGCAGGTGAGTGCATGTGACACTGCCATAGCGATAATGTTCGCTAATACTATCACAAGATATCGCAGCTGCGACGGGGGCGGGGACTATCGCGCTCGGCATCGCTACCATCGACTTGCAATGTCGTAGTGTGCAAAGTACCCCTTAAGGTGTAAAGAATGAAACCATGATTAGATTGAATGTCATAAAAAGTCACATAAACCCCGGGAAATCGAGTTCCGACACCCCCGGAACCTCTCAAGTATGGGCTTTTTTTATTTTTATGGGGATAAACATGTGAAATATCCATGTTCCTAGCACCGTGGAATAACAATACATTTTTTAAAAAAATGATTGCATAATCTATCTTTTATAATGTCTGTTTACATTTTTTTTAAGTTTTTGATATTAAAAAAAAATTATATTTCAGTGAATTTTAATGTGTTAAATTTAATGAAAATGATAGCCCCACAAATGCAGCCAGTGCTCCGCTAAATCCCTAATGCTGTTTGGATTCCTAGATGATATATTTTTGGCATGTTTGTAATATACGGAAGAAAGTCTTTACATCTAAGCTCTGTTCCTACACAAACGGGTAGGCTGAGTATACCGAAGCATTACGTTCTTGTTTTCCCCACGTGAATAATATATAATTGGCGGATCATGTTACCACAAGGAAAGCATTCATTGAATGAAGAAAAATGCTCAAACACAATTGCTAGCCAGCTGGGAAATATTGCAGAAAATTCTTGTCTAATTTCTCTTGGCTTGTAGGCCTTCTTAAAAAAAAAAGAGATCTTTTACTAAAGGTGAAAAGCGAACTGAAGGAAGAATGAAATTAAAACCATAGCTCTTGTCTTCCAGCATTACATGTCCTGCAGTCTCGGGGTTTCAGCAGGTTCAGGCTCTGCTATTTCATCTCCCTGATAATTAATCATTAGCCGTGTCTGAACAATATGACAAGCTTTAATCGGCAAGGAGCTGCAGAAAGACCCCGAGCTGAGATATCAATTACAAAACTTTATTAAGTGCCTACTTTTTATCATTGACTTGCTGCAAGCCATCACAACACCACCTCATCTTCATCAGCACCATGACAAATGGAAAATCAGAAGTTCAGCAAGTATGTTAGCACCACCTTTACTAATAAACTCCACGTAACTCTACCCCCTTCAGTAACATTTAGTAGACCACACTAACTGTCTGTCACCCTATAGCCATGATAGCCATGCAGTCTCACAACTACAGAGATACCATATTGAGTTTCCAGCCAAAATAACCCCTCCATGGATTCTGATTTCAGCACTGATTGTGAGATTCTGTCATTATCTTCCTGTATAGTATAACAAATAGGCATCTGCATAAATCAGGATGACATCCTTCTTTTATTTCGGGTGGTGACTTAAGTAGCAACTCATGTTGTCGAGGGGATAATATCGGAGTCTATAGGGGCTTGTCCTAAGTAATAATAATTTTTATAATTTTATTTCTATAGCACCAACATATTCTACAGCACTTTACAATGTATTTATACCTCTATCACTTTATTTTACTCTATTTGTATATTTAACTAATATTTTCAGGACTGATTCTCAAGCAAAACTACTCACACTGATACAATGTAGTAAGAATGCTTTAAAAAATAAAAGTGTTAACATTTTTATTTTTATCAATTAACAAAAACAAGTTAATTAACAAAAAGATCTATATGACATCAATTTTTGTTTCAAAACAGCATCAATATTTCGAGGTACACCCATCAATAATTCTAGGTACACATGAACAAAGTCAGGGATTTTGGAGGATTGAGGTCAGGTGTATGGGTAACTAATTATACCAAACAGGTGATGGTTATCATAATTTTTATTTGTAGGTCTAAACACAGTCATTAATTGATACAGAAACAGCTTTGTAGGAGATTTAAAACTTGATGAGGAAAAGCCACAGTCTATCATGAAAGTGAGGTTATGAAAGACAGTTTCATGTTAAATATCAAACATCATGGCATAACTGAGCATGGCAACAAAACATAAGGTAGTTATACTGCATGAGCAAGGTCTCACCCAAACAAAGATTTCAAAGCAGACTGGTCTTTCAGGATGTGTTGCTCAAGCTCTTTTGAAGAAGCATCAAGAATGGACAATGTTGAGGTGCTGTGGTCAGTCAAGGAATCTTGGTGCAGCAGATGAGTGACACGTCATGCTTATGACCCTTCAGAATCTAGCAGTATCATCAGCTCAAAACTGGCAACAACCATGGGGACCCAGCTACACCCATCTATTGATCAGAGAAATCTGGACAGAACTAGTCTTCATAGAGTGATTATGGCCAAAACGTCTTAACTTCAACATAGAAACAGATCCAAGCTACTCAACTATGTACTAAATTGTTGGAACTGGGGTACAGGAAAATGAGAGCCTTATGAGTGTGCATGTCTTATGCTAAGCAGCCGCCCACTCCCCTTTAGTGTGGAGGTTTGAGTGGCTGTGACATCAGCATTTTGCACCTGGGCTGCAGCCATCTTTATGAGGAAGGCTCACCACATTCTGTGTGTGCATACATCATCTGTCTTGGCTCCTTTTGGTGAGTTTTTTTTATATAGTTCTATGTGGTTTTCCTAACTAATTTAGTGTAGGGACTCGCAAGTGTGAGAATCTTTGACAAATGGATTGTGAGCTTACATACTTTAGGCCAAAATATAAACTAATATCTCACTATTTGACGTATGACACATTTTATCGATTTTTGCAGGATGTGTGTGAACCTTTTGAATTCAGGTGGTAAAATGGTGGGCCTGTCATGTGTTATGCACTCATATAGTGCTAACAGACCCACCTGACCTAGTGTTGTGCGTCATTTATAGGCTATAGTTCAGACACTGTGCATCTTGCGTATCCATGTGAGATGCACTTATATATAGTGCTGATGGGCCCACCTGACCTAGGTTTTGGCACAGTTGAGACACTGTGCATTTCACTCATTATATGATGGGCCCCCAGTGCAAGCCTTATGAGTATGCATGTCTTATGCTAAGCAGCCGCCCCCTCCCCTTTAGAGTGGAGGTTTGAGTGGCTGTGACATCAGAATCTTGCACCTGGGCTGCAGCCATCTTTATGAGGAAGGCTCACCACATTCTGTGTGTGCATATGTGACGCCCTGGGCAAGCCAGGGGTCACAGGTAACTACACCACCACACCCTACACCCCGGTTAGGTACACCAAAGCTAGACCCAAAAACCCTTGGTGCCTTCCTCCAGGGGCTGATGTTCACACCAGGGGGTGGAGCCAGGCAGTTGGTCTCCACCCACCGAGGAGTTCACAGTCCTGGAGGCGGGAAAAGTTGAGTTTAGCTAGGGAAGTGGAAGAGTGAGGAGTAAAGTGGCAGTAGAGCAAGCAAAAACTGACTGAGAGCGTCCGGGTGTGTGCCCCGGACAGTGACAGCAAGGTTAGCAGACGGCGGTGACCGTCTGCAGGAGTGGCTGATCCGAGTTGCCGAAAGGACTGTGGACGGGTGGTGGCCCGGCGGTACCGGAGCGGTACACAAAGTGAGGCCAGCACCATTGGCAGGGGCCTTTCGGATCCCGGCAAGGCTTGGAGTCGCCGTAATTTGCCAAATCCGTCAGTGAAGGGGACCTCCGGGTTTCCAAACAACCAAGTCCCGATTGAAGGCAAAAGTCCAACCGTGTGGGAGAAACACCGCCACCGCCAAGGCACCAGTTTCTCAGGGCCAGCGCCTGCGGGCAAAGAAGGGGCTCCTCCGGCCTATATCCAAGCCGGGGAGCGGGTTACCGGTGGGAACCCATCGCTACTAACCAAAGGACTAGGTGCAGGGAAAGAGACAGTCACCGTCAACTACCGGGGAAAAGCAACAGCAGCTGTCCGTGGGAACTGTCTTTCCAGCCGTGTGTTTTACCGTGAACTGTGTCAACATCTCAGGCTGAGTGAGTACCACAGTGCCGTACGGCACAGCGCTGCCCCCGCGTCCCTGCACCTCATCAGGCCCCATAACTCGCCTGACATCCTGTCCTACCCCATCACCGGGCCCCGGGACCATCAACCCCCTACCCACGGAGGGGAGGACTAACAACTTAGCTGCTCCAGTCACCGCTCCCGGGATCCCCGTTCAGAGCAGCGGTGGTGTCACTAAAATCACCACAACCGTGGGTGGCGTCACGGACAATAACCATATCCCCAACACCAAACCCCCTTTCACTCACGGGCGAGGAGCCTTTGCACAGTAATGGAGTGATTCATGAAAGTTTTTTGATCAGTGTTTCTTAAGCTAAAAATATTACTCCAGTCTCTGACGGACTGGAGTAACATTTCTTGTGAAGCATACGCATGTGCACACCACTTATAAGAATCATCAAATTCATGAAGTATCATGTGCCTCATAACCCTGCCCAGCCCTCGTTAAGATGGGTATGCGAGATACAAGTGTTTAAGAATTGGGGGCATAGTGTGCTACCTTAATTGATAACTTTTTTTTCCCAAAAATTAATTCTAGATTCCAGACAGAGACTTAAGGGGGCTTTACACGCTACGATATTGCTAGCAATTTCTAGTGAAATCGAGCGTGTAAGTACCCGCCCCCGTTGCCCATGTGATATCGTGTGATCGCTGCTGCTGCGAACATTATCGCTACGGCAGCGTCACACGCACTTACCTGGTCGTCGTCGTCGCTGTGACTGCCGAACAATCCCTCCCTCAAGGGGAAGGGACGTTTGGCATCACCGCGACGTCACTAAGCGGCCGGTCAATCAAAGCGGAGGGGCGGAGATGAGCGGGACGTAACATCCCGCCCACCTACTTCCATCCTCATTGCGGATGGTGGCAGGTAAGGAGACGTTCCTCGCTCCTGCGGTGTCACACATAGCGATGTGTGCTGCCGCATGAGCGATGAACAACATGGATAAACAACCCTTACCGATTTTTGAGTTTGGGACGACCTCTCCATGGTGAACGATTTTCACCATTTTTGCAGTCGCTTAAGGTCGCTGATAAGTGTCACACGCTGCGATATCGTTAATGATGCCAGATGTGCGTCACTAACAACGTGACCCCGACGATAAAACATTAACGATATCGTAGCGTGTAAAGCCACCTTAAGTTTTTGTTTTTATTGATAGAATCTACATTGTCCTAATATGCTCATTCACCGTAATCTTTGGGCTTCCATTTCACAAGTATGACTGCTGCTTTTATTTTCCTTTCTCTAGGGGGATCAAGGTGCACCTGGTTTAGATGGTATTCAAGGGATGAAGGTGAGCAAATAAGACACCGCCTCCAGCTGAAGAACACAATATGATAATTATGATAGTGCTATTGTGTTGTCACTTTTAATCTGCTGTGGGGTTGATTTATTCTACAGCTTGTTTGACATTTCTACTAATGTGCTTGAAATCAGTGCATGTCCTGTCATATCATAAATGTTCAGTGTAAAATTCCTATACATATCCTGACCTTTCACCTCAATTTTCATTTCATGTGCTTACATAGCCACATTTGTTGTTTCTTTGTGTAGAATATATATTCTTAGTATCTACCTTGTCTTACTTGGTTTATAAAAAGCATGGTTGATAAAATAAAAGGGGTAATCTTGTTTGAAAAGTGCGGAGAACCTGATTATTTTCCCATAGTTAAGAAGTGTTAGGATATTCACATTTAAATATAACTCAGAGATGTGTAATCAATATATGTGTCCAGTCACATCTGTGCTGTGTAATATAGTTAGTAGTAGCAAAAGTAAATTATAAAGTTTCTTAATTTCTGATAGGCTTTACTGTGCTTTAAGAAACTGTGAGACAGGTAAAATATATCTTTGTACCGTGTTAGCCAGTAGAGATAAAAAATTGTTTAAAAGAACTGAAGTCCTCAGTGGTTGATACCTTTTAATGGCTAACTGAAAAGATGGTAATAATAGCAAGCTTTCGAGACTGCTCAGGTCTCTTCTTCAGGCTCACTATAACACAAAATCTGAAGAGTCACATATTGAGCCTGAAGAAGAGACCTGAGCAGTCTCGAAAGCTTGCTATTGCTACCATCTTTTCAGTTAGCCATTAAAAGGTATCAACCACTGAGGACTTCAGTTCTTTTGAACAATTTTTAAGAAACTGTGTGACCGAAAACCCCCTTTACTAGCATTGGGTTAGAATCCTCCTATCTTAGCAATTGTGGGCAGTGTATATAAAGAGATCTATTTCATAGTAGGACCTGTTCACATCATGTGTTTCATCCATCTTTAAAATGTATTCCACAAAAGCACCCGATGTTCACAATAAACGTTTCTATATATTTCTATTGTTAGACATAAGCCAAAAGAGTGTCCTTTTGGCCTTATTTTGGCTAGTATACATGAGTATTCCACAAACTAGGTATAGAATAAATAGTAGACTACACAATTTAATCCCATGGTATACACTGTAAAATAACAATATGTTTAATGGATGCCATTACATACTCCATTAAACATATACATATGGGTATTTATATCACTGGGGTTCCAGTGACAAACAGCAGAAGGAGTCAATTCTATGTAATGATCAAGGCAAAGTGACAGCTCCATCACTTCCTTCAACTTTTAATACTTTCTGCCATGACCTGTAGCAAGCATGTCTCGTCAGACAACCAATTCAAACATCAGCTAGATCCTTACTTTTGTGTAGGACAGAAGCTGTTTTCCGAGCCAGCAGGAAGATAAACATCTTCCTGCAAGAGAAAGTTCTGGTCCACAAGGCAAGTTCTTTGGTACTGCTGTCCAAACCAAGATGACATCATTTGGAAAAGCAGATGTTTCTCAAGTCACCATGAGGGCATGTTGAAACCTGTGTGTAATGCAGTTTAGCACATTGCAGCAGGAGCCATGGGCTGCGGGTTTCTTACAAGAGGTTGAGGGGGTGATCATAAAAATATAGGAGATGGTGACTGGCTACAGTGTGTAATGAGCCAGAAATCAAGTCAATTTATACGGGAGATATACTGACAGTGTATAGAAAAGGTGCTGGAGTTGTATTGGCAACATATCCCGCTGAATGTCTTTAAAGCATCATACCTTGAAACCTTCCATCAAAGGTATGCCGGGAGTCCTCCTGAGGTGTGATCAGGCAGCATATGGAGTTTAATACAACACAGAAACTGATCATATACTGAAATGTTTCCTCAAGGAGAACAGTTGATCTTTAGGAAACAAGCATGGGACACTTTGCGATCCGTTCATTGTCAAAGGATCAGTCTAAAAGTTACATATAGAACTTCTCTTTAGACAAGTGTTGGCCAAATCATCTTTGCTGACCCATATACAGGATCACTCAGCTGGCTGAATGTGCTTTCTATGACAGAGCCGCTGCTAGACATCTCTGGCGGCAGCTTATCTCGAGAACAATAGTTTAGGCAGTCTGAAAATGGACATGCCAGATCCTTCTGTCCTCCAACATCATTTACAGGGAGAAATTTGGGTGGTGAGATACACAGACTGTAGGCAAAACCAGTCAATATCCACAGGTTTGGCCATTGTTGGTCTAGTGTAAACTTTAGGCAACAAATTACAAGAACTAATAATAAGAATTTACAACCACTACAGATTTTGAAGTCGAAATAAAACTCTTCACGACCAATTTACAGTTCTCAGTTTATTAGTACCTGGTGATAAACTGTACATCATTGCTGTCGGGAAGGCTTCCAATTGCTGTAGAAGCCCCAGGGAAGTCCTGTGCAGTACAAATTGGTGCTATACAGTTTTACTGCCCTTTTTGGAAATATTTAAGGGGAAGGAAGACATCAGAAAGTTCCCTAATAGTGTATACATGAAACAATTTACTATTAAACAATGCAATAATTTTATGTAATGATGGCAGCTATAATTTTATGTAATGATGGTAGCACATGCTTTGTTTTTATAGGGTGATCAAGGAGAAAATGGGGAGAAGGTAAGTAGTTACGGTATCTGTTATTTCTAGGATACAAAGATTAAATGATATGTTCATAGATGAGTAATTCGGCAAAATGTTAATAATCCCACTTCTGTGAGACGCTTACTAGAGGAATAGGTATTCCCTGACACCCATTTTTCAGTCCAAGCTGACTAATGATGGTGGCGAGTAGGGGAGGAACATGAGTTGAGCTCACTGGAAAATGGGGCTCATGGACAATGATAGATAGATAGATAGATAGATAGATTGATAAAAAAAGAGAAGACTGGCAGCACTCCCTCTAGTATGAACAGGTGCGTATAATGCATAATATAAATAAGAGAAAAACAGTTGCACATTGTAATGGCAAACTAATAAAAACGAATATAAAAACATTTAGAGGTGTTTGGCATATTAGAATGGCCATTGTAATACCTGCCCAGCAGCCACGTCACGGCATCCTCATTGTGCTGGGTCCTACTCTATACTGCATCATGTCTGGGCTCTTAAAAACCTACATATAAGATCAGCAAGTAATCTAGAGAATTTCAGATATATAGATAGATAATAGATAGACACATAGATAGATAGATGTTTGGAAAAGAAGCCAACATGAAAATGTCATTATTGTCATACCAATGCCTTGAGATCATACAAACACTTGTTCACTTCTCTGACCTTTTATTAGATGGACTGTGTGGTTGCCACCATCCACAAAGACCTATTGTTTTTCATTCATTCCTTAATTCCCGAGTAGTACTAAACAACAGTCTTGGCCAATTTTGATTCTAATAAAGAATACAGCATTTTGATAGTGTAGTTATAGCTTAGCAGATACAATCACTATATAACATGACACTGTATATTGTGCAGTATATTCCCAGTTTGTGAGGTTTAGATATTATTTAGATGAAAACAACATTCTATGTCTCTTTTTGAGTTCAACATTTGATTGGAAACTATTTCAGGAAGGTCAACCTGACAAATAAATCTTAATTCAGAACACTGTGTATGAAATTACACAAAATGATTAATCAAAAACATAACATGTAGAGTTCCAGAATCTCATATGTAAGAAATCCCAGACACTATTAGTGAACAGCCAAATTCACAGTAAGCTGGATTCATTTTATTCAATGTTTTATTCCTGCAGGGCGACATGGGGGAAGGTGGTCCCAAAGGCGAACTAGGAGTAAAGGTAAAGCTCCTCCTTCCTTCAAATAAAGCATATACACCTTGTAAATTATATGACCAATATTAGATGTTTTACCTCTAAAAATGTTATATTTGGAAATTAGCTCTAACATAAAGGTCCCAGACCTAATGTGACAGACACCTGGAGAAACAACTTCTGACATTCTTTTAAAAAATGTAAGTAGAGCAGTATTCAAATTAGCTTTCCTCCAAAAAAAAAGAAAATTGTCTCTATAGTGTAACTATAGGTAGGTACCTTGTAAATCAACGTTCATACCATTAAAGACCCTTGAAAAATGTCTACAGATATCAGCCAAACCACAGCCATTCATTGGTAGATAGTGCAATTTCATTATTCCCCCCTATTCATCAGTACATAGTGGCGTAGTGGTTGGCTTGGTTGGATGGCTTTGATGGAACTCTTGAAATGTACTGGTACTCCCTGCAGAGACCACCCTAGTGTAGGTATCTATAGATGGCACAATGGAGACATGTTCTTCCTTCTGGAGCAAAGCTACTCCATGTAATTCAGAAGGAGCCCCAATACATTCAATAAAAGTGAAGCAGAGCACAAAGAATACAGCAGAATAAATGTTTATAAAATCTTCTCAATTTGTCCATCATGCTTAAGGCCCCTCCATACACATTTAATGAATGTGTATGGGAGCCCCGGACAATTGATTGTCATGAGAGTTAAAGATCCAACATGTCCAATTTCAGATTAGCGATTCTTTTGTTCTCCCTGAGGTAAGACATACATTATATATAATATATATGTCACGCTGTACTCTAAGATGTACAATAGCAGTACAGCGCAGTAATGTGGGACTGAGAGGATTCCTGAAACTATCTGAGAAGGTAGTTAGCTGGTAAACCACTAGGGGGCGTAAAAGTGGAGGAAATGTATGAGCAGGGAATTCCCTAGCAGAGGTAATACTAGTCAAGCCCACCAGATGGCAGTAGAATCGTCAGAAAGCCGTGTCACAACATGAGGTCTTGTAAGTACACAAGGGCAAAGTCTAAACATAGTCAGAGGGAAGCAAATAGTCAGTAGCTGGGAAATCAGAGCCTAGAAGCAAGGGGGAGTGAGAAGACAAGACAGAATAAAGGTAAACAGATAAGGAACGAACAGGGAGACAGCGGGAGAGACACTGATGGAAACAGACAACAGAGGAGGTTAACAGGTCAGGTGAACACGGAGGTCAGGAGGGGGCAGGGCAGACAACAGGTCACTCAAGAGCAGAACACAGCAGAGCCAGAAGTATCACTGGCGAAGTCCAAGAGAAACAGTGCCCTAATAAAGCAGCCTGACCTCCAGAACGAGGCAGAAAGGATTAACCCCTAACGTGACTTGCATCAGAAGTGAAACTAAAAAAAAGGCTCAGCTCCAGCTGAGCCAGGAGTCAATCATGACAATATATATATATATATATATATATATATATATATATATAGATATATATAAAATGTTCTCTTAGAACAATAATCCCTCCCTCTCTACCTCTCTCTCTCTCTCATAATATATAGAGGGAGAGAGAGAGGTAGAGAGGCAGGGATTGTTAAAATATAGCTGGTATATCAAGCATGTAGTGGTGACCACCACATGTAAAAAAACAAAACAAAAAAAACAACAGAGTGATTACTATCTCCCCGGTTCCAGTGCTGGCTATCCACTGCTGCTCTTGTCTTTGTGTTTTGGCCTCAGCAGTGATATCACGAGTACAGCGCACATCACCACTTCAGCTAATCACTAGGCTCAGCAACTCTGCTCACATAAGTGGTGCGAGACACTGAACTCAGTGATATGCTGCAGCGGTGGTATGTGCTGTAGTCTGACAGCACTACTGTAGCCAAAACACACACACCGGAGCAGTGGCGGGCAGCAGGTGCTGGACTTGGGGAGGAGGACTATCTGTTGTTCTACCACTGCTATTGTTTTGGCACCTAATTTATGAAAGAAGAAACCTCTTGTAAAGGGCAACTATCATCAAAACATCATTTATTGTTTGAAACAAGTTTTTGTTTTAAAAGTATTCTATTTTATTGAATACAGTGGTTTTCTTTTTATAATCTGTAATAAAAATCTAAAATGAAAATCATGCAATTTTCACACTAGCCATTAGGACTTTTTTAGACTTTAACTTCTTGTTGTTTTATGAAACAGCCCCTATACGTTAGCCACAATAAACAGACCCCAACATTATCATTTGTACTGAAGTGTCTAATGAGCATGTGCAAAGGTGATTGTGAATTGACAGTAAAGTCCGTATTAGACGGGCAGAAATTGTGCTTAAAATTGCATTATCATTCTAAAGACAGCGATATTTGCAATGTGTAATAGCTTATAGCGATCGTAATATCATTTTGAAACCAGATCTTTCAACTTGCTTAAAAATTATTGCTTGTTGGCATAAAAAATTTCACTATGTAATAAATCGCCAAAAGCAGTCATACATGCTTTTGTGAATGACTAGCGACTTTCTATCGACCACAACAGCGATTTTTAAAGCAACCATTTGCTTTTGTAATAATGAGCTCGTATGCACAATAATGACGTAATAACTATTTGCTCATCAGTTGCTATTGTGAAAAAATCAGACTGTCTAACAACACCTTGACGAAAACCTGTCACCAGACTTGGCGACTATAAGCTGCGGCCACCACCAGTAAGCTCTTATATACAACATTCTAACATACTTTATATAAGAGCCCAGGCCGCTGTGTACAACACAAAAATTACTTTATAATACTCACCTAAGGGGCGGTGCGGTGCAGACTAGTCGGATGGGTGTCTCCGTTCTCCGGTACAAGGGCCTCCTATTTCGACCATCTTTGTCCTTCTTCTTCTAAAGCCTGGGTACATGATGCGTCCTAAGTCATCCACACTAGCTGGCATTGAGGTCCCGCGGAGGCGCACTACAATACCTTGATCTGCCCTGAGAAGTACACCTGCACAGGACTCCAGTGTCGGCTTGTGTGGATGATGTAGGACATGTCTTGCATCCAGATTTTAGAAGAAGGAGAACAAAGACAGCCGAAAGAGGAGGCGCCAGTACCAGAAAACGGAGACATCCATCCGACCAGTTTGCACCGCCCCGCCCCTTAGTTGAGTATTATAAAGTGATTTTTACATTCTACACAGCGGCCTGGGCTCTTATATACAGCATGTTAGAATGTTGTATATAAGAGCTTACTGGTGGTGGCCACAGCTTATAGTTGCCAAATCTGGTGATAGGTTCCCTTTAAGAATGAGCATCTCCAATATTCGGCAGTCTATACAGGCTGAGAATTACCCGACAAATGCATAATATGGGAGTTTGTTAGTTTGTTGGGTGAAGTTATTTTTAAGCTTTTTTTTAAAAATCATCGTTCTTGGTAACACATCATCCAGTGTTAACAGAGCATGTGGAGTTGGTCTCAGCAAACCATGACTTTTTCACTATGAACAAATTTAAGCCTATTTTGTTATTTTGTAGATTGGAGTTTTGGCAAATCCAATCTGCATCTTGTTTTTCACAGTTTATGTCAACATTAAGATGTTAAGGCCCAGTCACACACAACGGCTTACCAGTGATCCCAACAACGATACTTCCTGATAAGGATCGCTGGTAAGTCGCTGGGAGGTCGCTGGTGAGATGTCACTTACCAACAACTCAGTAACGATACAGGTCGCAGTAGCGACCTGTATAACGATCTCTGCTGTCATTGGGACCCTGTCACACAGTGTCAAACATAGCGATGCGTCCTGCCCAGCTGGACATCGCCTTTGAAGAAAATGGTCCAGGACATTCAGCAACGACCGGCAACCTCACAGCAGGGGCCAGGTCATTGCTGGATGTCACACATAGCAACATCGCTAGCAAGATCGCTGTTGCGTCACAAAAATCGTAACTCACCAGCGAAAAAACCTCAATTTAATATATTTATATGTTTAATGTTACCAACTATTAGATCACATTGGCATTTTCAAGCTTTCTACGAAACATCTGTTAGTAAAAGCTTGTTGCAATATGAATTATTATTAAATAAGGTTTAAATCTAGTTGTCACAGCACCAGATGGTTGATACAATGAAGCAGGTTGTTCCAGGAAGAGTTCTTCCTCTGATATATAAATATGTCTTTCCTGTATTGCATTTTTTAGCATGGAAGTTTAGGGATGATGGATAACAGACAGATATCATCCTTCAAAGGCATCCATCACTGATATGAAGTAAAAGAAAGTAGATGTTGAATGTTTATGTTTATTAAAAATAAGTAGACTTGGAATGACATCTATAATACACATACACTGACGAACACAATGGTAACAATGTTTTGAAGTTTTGCCGTTCAGGCTCCATATCTTACCATCCACTACAGCTTTGAGGATGAGACTACCTTCATTTTATAGACAATCATCGTGGCTATCTCACACATAAATATGACTTGCAATAATTTAGCATATGATTAGTTATGCAGATACTTGTCATGTTACTGCATTGTTACTGTTTTGTTCTTGTAGCTGAAAAATATTTTTCTTCTTGTATATTACAAATTACAACCTGTTCTCAAATTCCCTAATAGCTCAGTGTGTTAATAGGTTGATTCCCAAGTGAAAGAGCAATAGTTCGAATCATGGAGCAGCCATGAAGAAGATTTCTCAAAAAAAAAAGAGAAGCAGCATCATACAGCTCATAGATAGCAAACTCTCAGCCAAGAAAATTGCCAAATTGCAGCAACTGAGTGCCATGACAGTTGTATGAATAAGAAATGAAGTCCATCTATTCATTCAAAAGCCAAGAGATGGACGTACAGGCAAAATATTGGAGTCAATAAGTCGGTGCAATACACGGGCTATCAGTTTTGGGATGACAAACATGGCAGTCAAGGTGGTTCGTATGCTTCGTAAAAGTGAGAACACAGACATCCATGTAAGCATGTGCAACATACATTACACAAGTCTGGAATGGTGGCCCAAAAAAAGGTGAAGACAAAAATTTGACAGTAGAAGATTGGAAACCGGTGATTTGAAGTGATGAGACAAAGGTTAATAGACTAGACTCTACTCTGATGGGTGCAAATGGGTCTGAAAGAAACAAGGGAAAAATGGGCAAATGGATCAAGAAATTGAAGAAACTGTCAAGCTCAGGGGAGTAAGCATGATAATATGGAGTTGTTTCACAGCCGAAGGCATTAGATACTTGACCAGGATTGATGGTGGTCTCAGTGCTGAGCTATACGTGAGTATCCTATAAGACGAGTTACTTTGTACACTTAACCACTATGGGTATAAAAAGGACGACATAGTGTTCCAACAGGACAATGACCTGAAGAATATGTCAAGATTGGCAGAGAAATGGTTCAGTGGCAATCAAGTAAAGGTGCTGGATTGGCCCCTGCAGTCCCCAGACCTGAACCCAAACACTTGTGGGTAGAGTTGAAGAAAAAGCTGTACACATACCCAAGTAAGTTGACCAGTATGTACCAACATTGGGAAGTGTAGAAGAGACCTGGGATCAGATTTCGGTCGAGATATGCTTGAATCTGATCGAGAGTATGCCCAGAAGGATTCAGACAGTGTTGAAAGCCAAAGGAGGATTTACAACATGCTAACAAAATAATAAAAACATTTAATTTAGATTTTTAGGAGCACAGCAATAATAATGCACAGACATGACAAGAATCTGTATTGCTAATGATATGCTAAATAGTTGCAAGCCAAATTTATGTATCAGATAGCCAAGATGATTCTCTATAAAATGAAGGTAGTCTCATGCTGAAAGCTATAGTGGCTAGTGAGATACGGAGCCTGAACGTCAAAAAGTTCAAAACATTTTTACCTTTTTGCTCGTCAGTGTACATTGGTTAGTCATATTAAACATCGTTCTGCATACATCTTGGGGTATGTTGGCTTTAGAAACAAGTTAAGAAAATGTAAATTTGTTATTTTGGTAAAGTAGTCTAAAATTTCAAACTCCGGTTGAATATAAATTCAGCTTTTAAATTTAGAATCTGATGTGCAACTTCAAAGCTGCTGGATGCGCTTGTCCTGGATCTTTAATATAGGATTGGCAGGCATTCTGGACATCTTTTTGATGATCTTGAAAACAATCTTGAAGGTTGTTGGACTGTTTGATGAACAAACAGAAACAATGTAATTAACCCCAAATGTCTTCTAAGAAATTTGCATTACTTATCCTTGTTGAACAAAACAACCTAACATCTTAATGTTGACATAAACTGTGAAAAACAAGATGCAGATTGGATTTGCCAAAACTCCAATCTACAAAATAACAAAATAGGCTTAAATTTGTTCATAGTGAAAAAGTCATGGTTTGCTGAGACCAACTCCACATGCTCTGTTAACACTGGGTGATGTGTTACCAAGAACGATGCTTTTTAAAAAAAAGCTTAAAAATAATTTCACCCAGCAAACTCCCATTTTATGCATTTGTCGGGTAACTGTCAGCCTGTATAGACTGCCGAATATTCGAAATGCTCATTCTTAAAGGGAACCTGTTTTGGGGCCTATAAACTGCGGCCAACACCAGTGGGCTCTTATATACAGTATTCTAACATGCTGTATATAAGAGACCAGGCCGCTGTGTAAAACAAAAAACTCACCTTGAAGATTACTCCTGTGCACACCAGTCGGATGGGTGGACGTAGGAGGCATCATGCACCCAGGCTTCAGAAAAAGGAAGACCAAGATGGCCAAAAGAGGAGGCGCCAGTCCCGGAGAACGGAGACACCCATCTGACTGTTGTGCACCGCAGTGACCGGTTTAGGTGAGTATTATAAAATGTTTTTTTATGTTCTACACAGTGGCCTGGGCTCTTATATACAGCATGTTAGAATGTTGTATATAAGAGCCCAGTGGTGGTAGCCGCAGCATATAGGCCCCAAAACCGGTGACAGGTTCCCTTTAATACTCCTCCAGTGTAAATGCACCCTAAGCAAACTTTTTACTTTTTTTTTTTTTTTACAAATTTTGCTTTTGTTTAGTAACAATGTATTTAAAGCATTATTCCAATTTAAACAAACATTATTATAATATGAATTTTCCCAAGGTAAGCTGATTGTGTTATTCCTGCTGCTCAATGTTCTATGATTCTATATTATCATGGATTAAATGAGTGGTAAATTGATCATTTTCCTTGCAACCCCACTCCAATAGAGGGTCTTCTTTTAAAAACTCAGAACAATTAACAAAGAAAAAAGGACCATTAAAAGCAGACAGCCTCCTGAGTTTATAATTTAAGGAGGTTGGGTTGGCCATTTTATTCTGACAAATTTGTTGAGGACATTGTTTTTGACATTTTGTAATATATAAGTATTACCAGATCTCTTTTTCACTTGTTACAGCACTAGTACTCTGAAAATGGCTAGTGATGAAGGGGCATGTATCCAGACCTGTCCATCAGCCTCCTCCAAGTGAAAAACAGCATTCCCATGTGTAAAGTTCTTCAACCGAAGGAGTCTGATGGACATATCTGGTCACATGCTCCTTCATCGACTGTCGTTTTGAGTAGAAGAACTGTGCAATCTGTGAGAAAGGCTTCACTTAGTTTGTTTTCTATGAACCACTGCAATAATTCAGAATAAAGCATACCTGGCATGGAATAACGCAGCCAGCATCTGATTCATGATCCCTGAGGTTCGGGTAGCATGAATCAGTTGACAGATTCCCTCTAAACCAAGTATGCTATGTTTAAAGACATATATTAAAGAGGTTGTCCACTATTTTAACATTGATAGCCTAGGTCATCAATTCTGATAGGTGGCACACCTGACAACCTCGCCAATCAGCTGTCCTCGGCCCTGGCAGTCGCCGCAGGTAGCCGGAAATGTTCTGTTCAGGAGCTGTCCCGTCTTCTGATAGCAACAGCACACGTCTACCTACTATTAAACTCAATATGAAGTGGCTGTGCAGAACCTAGCTGATATCAAAAGGCAGAGCAGCTCCGGAACTGAGCATTTGTGGCCACTCACTGCCGCCGGCAGCACCAAGAACAGCTGATGGCAGAGATGCCATGTGTCGGACCCTTGCCAACCAGATATTGATGACCTATCCTGAAGAGTGTCCAATTTTTTTTAATGTTTAAATGTTAATTTTCCAATTATATTTTCTACTAAATGGGAAAAGACAAAAAACCTACAAGAAACATGAGTGTATAAGCCATTTGACTAAAAATATATCTTTATTCCTACAATTCATATTAAAAACATACATACATAAAACACAAGGTCACTATCAGATAGTCTCAGGTTGTCAGGGAAAAAGATTTTTTTGAATGAAATACAAAGTGCAACCAAAAAATGGTGTGTATAAATATACTATAGTATAGGTATCAAGGTAGCAAGTAGTAGTAGCAAAGTAGCAAGGTGCCTGAAAACAGGGGCTGAAGAGAATCCTCATAGATAGGGGAATTTGTATTTCATATAGGAGCGGTAATAATAACTGCTCAGAAATGACACATATATTATATAAGATGGTATCAATAAACAAAAGATGTCCATATGTGGGCGAATAGGGAGATGAGCTGATAAATAACCCTCTAAAATGGAAATGAAAATTCCCTAAAACATGTGTCTTGTAGGTTTTTTGTCATTTATGAGTGGAGCCACTCACCTATGATTCCTTTAGTCTAGTATAGGATTTTCATTTTTTAAATGGGAAAAGAGTTTTTTTAGTCAATGTTTTATTTTATTTCTATAAGTGTTTGATGCTGTGTTTTAGTACAATAAATTTTGGGATGATAGTTAAAAAAAACCCCAGACTTTAATGAAAGATTACAATGAAAAATACATATGAATTTGTAAGCAATACTGCGTCTATAGCTTCAATCCAAGGGGTAGCGTTTCTAATATGTTCAATGCAATGTTTTAGATGTTTCTACTATTTTTATGTTCATAAAAATGTGTTTTGGATTCTACTTTTCAGTTTGATTCTACTGCACTGGTCACATTCATAGATTATCGCTAATAGTCAGGGCTTGACAAAATTGTCAGAAATGTTTATTGCATTGCTTTGTCTATATAATTAGCCCTGCTGTGGAATAACAATGGCAAAACTTCTACTTATTATTAATGAAATGTTCAATTAAGTCACGCAGGGAACTTTGACATGGAAACAAACTCCACTGATTTCCAGTTTGTAACTTGCAGAAACCATGAACTGATAAAACAATAAAGTACTGCCCCCGGCCTATGCTACCTTCACATGTAATAATTTCACAGCTTGTGTCATTCGCATTTATTTTTTTAAGAATATCGTTAGGACCAATTATTGTTCGGCAGGAAATTACATCTGATTGCGGGATATTTCCCGCTGAGCATACAAATGAAGTCTTCACATGTTAGGTTACTTTTCAAGCTTCCTGAGCAGTGATTGCATTGGATTAAGGAACCAGAGCGAGTATTGCATTATACACACTTCCATCCCTGACCCCATCTTTACGAGAACACCATTAACTTGTTATGGTTCAGTAATGGACCATTGGACTTTGATGGGCTATTGAGTTTTCATCTACTGGTAAATATTAATCTTATGTTATCAATGAAGCACATATATTTGAACCCTTTACTTCTAATGCTCTGGGTGTTATTTCTACACTGGAAATTATTTTTTATGTATTTTTAAGCTACTATGTGTCAGCGCCTGGTCAATCATACTTGTAGACACTAAGTCATTCACCTCTCCTAAACAAGTAGCTTTTGAGCAAATTATTAAGTGGCTAAACCACTAAAATTTCTTAAGTTACGCTGTCATAGTATACAGAACTATGAATATTAGTTTACTTGAAATGTAGATAACCATTATCTCCTTTTTTTTTAGTAAATATTTAGATTCCCCATGTTCCACTCCCATCTAGGCGCTAGCATTTCCCATGTAAATATGTTTTGTCCCCACACATACTATCTACATGATTGGGCTGTCTCTGAATCTATAAAGGAACACTCGTTCCCGGTAGAAAGTCAGAAGTAATTTTGTGCTTAAACCTGTAACCGTAAACTATCAAAAATGTATGGTGGCCGCCCCCCAAAATTTATTACCGTGAGAAAAGAGGTTCAGGAATGATTAGCGTTACTCAAGTTGTCTAAAAAAAATAATAAATAAATAAAAAATCACAATCTTATTATAGCATTCTTTTAAAATTGTGCTCTTAAGGTCTTTGTTTTCTATTCTTTAGGGTGACCCTGGATCGTCTGCTGCAGGCATCAAGGTTATTTCATTCATTGTATCTCCTACATTTTAATGGATGACATAATTTATTAATTTTCTTATTATATTTACACTATATTATTTATCTGATTTTTTTTTTTTTGACCTTTTTGTTACAGGGTGAACCTGGAGAATCGGGCCGCCCAGGGCAGAAGGTACAATTTAACAGAACTATCTTTGACAAAGTATTAAATAGGTTTTCTACTACTCTGTGAACCCCTTCTTAAAAGCTTCAGACCCCCTAGTAAACCAGCGTTTTTCCAGTGATGTCAGCACTTATGGGCTTCTTCCCCAGACATCCTTGGAAGTGTGAAGGAAGCAGCCCATTAGCGGCTGCTTATTGGCTAGAGTATTCCCGTGACATAATGTCGCTGGGAAATCTGGAATTGACTTTGCTGTAATACCGCTGGTGCATGAGATGAGTATAAAGCTTTTATTTCACTCAGGGATCTATAGCATTTATGTTGACTAATTAGTGGACAACCCTTTAAGCACTAGATATTCAACTCATGAATTATAAAAATGATGACTTTGCATATATTATTGCAATATCATCACATGAATTATCCTCCACAAAATTATTGTTTGGCTATCTTCACCGAAAAAAAATGTATTTTTGGTTTGAGTGCTGTCCGTGGAATAAACCGACATCACATGGCCATCACTAGGACCAATCTTATTCAGTTGGGCTTTTCAAATGACCTTTTTTTCAAATGGACCAAATGTCCTCGTGACAAAAATCTCAGCGTCATGTAACCTCTTCAACATTTTGAATGAGACCTGCTTCCTCATGTTTGTGCGTGCGCAACCATCTGTATAGTATCCAATTTTATGGATGCATTGCCATTATTATCATAAGAAACTGTGCTTGGTCTAAATTTTTGCTAACTGCTGACATATAAAAACAGATGCTATACAGATGCCGTACGAATTGATTATGGATGACAATACACATGAAAATTTCTCCATTTTTTTCTAGGTATAAATCAGCTGATTTATTTATATTCTGATCTGCTTCTACCCTTACTGTTACTTTTATTTAGTATTGACGTTTGTTTTTATTGCTTACTCCAGTTTCCAAGAGCTAACCTACGACGGCTGCCTGTCTGTTAACACTGCATGTTGAACTAAACAATGGTATAACACTTTGCTAACACTTTTCTCAGCCAATGTGAATGGTCTACAGTATGTGTGATGTACAATTGTTCCCCGCATGCAGAATACAAGTTTCTAATTAGGAAATTAGAAATAATCCGGTAATTCATAGTAGTAACCATCCACCTTATATTCAATAAATATTGATCTGTTTCAGGAGCTTGATAGTAATGACATGGTCAGATATAGTCAGAAAAATATCTCAGATTTTTTTTACATTTTTTACTAAATGGGAACATATTTAAAAAGTTATATTCACATTGCCAGTTTCTGCAGATTTTCCTTGCATATTCTGCAGCAGAATACGGTAGCAACAAAATGGATAAGATTTGGACAAATCTCTTCCATATTCTTTAGACAATTTCTAGGCAAAAAATGTCCTGTGTTGCAGAATTGTCACCAGTTTGTTGGGAGTTAAATGGAGGAAGTCAAAATTCAATAAACCCTAATGATTTTGGATCATCTGTCGATTCCCAACAAAATCCATAAATTCAACTAAGATTGACCTTGCTTTTTTAGCAATGCTTCTCTGATCTACTGCCCCCTATGATGATGAAGGCATGGAAGGAACGACAACAGCATTGCTGTTGTGGGTAGTAGCCAGATTTTCAGTGAGAATCAGTCTTTTTTCATATATATATGCCAAAATTCACAATAATAGACACCTGAAATTAGAGGTTAGCAGTACAATATAAGTTATGTAATATACTGTATAAAGCTGAGTGTATGTATGTGTGTTTGTCTGCTAAAGGAATCCACACCATCACATTTACAATCACAAAAGTTTGCACAGCCACCTCATTTGACTCAGGGAACATCATAGACTTTGTTTTGAGGGGAAATGTTAACCCCACATTTTACAGTTATTCGCCAAACTAAACGCTTACTTATTGTTTGGATGTGCGAAGTAATATATTGGCTATTTTGACAGACAGGCTTTGCACACTACGACATCACAGGTGCGATATCTGTGGGGTCAAATCAAAAGTGACGCACATCCGGCGTCGCAGTCGATATCGTAGTGTGTAAATCCTTTTTGATACGATTAATGAGCGCAAAAGCATCATTATCGTATCATCGGTGTAGGGTCTGACATTTCCATAATTTGGCAGCAGTGACAGGTACGATGTTGTTCCTCGTTCCTGCGGCAGCATACATCGCTGTGTGTGAAGCCGCAGGAGCGAGGAACATCTCCTACCTGCGTCACCGCGTCTAATGCCGGCTCTGCGGAAGGAAGGAGGGGGGCGGGATGTTTACGTCCCGCTCATCTCCGCCCCTCTGCTTCTATTGGCCACCTGCCGTGTGATGTCGCTATGACGCCGCACGACCCGACCCCTTAATAAGGAGGCGGGTCGCCGGCAAGAGTGACGTCGCAGGGCAGGTAAGTGCATGTGAAGCTGCCGTAGCGATAATGTTCGCTACGGCAGCAATCACAAGATATCGCTGCTGTGACGGGGCGGGGACTATCGCGCTCGACATCGCAGCATTGGCTTGCGATGTCGCAGCGTGCAAAGTACCCCTTACCCTGGATATTTATCAGGTGGCCTTTAGCAACCAATCACAGTTCTGCTTCTATATTGCTATAGGTCATTAATACAAGCTCTGATTGGTTCCTAAGACAGCTTATGTGTCAGTTAATATGATTTCGGTGGTGAGAGGGAGAGTGGGCGAGAGGGAGTGTGGGAGAATGGGAAAGTGGGAGCAAGACAAGAGAGAGAGGGAGAGTGGGTGAGAGTGGGAGAGAGTGAGAGTGGGAGAGAGTGAGAGTGGGAATGAAGGAGAGAGGGCGAGTGGGAGAGAGGGCCAATGGGAGAGAGGGAGAGAAGAGAGAGTGGGCGAGAAAGAGAGAAGAGAGAGTGGGTGAGAGGGAGAGTTGGAGAGAGGGGGTGAGGGAGAGTGGGAAAGAAATACACAGAGATAGAAACTTAGTTACTATCCCAGGTAATGCTAGATACTACAAATATTTTGTAAAATTAGAAAGCTGGCAATATTTGACTTCTCTTTGTATCCACTGGAAATGCAAGTAACAATACCTCATCTTTGCTACACACAGTGATTTTAAATAACAGATTTGTAGCGCACAATTTACATATTGTAGAAAGGTACAAATAAGGCAAAATAAATACATTTTCCAAGGTTCATTTTTTTTCATTTTCAAAATTTTTCCTATTATCATAAAAATCTATCTTTCATATAGACAGGCTCATGAGCTTCCTTTTTACCACCTTGATGTCTGGATTAGGGTGACTCAAATACCCAAAAGTGTGGAAATATATATAGAAGTATTTCTACTACTCGTTAGAACTTTAGAAGACGCTCAAATACTTAGAGCAATTTATTTCTAAATTACAGCTACAAGATACCGAATGAAAACATGTACTACCACATAACAGAAGGGTCATAAATTGGAGAAAGCAGAGCTATGGGACACATTTCTCCTTTAATGAATCTATACCCACAGTTTTCATCACAAGTGTCTATGTTTTGCCAAACTGACGAACAGTTCATTTTGTAAGGGAGAAAAAAAAAACAATATTGCTTGACATTTCTGTGGTAACAATGTACACAGATTGCTTTCATGTAGCTTAGATGTGAAAATTATGTTTCCACTGTTCTTTGAAGGTGGCAATCACACCTCAGGTAATTTTCTAAAATTAAAGCATTTTCAACGTCATGAAATAACAAGAAAAAGACAAGGAAAGCTTTGTTGTATGGATGAAATGGATAGAAAAAGCATTGAAAGCAAAGTAGAGCGACTAAAAGCTTAAATGCTAAGTCTGTCAGAGACCATATATGATAAAGCACCACTGGACATTATAAACCCCACAGGACTGGACCATTTTCCATTTTTGCACTTTTGTTTTTTCACCCTTTTCTTCCAAGAACATTTTAATTTTATTTTTTAATTTGCAAGAATTGTAGTTTTTAATTACACCATTTATTTTACCATAAAATGTATTGAAAAAGGGGAACAAAATCCAAATGGGATGAAATGGTGGAAATTTACAATGCTGGCAATAACCTGGTAGCATAATTTTCCAGAACAGTATGATTATAGCAATACATTTTTTTTCATTTGGTGATGATTTTGTTTTTATAAGTTTTTTTCATGCCAGTGTGAATCCTCCAAAATGGGCAGAGTTGGGATGGGACATGGCCATATTAATAATGGTGGCAGTTTGTATTCCAGTCGGTTGCTCAAGTTGCAATTCTGGCTTGACACACAGAGGCGCATTCCGTAGGGAAGATGAGCTAAATTCATTAAGTGGCATCAAGTAATGAATTTGGAGCCATGGACTTGATAGCCTAGGCTTTTAAGGATTTGGCAATCCCAAGCCTGTTTGGTTTTTCAATTTCTTTAATATTAATGGGGGAAAATGGAGAGTGCTTTGAAATTTTATATTCCTTTTACATTTTTAAAAACTTTATTTAAATGATTTACTTAGTTTCTTATTCCCATAAGGGACTTGAACCTTCGGTCACATGCATACACGGCTGTAGGCCTGCACACTGCGATTAACAAATACATGAATTCCACTATTGCTATACACATAAGAAACGTAAAGGTACTTGCTTAACATTTTTTTCTCATAAGGTGTAAAAGCTATCCAATTACAACAAGGTGACCCCAATATGGGTTGTCCCTAAGTCTAATGACTCAACTCTCCATGTACCCACAGAGGCCACATATGAACTGTGGAAGAGATGGGATCCAGACTTAAATTCTAATTGAAAATTTTCAGAGAAAGATTGGTGGATTAAGGGTTCACAATCCAGGAGGGGGTTGTTTTGTTATTTTTCTTTGTTTTTAACCTATGATTGTATGACCGCTCTATACTATATACTATAGTAACACTGTATTGAAGCACAGACTGTGGCTGTTCTTTATGGAAGAGCACCATTCCTCTGCAAGCCCCCCTCTCACTTGTTTAACATTTGGAGCTCCTCAATCTCATCATCCTATTGGGGGGACATAGAAGTCGATATGCACGTGCACCAGCAACCGTTTCATTTAAATTTTGCTGTCAGAGATTGAAATGTAAATTGACTCTTCTATTCTCTTGGCAACCAGGGCCAACCGCCAGGATTTTCCTATATAAACTAAAGCCAGTGCTATACTGGCACTATCAGGCTTATTCTATACATACCTTTAGATGTGAGAGCGGATGTATGGTTTCTGAAATATTGTCAGGTAAAGTTTGTGAAATGCGCTGTTACTTGATTGATAGGTGCTGCAGAATATCTAATAGATGTGTCTAGTTATTCCCGCCCCTGTCTGCCTGGTATTCCTCCCCCTGTCCTTCCTCCCCCTGTAATAACAGAGACAGAGGAAGGAAGGACAGGCAGGCAGACAGAGGCAAGAAAAACTTGCAAAACCCAATCAACCTATTAGATATTCTGGCTTTAGTTTATATATGAAAATCCTGATGATTGGTCCTCTTTAGGAGAATAAATTATGTACAGTATATACATTTTTTATAAGTAAAAGAGTTAAATATTTCAATACTATGTTGTTATTATCTGATTGCATTTTTTCTACATATGATATGATAGGACATATTGCTGGAACTGCTCCTAATAGGATTCAGAGATACATCCCACATCAGCCATAAGGAGCACAGACATCAATAATCTGGAGCTGACTCAAGTTTAGGGTGTGGGCATGCTCTGTGATATGTGCAGAGTACATTGTGCAAGGAAGCAAAGCAAAAGGAGTGGTGTTACTTTTATGGTGCGTCCATTGTTATCTATACATAGGTTTTACCATTCATTGTAATCCTAACTGAGATTATAATAAGTGACTGCTGAAAAATGATGTCTACAGAACAAGAAGAATCAGCTTTTTATTAGCCCCAGTGGATAATCTGAAAACCAAAGGATTTCATTTTCTTAAATATTGAATTAAAGGTTATACAAAATCCTGTCGGCTTCCTGATACCAGAACATTGCATTATGGGAGTTCCGATGTAAGACAGCCGTTACGTCACGTAAATGTCTATGAGTTGCAGATAAACGGCCCTCAAGCTTCAAAGAAATAGTAGAATTTTATGTACAGCAAAGAAAACGCAGTTCAGTAGAGGACAAATAAGAATAAATGGCGAACATAGTAGCTTTTTTTACCTGTAGATTGTAATTGTAAAATACTGTTCACCGTGGATTTTACTTCAGCACTATATATATATATATATATATATATATATATATATATATATATATATATATATATACGGTATATATATATATATACATATATATATCTGCTGATCACATACCATTTTTCCCATAGTCAAGAGCTGGCTAGGTGGCACATTTTGGTCTATGGGGAAAGCACAAAGCAGTGGCCCATGATTAGCGGCCTATACTTATTGGCTCTGATTCATTAAAGAAGTGGTCCAATCATTTTTTTCATTTTACTCTTACATCTCTATCTAGTGGCATAATCTAATATTTTTTTCTAATAAACTTCAAATAAAAATTCCCTTTCCTTCCCTCACTACTCTATCTAACACTACTTCCTCCTTCGTGACGCTTCATGTGAAAATCCCTAATGCATGCTAGGATACCCAAATATTATCAGGGGGCAGAGGCTGTGGTCACTATTGCAGCACCTGCCCCTTCCGTGAAATGAACTGTCATAAGTGACTCGCGTTTCAGGGGTTGGGCTTGTCCGTGGTCTACTAAGCATACGCCAGTTATCAATTCTGACAAATGCTCAGTAGAATTCTCTTAATCTGTACTTTTATTCTCAGTGCACAATGACAGTGCACTCTCTCGCTGGCTCTAATCAGAAGTGACGTCACTTGTAGGGGCGGTACTTGTCTCTGCTTACTGGTTATTACTTACAATGTACAATGACAGGGTGCTTTTTTTGCCAATTCATCACTTTTGATCAGAGCTGGCGAGGGACTGCATTTTCACTGTGCACTGAGAACAGCGCAAAGTGACAGTAATCTACTGAGCATTTGTCGGAAAAACAACTGGCATATTCTCAGTAAAGAAGGGGATAATCCAGCCTTGAAACAGAGGTCACTGATGATGCTTTGTTTCACAGAGAGGGCAGAGAATGCAACACTGATGGAAACCTCTGCCCCTGATGATGGCTCATTTGATTATCCCAGCATGCACTTGGATTCTCAAGCAAAGCATCATCAGAGAGGAAGTAGGAAAAAAAATAAAGCTGTTAGACAGCATAGTGAGGGAATGAAATTACATTTTTAATTGGACTATATTAGAAAAAAGATTATATTATGACATTTCCCTTTTAAAGAGGTTGTGCTAAGTTTGGAAACTATCCTTAATCTCAGGGATGGGAGCTAATGCCCAATCCCTGGAGATGCAATTTTTTGGCATGCACATGCTAGACTTCTACTCTTCTCAGACGAGGCACTTTAGAGCCCTGGTTATGTGAATTTCAAACCAGAAATAAAGGAGGGGACGGGTGAAGAAAACGAGTACAGTCCCAGTGAACAGCGGGAGTCAAAGGGAAAATTGGATGTGATTTTTGGGATCAGTGTGCTGATTTTTGTAGCCAGGCCTGCAATGATGGTATATTTATCATGGGTCTAAGCAGCTGTACCTGTGGGTAGGTGAAATATGTTGTCTATCAGATAAAGCCTTTTTTTTTTACTATTGTTACTATTAATACAGAGCATGACACTGCAAGCAAAATGCAGTGGGGTCCTTAGCACAGTACCTGCAGTGCCATATACACAACGTCCTCCAAAAATATGCCATATACAGAAGCCTCCAACACCAGTGTCATAAACTCTGTACTCACTAATTGTGTCATATGTTTAAAGGAGTTATCCAACCACTACAATTTCATTTACTTATCCTTATGATGGGCCATTTTCGCATCCCGTCGTATCACTGGGAACAGAGGTATACTGGGCCCAGTGATGGTATATAGAGGTAGCACACAAACTATAGATGTTTATTGTAGTACATGCACCACCTTGTAGTACCAATTCTGCTGACAGATTGATAGAGCAAATTGGGAAAGTTACTAAAATATGGTATGAAGCAAATTACATTTTTACTTTCTTTTTCAAAGAAGATCGCTCAACCAGTTGATACTGTAAATGGTCTAAATTTAGTAGAATGAGTAGTGAAGGAGGCTGAACAACATGGCACCTCCACAGACATGTTGTCAGGGGTTTAACAGAAGAATTTAAGAATCGCCTAAAACACTACTATGCTTAATAAAAC
This sequence comes from Anomaloglossus baeobatrachus, assembly GCF_048569485.1. NCBI lineage: Eukaryota > Metazoa > Chordata > Amphibia > Anura > Aromobatidae > Anomaloglossus > Anomaloglossus baeobatrachus. The sequence goes on along the minus strand of NC_134353.1, from coordinate 258,817,812 downwards.
CATTTTGCTGGGAGCAGCCCAGCCCCATTCATTGATATTTTGTTCTTTCTTATCAGACTATTAGTATTGTTTCCACAGATGTTTGTACCATCTATAAATGAGCTACCCACTTATGCTGCGTTTATCTGCATGTTCCTAACCTCGAGATATTTTTCTGTATTGTAATATAACTCTTCTCTAGGGTGAACCAGGACTGCCTGGGCTACCGGGACTTCCTGGGATAAAGGTAAGTGCTTCTAAGTTATTTTATCATACCACATTTCTTCACTTTTTTTGGTTCCCTTTATAGTGACTTAATAATGTTTTTATTACTTATTTGAGCTGATTGTTTGCTATCATATTACTATACTAAAACAAGTCTATGGGGTTGTAAATGTGGAAAATACCCGTAGTGCTTTGATGTTTTGTTATTCTCCTCTTGTCCACATGACATTTCTTGATGTCTTATCATCATTTTATTATTCTACTTCTCAATGTTGGAATATTAGTTTTTGAATTTTTTATTGACTTGATAGAACTCGTGATGAAGAATTAGTAGTTGACCATGTGTAGAAGTAATGAAATTCCCAGCACCATGCCAATGTGACACTACATTCTGATGTTTGCCTTGAGCTCTTGTACCGCCCCTGCAGCAGTCGGACTGCTTGGATCCGGGGTTACTATAGTTCGAGGGTCTCCGGACCCGGGGGCTTGCAGACACTCAAAAATGAAAGGGGCACTATTTACAGGGGTGTTAGTGTTCGTGACGCCACCTGTGGTTCGCGGTAAGGGGAGTACTGCCGCTGCCGATGGGAGTACCCAGGGGAGATGGAGCTGGGCAGCCAGATGACGTTCCCTCCACAGGTAGGGTAGGCCCCGGGACTCTGGATGGAGGATATGTAGGGGAGCGTGGTTAAGGCCAGGCGGGCAGATTCAGGGGAGAGCAGCGTACTCACTCAGGCTGTGTGGATGTTGGTGCGACCATTAACCAGACTCTGACACAGGAGTAAACCAAGTCTCTGGGTGCCGCTGCCACTCAGGGGAGCTCGTCCGGGAATCCTTCCCCGTTGGTATTACTGATGGTTCTGAACCTGCCTCCATGCACTATATTTAGACGTTTCTAAGTGACCCCTCAGCCTGAAGCTTTCGGGGTCCCGCTCCCTACAATTAGAGGAGCTGTGCGCTCGATGGCTGACACTTGGGATTTCAGTGGGCTGCATAAGCTGGAAAGCCCTATCCCCCTCGTTGTGTTGGTGCCTTCGATCTCTGAGCTCTTGGGGAAAGTTCATAAAGAGACTATCCTCCACAGGTTAATTATCAGGTTGCGTGAAGCTACTCCCTCATTTAGGGTCTAGTACCCCGCTGTGCTCGGTACCAGTCCGGTTACTAGATTTTCTGGTGCCGACCGTTCTCCAAAACTTAGTCTGGGCATCCTTCTCTAATACCCTGCGACCGGGTCTCCGACTCCTCCGGTCCCAGTCCACCGTCAGTGACCTAGCCAAAGTATCCAAGGGAGCTACAACTCCCTCAGCTCCTCACTCTCTGAGGGCTGCTACTCAACTGACTATGTCTCTCCCACAAGCCTATCTGACCCCTAGGTGGGTGACCCTTTTCCAGCTAGAACACCCACTGGTGTGCCTGACAGTGTGTGGTGTGAGATGTGGTTAGGATTTGAATGCTGATGGAGCAATACCAAAGGTTAGGATCCCAGAACCATGGAGGGTGAGTTCTGCAGCAAAAGAGAAAGGAGTGCAGTTCCCTGTGACACCCTGATAGATTCAGGGGCGTCACACTCTTGCCCAACCTTAGTGAATTTTGTGAATTACAATGAATGAATACATATATAACATTAGAAACAAGGGGCAAATAAAGCAAGGAGAAAATTTAAAAGAAACTATTTCTTGTAAGGTAGCCAAGAACTTATGAGCTGTTCTTTTCTCCCATTTCCTCCATACCTTTCTTACATGTTCAAAATATGCATTATGCTTCTTCTGTCCCGTGTAGCGAAGTGTGATCTCCTTATATATGAAAGTCCAAAATGGGAATTTTGGGACATAGAGGACAGATGTTCTGTCTAAGGCCCGCGTCATATGAGCATATGGCATCCAATGCTAATGACACTCTGCTCCAAGCATGATCCAAGTGTCATTTACCATGATAGGATTCTCTAACATGTGAGAGAATCAGATTACAGGGGGGGGAGAAGAAGAGATTAATCTCTCCATCTTCTCCATTCTTCGTCTCTGCATATATCGGACTGTACAGTTGTCATTCAAGTGCAGTCTAATGTTTCACATGCATCCATAGATGGTGAGTAAAAACTCGCAGATTTGACCTGCAACATTGACTAACATTGGTCCGAGGTCAATGCGATATTTTCTCTTTAAAAGCTAATGTGAGCGAGGCCTTAATCCTGAAGTTTGGGTACCCATGGTCCTTGTACTCTTTGGTGAAATTGGCATGTTTTTCAAAAGGGCTTTGTCCATATTCCATGTCACTTTCAATCTGTAAATGTAGTTACTTCTACTGGATACCAAATATTTTATAATGATAATGATTTGATTCATAACCATTCATTCCTTATTGTGAACGTCTTTGCAAGGCTATTTTACACTAGATTTAGGAGAAAAGTATCCACGGTAATATTGATTAAGAAAAAGTAGTCTTGCTGAATCATATCTGTCATTATTCTCAAGCAATTTCATTTTATTGCTTTTACAACATAAAGCCAGAGAAGATTTGATTGTACTATCGGTGGAGGATCTTTACAAATGTGCACAGAACTTTTTCTTATATTTTAAGTGATGAGAAACATTTTAATTTTAGGCCTCAGAGGAATACTATTGTGAACAAGAGAATCAACACTTATAGTTACAATATGGTAGAGCGATTATGTGGAAACAGAAGTCTGATGTCATGATTCATGAGGATGCGTCAATATGGCATCTGGGGGCGTTGATGGCCGTTAGCACCTGTATTGTACTATATTTTCAAGGTTTACGATTTATGATGTTTCACTTTCTTTCCTGAATATTCTATAGTACTGACTTCTGTTCTATAAGACCACCTACGTGTCTGGACAGTGAGAACTTGTCGGTTATACTTTAAGCCATATCATTTCCTCTGCCTTCTTGACTCTACGTAAACAATTCACTAGATTAGTATTAAAAGTGGTGTATATATTGATCATTGTGTCAGTGATCACAATCTATGAGCCAGCATTCCTTTAAAACATCAATATGTAATAAGGTATGAGGATCACCCCAAATTTATATGAGTAATGTAAAAACAAGACTCTAGATTATCTTCTAATATTCATATAAGATGCAGCAAATAGTTCCAAATGCAGGTTCCTATTGTAATTATTTTTCCTTTAGAAAGCAGAAGACTCATTCAGATCTGAAGAATCTTGTAGAAATACAGATGTCTTAATCATATAGAGAAAAATGTCATGTCTCCCTTATTAAAGTTTAGCTTAATTTTTGAGAAATGTACTTTAATTTTGACTAATGTTCCAAATTAAAAAAAGTATCCCTAAATTAGATATATTGTTCTATTTGCACAAAAAATATCAAATATCCTATCAAGAAGGAAGTGCAGAACTTAAGTACACATGAAATATATATATAATCTTTATTGTTTCATGATTAGGATTCATAGTAAACACAACATCAGACAAGATAAACATCAATTTGGTGAGTATAAGAACTACACTGATAGATTTGGTTTGTAATAACTACAAGAAGGAAGAAGGTGAAGAGGAAGGCCAGCAACTCGATGGCTAGATGCAACCAAGAAAATGGCAGAGAAGACCCTGCTGTACCTATCTAGGCTTGTACAAGATCGATCTTCCTACAGAGCGTTCATCCATCAAGTCACCATAGCTCGAGATTGAGTTGAAGGTCGTTAAAAGAAGAATAACTACAAGATAATGCTTTTTACATAGGTGATAATGCTCAAAAAAATACCATATTTTCCGATTTACAAAGCGCACTATTTTGCTCCAAAACTGGGGGGAAATTGGGGGTGCATCTTACAAAATGCATATAGCTTACCGGGGCGGCAGTGGTGGCGCAGGGTAGGTGATACGGAGGTCTCAGATGGGGTGTCAGTGCAGTGGAGCAACTCAGGAGGGTCAGTATGTGGCAGAGGAGGGTCGGCGATACTGTGTGCTCATGGGGTGTCACAGCGGTGGGTGCCATAGATCTACCGGCAGGTTTAGAGGAGTGGGTGTCACAGCTAAAGAGGCTCAGTGTGTGGCAGTGGAGGGTTGACAATACTGCTGGCTCGTGGCCTATAGCGGCAGCGAACACTATTGATCTGCCGGTGCACTGTGGGTCCATTGAATCCCCCGCAGTTGAGGAGATGGACTTCAAGAAAATGGCCATGGAGTCCTATCTGCGCATGTGCCGCCTCTGCGACCATTTTCTTGTGAACAGCGGGTGATTCAATGGAGTCGGCAGGTCAATGGTGCTCGCCGCCGTGACAGCCCACGAGCCTGCAGTATCGCCGGCCCTCCGCTGCTGAACACTGACCCTCTTGAGTCGTGACACCCCTTAATTCGAACCCGCGGCAGATCAATGGCGCCCGCCATCGTGACACCCAACAAGCCCACAGTATCGGCGATCTTCGCACACTGACCCTCTTGAGCCACGACATCTCCTTCTCCGAGCCCGCAACATCACCGACCCTCCTGAGCCACGACACCCCCTCCTCTGAGCACGCAGCATCGCCTACCCTGCCTCCTGTGACCTTCCTGAGCTGCTCCACCACCGATGCTCTCCCCTGGTGAGCTAATATAAGAGGCACTAGGATTATGAGATGGATCCTCATTTTAACAGTAAAAATTATTTTTTTCTATATTCCTCCTTCAAATTTGGGATGTGTCTTATAATCCAGTGCGTCTAATAAAACAAAAAATACGTTACTTTTTAGAAGTGCCAAGTACTTTAGCTACATATGTAAAAAGTGAAACAATTAATCTGAGAGCATACAATGTTACATATACACCCAACACGCCTTTTGGCTTATAGTGTCAGCAGCGTCTGATGTTATGTGTTTTTCATTGCTTTTAATATTGAGTTGTGTACTTCCTTCTTAATAGGATATTTAATTTTTGAGTAGTTAAATACGTAGTCTTAAGTCTCCAAAAAAAATAAATAACAGTCAGCTAAGCCCGATTTTTACTGTCCAGCCATGTAATCTGGCTAGAGGATGTGTATGGAGGCCTCTGGTCTTTCTGCATACAGATTGTGGGAATTTCAATTTTTTTTTTTGCCTGATTCTTGGGTTTCAATTCAGAAAAGCAATTTAATCCACTCTCCCTATAGAAAACGCAAACTCTTGGCTGAGCTGAGCATTCACAAATGTAGGTAAGTCAGGAGTCACTAATCAGTCAGCTAAGATTTATGGGCATGTTTATAGTCACAGGATAAATGATAGACAAACCAGGGGTAACTGACACCTCCAACCCTTCTTACTGGTATGGTTGTGATGATGAAGAGTTGTATTCATCTGTGATTGAGCATGTATGTCCCCGATTCATACAACTCCGAAACAGACGTGGCACGGTTGCCAAGCATGCCCATCACTGCAGCCATTCAGGTTATGAGCAATAAGGGAAACCCTTTTAATTGTATATGTGAATCCATTCTTTTGCCTCCTCAAAGTAGGGATATTCATTATCTGATTATGTTGTTTACCTTCTTTTATTAGTCTCTAGAATGCATAGAATCATAGAATGGTAGAGTTGGAAGGGACACCAAGGGCCATTGGGTCCAACCATCTGCTAGTGCAGGTTTTCCTAAATCATCCCAGCTTTGTGTGTATCCAGCTTCCGCTTGAAGATTTCCATTGATGGAGAGTTCACTACCTCCTGTGGTAGCCTGCTCCACTCTCTGACTGCCCTCACTACCTCCCGTGGTAGCCTGCTCCACTCTCTGACTGCCCTCACTACCTCCCGTGGTAGCCTGCTCCACTCTCTGACTGCCCTCACTACCTCCTGTGGTAGCCTGTTCCACTCTCTGACTGCCCTCACTACCTCCCATGGTAGCCTGCTCCACTCTCTTACTGCCCTACTCCTGGTTTGCAAGGAGTTTGAATAGAGTGAGCCACAGAGTAAGGGTGTTGATGACCTGTGAGCTATATCGCAAAGAGCCTTGAGTGTGCCCTCTCGGAAGTCCTGTATAGGCATACCGTACTGACAATATTTTCAGTTTCCAATAACTGCACCCTAGGCGGTCATTTTTCATTATGTCAGCAGGAGCGGCTGTTTGACATTTTGATATAGTAGTTACCATGAGGGTGGTAAGATATTGAAACATCTCCAAAAAAGTGATTGCTGTCGTAAAAAAAAGAAACATGATGAAGAAATAATATTGGAAAAATGGGACTTGCATCATGTTAGTTGCATTTTTTTCGTAGAACAGAATTCTTGTTGGTTCTATTAGATATAGTATTTGGGAAGTATCAACATGTATCTCACAGACCAGAAAAGATATAAAATACTAGTAATGCCCAGGCTAGAGTCTGTTGTTTAATGTCTTTAGACCTCCCTCTAGTGGTACGCAAGGGAACAGCGGTTTTAATAAAAAGGAAAAGATATCCTTTTATTCATGGTTAGATGTCTGGAAAGAATGGAGATTGCATATCGATTGTACTTACTGAACGAAGCAATTTAGAAACTAAATGCAAGTAAATAAAATCCCATATTCAGCCTCCAGAACTGGGAACAGCTATAAATAAAACATGAATTATGGATGTCATTTTTTTTCTTGATTGCGTGTTTTCTCTTGGAATTTAGCATTTTTGCAATCTTTCCCTTTTCTCCTTTCTTTTTATTTCTTCAGAATTTTCTATATATTTCATCTTACCTTTGACTCCATTTTTTATTTGTATTGTAAAATCTCTGTTCTATTATCTTAATATGTGTAAAATTTAGACAAATTTGTCTTTTGCATGCACACGTCGAGTATTTGGTGCAGAAATTTTCTGCACCAAATCTGCATCTTCTGGCAGAAAAATGCACCAAAAACGGGGTGCGTTTTTGGTGCTTTTTTTGAATGCACTTTTCATAAAGAAGTCAGTGAATGGAAGGGCTGAAAAATGCAGGCAACACTACACCAAGAATTCACACGCTGCAGAATACTTTCTGCACCAAATCTGCAAGTAACAAAAAAGCAACATGTGCCAAACAGTTCAGAATTCTCACTGACTTGTCGGGCATAAGGCTAGGCATGCAGATTTATGACAAATGTGCACAAAATGCCACCTCAAGAACACACTGTGCGTACATGGCCTAAAAGCGAACCTGTCATCAGATTTGTGGTGCCCAAGCCACGGACTGCATGTTCCAGAGCCTGGCTCACTGATTCCTTCCAGGTATGTTTTCTCTGAAATGTTGCGGAACTTCAGAGAGAACATGACTTCAAAATCCAGGGACTATGGACCTATACTTCCAAAAGTTCATGCCAGAAAATTGGTATAAAATACTTTGAAAAGTTACTAAATTTTTGAGTAATGTAAAGTTGAACTGTTGAAGGGGTGGAAGAGGGCCGATGTAGTCATGGCAGTGGCTCGGCTGCAGCACAGCCCAATGTTATATCTTTGCACCACGATTGCCTCTACAGTGCAATAAAGTGTCATTTTTATATTTTCTTGGGACAAAATCACTTTCACTGGTTTCTTCAACAGAAAACCTTTACTATCAAACTTCAAACAGGTACCTTTAACATGCTTTAAGTGAGCACACTCTTGACCCTCGAGGGAATTGCCGTTAGCAACAGGATTTCACTTAGTTTTTCTGGATGACTGCTTCCCTGGTACTTAGGCTTCCAGTAGGGCCCCCGAGCCCCTCATACTCTCCCTTGGCTTCATTTTACACAGCAGGATCAAAATGTCCTTCCTGACACTCCTCGTCCCATTCACAGGGATTTGGCTAAAAGCTATGACGTATGACAGCACTCTTCTGCCAGGTTGTTCAGTTCTGATCCCGCTTTGGAGCCCACTGACCTTCAGCCAACTGAGGGGGTTCTTTGGGTATACGCCAGAAATGGACACCATTTAGGCCGCATGGATTCGACCCACACCTTGGACACAATTCAGCTAGTCCTCTCCTCACTTGGACCCTATGTGTCCAGGACCTGGATTCAACCCGAAGGTCAGGACAAATTGTAGTTAACGAGACTCTACTCTTGCTACGCCTCCCATAGACGCAGCCTGTTACTCTTCACTTGGGACGCTACTACTATTTCCTATGTCACTAACCTTTTCTTGAATAAACTCCTCCCTGCAATTAACTCTCCCTAACCTGAGTATACCAGGGAAGCAGTTACTACATTGTGGCCATCTAGTTGCCGAATAAACACATTACACTGTCACATCAACTTCAAACATTAAATGCTTACATAAACAAATAGTGGATTGTAGAAGAGGGGTGGCGAAGCCTTACACCCCCTTACAAAACCAAAAGCTTGCAAATTTTGGCATTTACACATCAGTCCTGGTCAGCTCCTTCTAAGTGGGAGGAACATTGGTGGAACGGGGCACCCATTTGACCAACAATAATCAACAAAGGAATATGAGCTACTCAGGAAAGTCAATCATTTCTGAAGGAAACCAATGGGCAAGAATTATATAACTTATTAAAATCCCAACCGGGTTACTTTCAGCCTCACCGCATACAAACGTCTAACCGCCCCTCTGGAAAGAGCTTGAAATGGAGACAAGCTAATTAAACTTTCACTTTAAATGGAGAAAGGAGGCTACAACATTAAAGATTTGCCAGAAATTGAACCTGAAAATAACCATTTTCAAATAGATCTCAACAAAGCAAAATCCAGTAGAATGTTTCCAAACCCACCGCAAGTCATTTTCTATAAGCCTGTCTGAGCGGGAAGTAATTGCAGGCTTATTTTAATGCAACTATAAATATGCATCCTTTTATATAAATCTTTGGCCGTGGAGGAAATATTTCAAGAAACGAGAATATTCTTGGTGGGTTTTTTCTTTTGAAATGTTCCACTTTCCATTACGGAAAGGAAAGCGGCCTCTTTTTACTGCTTGGTACATAATCCTCTGTAGCAGGTATCACGCTGATGAGAGCCCTACAGTAGGAAGTAGGATGTAATAATAATACTTGCTGAGCGACGACAGAGCATTAATCAGAATATATACTTGTACTTGAGTTTTTATCAAACGCAAAGTAATAAATATCTTGGCTATAATTGCTTCCCGGTTAATCGCTGCCCTACATTCTTGAGGTGGGGATCATGTCGGTGGGTAGGGTGCCTCTAGGAACAAGGAAAATATTTAATATACACTCACTGTGATGTAGCGTAATAACTATATTTCCTGTCAAATCTTAGAACAAGGAGTTTTTTATGGCGTATATGTTTGCAGAGCTATATCTAGACCATCTAGACCTAGATTTGGTTTTATATGTAGTACACCAGACACTTCTTTCGTTTGCACCGCATGAACATCTGTTAGAAACAAACACTCTTTGTGACCCTGTAGTTTAATTTAAGCAAATTTTGTAGCATTGGCACTGCACGCTCCAGATGGAAAGCAAAAGGGACTCGTAAACTCGAGTAATGAGGCAATGAAATTTGCTCCATATTAGTTCCTCCTTTGCTGCGAAAAGTGTTTGTTTTTGTCAGTGGGAACTGTAGAAAGAAGGCCACACATTGAATGGGCTGCAGATTACAACCCAAAATAACACGTAATATACAATGTAGTAACCTGATACCTAGATCTGTTCCAAACTGTTTCCTATTTGTCTATTTATTTTCTTAACACTTCATTTCTTTATGTATATTATTATTATTGGTACTTACAAAGAAGCAATCAAACAAATACAATTTTAATAGTTCTACACAACTAATATATAACAAGTGGTGTCTCCAAATTTAACACAAAATGCCATTTTTAATGATTACTGCAGTCTAATAAATATTTAGTGCTTACATTGACAAACAAAAGGGTAACAGTGTTTTGAACTTTTGACTTTCAGGCTCCATATCTCACCATCCACTACAGCTTTGAGCGTGAGACTACCTTTATAGACAATTATATTGGCTATCTCATACAGTGTCATAATGTGACTTGATAGATAGCCAAGATGATTGTCTATAAAATGAAGGTAGTTTCATGCTCAAAGCGGTAGTGGATGGTGAAATATGGAGCCTGAAAGTCAAACGTTCAAAATATTTTTACCTTTTTGCTCATCAGTATAATATCCTTGAGATGCTATGACCTGCTGAAAACATGATGCATAGCCAAACACCAGCTAGTGGCATCGTTCCTACAGAATCTTAGCCTATTTCTCATGATCTTTGGTTTCTAGTTCACTATTCTTGGGTTTGCCTCAGGGGCGGACATATCATTGGTGGTGCAGCCTGTGCAGCCACACAGGGGCCCAAGAGGTAAGGGGGCCCATGTCTACCTCCAAAGCAAGTGAAATTGTGTATTTTGAGGAGTTTATGGGCTGCAATAGACCCATATATTGTTCTTGCACAGGGGCTCTGTTCTGTCTGTGTGCGCTGGTGGTTTGTCTTTTACAACCACTACGTTCAAATCCCGCCAAAGATTTTTTTCTGGGGTCTAAGGGGTACTTTGCACAGTACGACATCGCAGCTGCGATGTCGGTGGGGTCAAATCGAAAGTGACACACATCCGGCGTCATTGTCGACATCGGAGTATGTGAATCGTTTTTATTACGATTAACGAGCGCAAAAGTCTCGAAATTGTATGATCGGTGTAGTGTCGGGTATTTCCATAATGTCGCTGCAGCGACAGGTATGATGTTGTTCCTCGTTCCAGCGGCAGCACACATCGCTGTGTATGAAGCCGCAGGAGCGAGGAACATCTCCTTACCTGCGTCCCGGCTGCAATGAGGAAGGAAGGAGGTGGGTGGGATGTTTACGTCCCGCTCATCTCTGCCCCTCTGCTTCTATTGGCCGCCTGCCGTGTGACGTCGATATGACGCCGCACGACCCGCCCCCTTAGGAAGGAGGTGGGTCGCCGGCCTGAGCGACGTTGCAGGGCAGGTAAGTACGTATGAAGCTGCTGTAGCGATAATGTTCGCTACGGCCGCTATCACATGATATCGCATGTGTGACGGGGGCGGGGACTATCGCGCACGGCATCGCTGCAATTGGCTTGCAATGTCGTAGTGTGCAAAGTACCCCTAAGTCAGGCACCTGTAATGGCCACTCCCGAATCTTCCAGGACTTACTCTGAAACCAAACTTTGATGGATTTTGAGGTACTCTTGGTATTATCGTCCTGTTATAAGGTTCAGACATGTCTAAGCTTAAAGGGAATCTGTCAGCAGGATTTTTGACCTGAGAGCAGCATGATGTAGACAAAGAGATTCTGAATCTAACGATGTATTACTTAGATTACTGGCTGCAACTGTTCTGACACAATCAAAATTTTTAGCTTCAATCATGTAGCCCAGAGAGCTGTCCCGCCCACAGCAGGCTCTCAATAGAGATTGTGCATTGACAGTAAGGTGTCAATCACAACAGGTGGTGTGTCGGACTGGTGTGCTTATGACTTTGTAGTCCTGCAATGATAAGGGTCCTGCTGCTTAATCAGACTTTTGATTGGACTGTTACAAGATAGGCAACCCTGATTTCTATTTTTAACCCTTGTAGCGTGCTAGGTTCAGCTTGTATAGCAAAAAGCTGCCTACAGATTCACTTTAAGCTTTCTCTTGATTTTACCCTTCAGACACTGCAAAATTCCAGTGCCAGGGGAACCAAAACAGCCCCAGAGCATCAGTTAGCCAACACTATGCTTTACTGTAGACAGCAACAAGCCACCACCATAATTCATAGTACGGTGTTTTTTTTAATATATTCTTTATTCTTCCTCCTCTGGTGATAATGCTGATGCATAGGCCCCAAATGTTCCAGGTTTTTTTCATCACTCTGTGACATATCTATATAGTTATGATGATTTTAAAGCTGAGATTTTGGAGCTGGAGTTTGGATAACGAGACCTTCAGCGTTGAGTATGCACTTTACTGAGCAAACTAAAACCTCAGTACCTGGTGCCACCACATCTTGCTTCAGGTTGGATGGCACTTGTAGGTTTCATGATGAACTGCCTCTTCTGGAATCTGGTGGCAGCTGGGAATAGCTTCCTTTTTTTATTTGTCTGGTAGTGTAGCCAGTGTTCCTTTAACTTTGAATTTCAAAGCTTTAAATCCAACTGTCTATGAACATCAACAATTTTGATATTTTTTTCGATCCTTCTCCTTCTGTTTGCATGGCAGTGATGCCTTGCCTTAACTTTTGGGTCTACGCTTTATCATGTGATATAAAGTCACAGTCATCAAACCCCTTGTGATTCCTGGTATTTGATGTCTTTTATCTCAAGCACATGTGATCCAACTAATGAAGCCCTTGATTGTTATATCAGGTGGGATCGGGACAACACCTGATCTACAAATTTGACTGCTGGATTGCCAGACTGCTGTGCCATCGTGTCCTGCAATCCAGCAGTCTGGATGCACCAACTGTATTGTTCAATTATACTATTAAAACAGCAGCAAGACAACTATAAAAAGACGGCTTTGCTTATTGATTTTTACATATTCCTCTATTTATATGCAAGTTTATGAGATAATATCTTATATACCATCACAATAGGACACAGAACAAAGACCTAAGTCAAAACCTAATTACCGTATGCTTTCTGACTTGGAGAAATGTCTGCTGAACCACACACATTAGTCTGGACTCCATATAACATTTTCAGCTGCAGGAAGAACTGTTTAACAATACCGCTACCATCTGTAGAATTCGGAAACATACTGTACCTCTCTGTGGCACTTTTATAAGGTCTATGTTTTGTGCTAATACATTCCAGGCACAGGAAGCTCAATAGACCAGTGTAAAATGGTGATACATACTATGTGCTTTTAATATTAAACCACTGAATTGCCATATGAATAGCAAGAAATAAGTTACAAAGCCAACATTTCTTTCCCAGCTCTAGTGTAAATCCTTGAGTAAATTAATAGTGGTTAAAATTATGTCCACAGCTGCTGCGCCAAATGTGTCTATATGTTGAATTCATTGATGATAGTGTAACTTGTGTGTTATAGGAAGGGTAAAACGGACAGAATTGTGTCACAGTACAGTGAATTATTGTACTTTATCGCTAAAACATCCAATTGGCACAGCTTGTAGTAAGCGGTGTATGCTGCATTATCATGCTGCTGCACACAGATGTCTCCCGGCAATCCATCCTGATGAAGGTCCAGTTGTGACTGAGATGTTTATTTTGGATTGCAAACACCTTCATACTAAATATTGGAAATTATTTTCAAACCATTGGAGTGTCAAGTATGTCTGTCTTCACCTTACGGGTTTGGATCCGGCTTATGCACCACCAGCTGTAGAAGTGTCACGGTTACTCTATGTACTTATTAAATGCATTGATAGTATAGGGTAACTTGTGTGTTATAGGGCGGGTAAAACGGACAACATTGTGTGTCGCAATACAGTGAATTATTGTACTGTATGGCTAGAAAGTCTAATTGTCTATGTCCATAATCCAGTCATAGGGTGTTTGTAAAACTCAGGACTAGTGGACATGGATGGCAGATGCTGACCTAGGAAGTGAGTTTTCAGGAGTCATGGATCAAGACCAAACATAGACTGTACTTATTTTTACTTAGATGTACTTTTTGTACTTTATCGATGAATCAGTCTCTCAGACAAAAAGTTTGCATCAGACAACTGTCCATATTAGTGGGGTTCACGATTGGAATGGAGCAAAATAACAGTCTTTATGTAGTTCTGGTAATGTCACCCACACTTGTTATGGGCGTAGGTAGTAATGTGGGTCATTCATTATCTTCTTTCAGCAGAATTTCCTCCATGCCAGTCACTCATGCGATACCATAGATAGCACTTTGCTAGCCTCCACCTTGAGCGGGGCAAGATACACTGAGTTTTAAAAAATAACATTTGTAGTAAAAGTACCAATAAGATGTTTCAAGCACACCATGACATGACCAAAACATGAGTCTTACTCTATGGCACTTAGTTAGAACCACAAGAACTCTCTAGCATCCTTCAAATGTAATGTTCAATCCAATAACTTCATCTTTCAATATGACCATTTCTCTACATTATAGACACAGATTTTTGCAGGCTCTATTCACAGTGTTTGCAATAAATCTATTGCTCATGGTCAAACCCTAATAAATGTATTTTAGGCATACTGTTAAATAACTGCCTCTGTCATGCTTTGAATTTTTCCAACACAATTCCAACCCTTCATATGTGGAGGTGTTTCTGCTACAACACTCTTTAGTCATTTAATTTGCACAAGGAAAGACTAGAAGCAATGGGATGAAACTGAATGGATGGAGACACAGATTAGATATTAGAAAACACTTTTTGACAGTGATAGTGATCAACACAGGATCCCAAAAGAGGTGGGGAGGTCCCCTTCAATGGAAGTCTTCAAAAAAGAGACTGAACAAACATCTATGTGTGAAAATGTAGTGAATCTTGCTGTGAACAGGAGGTTGGACAAAATAATCCAGGAGGTTACTTCCAACTCTACTATTCTATGATTCTATGATATTCTGTTGAGGTGGGCTACAGGAAAAATGAAAACATTATAGGGCTCAATAAGTGTCCATTCTGTATATTATAACATAGGGAAGCCCAAATAATACTGATCATTAAACATTTTACTGCTGGATACTGTATGTGCCATCTCTATAGCTCTGTCTGGTTTGATGGAGGAAATTATGTTAAGCGGGCTTTACACGCTGCAATGTATTTTACGATGTGTCGGCGTGGTCACGTCGTAAGTGACGCACATCCGGCATCGTAAGGTACATTGCAGTGTGTGACAGGTACGTGCGATTGCGATTGAACGTTCATCGCATACACATCGTACCTTTCTGTAGAATTGCACGTCAGATTGTTCATCATACCCGGGGTAGCACACATTGCAGTGTGTGACACCCCGGGAACGATGAACAGATCTTACCTACGTTCTGCGGCTCCCGGCCAGCAATGCGTAAAGAAGGAGGTGGGCGGGATGTTTACGTCCCACTCATCTCCGCCCTTCTGCTTCTATTGGCCGGCTGCCGCATGACGTCGCTGTGACGCCAACGTCCTCCCCACTCCAGGAAGTGGACGTTCGCCGCCCACATCGAGGTCGTATGGACGGGTAAGTACGTGTGACGGGGGTTAATCATTTGTGCGGCACGTTCAACAAATTGAACGTGCCACACATACGATGGGGCGTTGCAAATCGCATACGATATTGTATGCGAAATTGCAACGTGTAAAGCAGGCTTTAGCAATCTACAGAAAGATCTTATCTAAACTCCAAATCCTAGAAATCCATGTTAAAATCTATGCTAATCCTCCATACAAAATTCCCATCACATCAAGCTGACACTTTGAATATTTATCATCCTTTAACTCAGAAATGGGATTTCTCCTGATTGAGGCCATGGATAGTTTAGATCCTCCTAGTCGGTGTGCTTGTCAGATAATACTTTGGTATTAGTGAAGGTATTTCTGCAGTTAAAATAGTGGGTACCAATGGTCTGCCTAATATAACAGACAATAATGTTTTGTCTGTTACTCTAATTCTGGATGAACGATTAAGAGGATAATAGGGATGTTAGCATCGATTTCCATTTTGACCCTTAATGAGGACCCTGGTAGAGTTCTGAACATTGTAAAAAGTTTTGACACGTCACTCTAATCATATTGCCATGTCTAGCTTCAATTCTCTTGGTCGTGACGTGAGACAGCTTTGCCTACATTAGTATGTCACCTATTTATGCCCAAGTGTTTGTATGTGGTATTGCTAAGATATCAGATCTTTATTTGGATCCTTAAGTACTGTTGTGATCTGATTCTCTACAGATCTGACCATTATGATACCATCTGGATTTTCCTATAAAACATCTATTGAATGCTAGTGCTCTTTCATGGCTGAGATCCTCCTTTGCAGAGGTAGTATATCTAACTTTACAGCTGTGGAAGCATAATTGGTAGGTTGTAGTATTATGCCGAAGATGAGCTAAGGTCAGTGGCTGTCAGCTTTAGGGGCTGAAGATTTGTAGATGCTTTCTTTTATATAGTGGAGAGTGGTACAGCCAGGATTACAATCTGCAGACCTGTCAGGAAGGACTGACCTACAACATAACTTCTCCCTGACCTGTACAATAGGTGTTAGCTGCAGAACGTTACTTTTACTAATAAGTGTACATAAAGCTGAATGATTGAACTAACTGAAATGTCTATGAATGTCCTATTCTTCTGAACGAACTTTGCTGAACTCTATTCTATACTTTGTAAATATGAAGGAATTATTGAAATGCTACAGATTTAGAAAATTTCCACATGGGAAATCTCTGCTATATGGTGATCAGATTTGGTAAAATCTCACCTACTTTACTGGGACTCTATTGCACTGAGGACTTTCTTTCCCAAAATCTGTGCAAAATGATTTTCCGCAAGGCGTTTATTTCAGCGTACGCTTCATTCTTATTCGTCCCCAATGCATAGGATGGAAAAGTTTTAGTTTTGCTTCAAGGCTTCAGAAGGCTGAATTCCAAAATGAATCTGGCATAGTTTTATGGTTTTGAGTATGGTGCAGCTCGCGTTTCTTGTGATTACCGGACAGGAGAGGTGTAGTCATTAAAAACGGCATTGTGTAATGAATTTGGAGAAACCACCTGTTATATTAGAAAAATAGAAAAATCCAGCATGGAACCAGATATCCATGGACCATGATGAAGGCTTCTTAGCTGAAAAGCATAGTCTGTACCCCTGACTGTTTGGGGTCTTTTCCAGGCATTGCTTGTCCTTGTGTTTTATTGATAAGTAATTCAGATTGTATCTTCAGGGAGGAAGTAGACAAACTCTAGTGCTACCTATTGGAAGTAGCAATCCAAAAAGTAAAAAAATTACCATTTAACGAACCTTGTCATATGCCAGATCAGAACCGCAATTTACAGAAATGGTGTTTCGGGGTGATTGCCCCTCGTCAGTGCGAAGTATGAGTTCTGAACTGGCGGTATGAGAAGCTGTACTGGGGTCTAAGGTGAAAATATTTCTTTTTGCGGGGACTGAAAAAACAATCTGGCTACCAGTAAGTAGTTTTATAGCTGCATAAATAATAAATGTTATATTTTAACTTTGGGATATCTGGTTCCATGCTGGATTTTTTTTATTTTTCTTGGACTTTGGTTTCTCTACCTTTCCATGCAAGGAACTGGAATTACATGCCATAATATTTCTAAGGACTACAATAAGTGCATTGACTATGGATTTATATTTCATTACCTGTTATATTAGTTGTGTTGAGTTATTGACATTGTTGTTTATATCACTGGTTTACTGCAAAGAGCAGAAATTTTTTGAATTTTGCTAATAAACCTAATCTGCCAAGTAGATGGAATTAATTTGATAGCATTCGTATATACAGATATGTTCTATAGCAATGCCAAGTCTTGTGCACCATCTGAGCTCTTGCCCAGCCGTGGTCTGGCCACCTGACCGATGCGGCCAATCACTGGACATAGTGGGCATACACTGGTCACTACTGCAGCTGGTGATTGACTGGAATGATCACATACCTGCCCAATCCCGGAAGAAGTGCAGAGACCGTCAATAACAACTTGTATGGAGAATATGATCTTGCTTTGACAGTTACCTTGGAAGTATCTGGAAGAAGATTCCTGCGGCACTCACAATATGTTGGTGCTCAGGTATAGGAAAGGCATCCCAAATCCAATCTAGAAAAAAATTTCGGCACACCAATCTCTTCAGGAATGATGAAGATTTATTCCATGAATCCATGCTATTGTTATGCATTTCGGCTTAAGCAGCCTTTCTCAAACACAACACCTGTAATTGAGAAAGGTTGATTAAGTCGGAACGCTTAACAATGGTATGGATTCATGGAGTAAATCTTCATCATTCCTGAAGAAATTGGAGTGCTGGTACTTTTTTTCTATATTGATAGATACTTTAGGATCCACAGATTATAACTTTATTTTATGTCCCATAAAAAAATCATAACACATTCCACATTGTTACGTATCGCTCCATTAACGACCATTTTCAGTCATGTCTTACGTTTTCGATTATGCTTGGCCAACTGTAGAAGGAAATAATGACATATTATACAACATATTCTGGAATGTCCCGCATCTCCAGATGTTGCTTAATGCCATTAATACAAGCTTATTGTGTGCATAATATATCGCATTTTAACAATTTAAACTAACATTTCTAAATCCATCTTTGTGTGTATTTTTGGCTTTCTTGTGTTTTTGCTTCATGCTTTTTGTTAAAACCTTTTAATGCAACATTATGTAGTAATGAATGTTACAACTGCTATGCTAATAAGTGTCATAAGCAATGTTAAGGTTACCATATTATCTATTGGACAGAAGATAATTATAATCTACTGATAATCCAGTATTTGTGAGGCCACAAAAACACTCTGAAAATTGAGTTTTTTGTTCCCAGGGATGTAACTCACACCCACACCATCATTCTATCTGCATGTATCATATGTGTATAGTTACCTTAAATGCTGATGTGCAGACTCCCATGATGACCAATTAGTACATATGTATAATTAATAGGGATGATCGAATACCTCAAATATTCGGCTTCGCAAATATTTTCCGAATAGGTTGCTGCTATTCACAAATATTTGATGCGCAATGTAAGTCTATGGGAAAACCGAATAACAACTATTCAGAACTATTCGGGCTTCCCATAGATTTACATTGTGCATCGAATATTCGCATAGCGGCCAGTTATTCGTCGAATATTCGCAAAGCCGAATATTTCAGGTATTCGATCATCCCTAATAATTAACCCATAAGGCATATTTCTGATTGTTATTATTTATTGCTTCTCAACTGTATTATTTGCCAAACCTAGGACTAAGGGTGAGTTTCCATATATTTGTGCCATCTGGATCAGTTTTCTTGTGTCTCGACTGATGACAAGTGATGTAAAAATGGCATCAATTATTATCAGGTTTTACTAGCAGGCCAGGGGAGCAAAGAGCCCGGTGAAGGGTCCGGAACAACAACTGATGCGAATGACTTCATTGGAAATTATGGGATCCATTCTCACATCAGTTTTCCTCCAACATTTTACTATCACGATGCAGGGGAAAAGAGCCATAAAGCTTTTTTCTTTGTTGGACATATGTCTACGTTTTGTAATAAAATCTAATAAAGTGGATCTGGCACCAGATTTTACAAAATAAGCTGCATACATTGTTAAATAGATCTGCTAAACCTGATGAGAATGAAGATGTTACATTGAAAATACATGTTAGACTATTTGTGAAAGTTTCCCCTCTCTAATATTAAAATGAGCATTTTAGTTAGAGGATGATACAGACATTCTGAAATAGTAACTACCCCAGTCCCATGCTAATTAGGATGCATGGTGGACCCTTGGAATAGCTAAGAGGCTCATTGCACCAGTCCGACCTCTGGTTTTGTATGCGCCTGCCTCTCTGGTGATTGATAGCACTGGTTTGCTTGGAGTGAGTACTATGTGCTATCAACAAAATTTGCCCAAAGGGCAACTAGAGGTACACTAAACTAAAGATTAATAAAACTTAACTTTTAATCCTAACAAATTAACACAGATCAATCTAAAATCAGTAGCAGGTAGAGCAATGAAACATATACTAAATCACGTATCCGGCCGTGGACCGGACACTATGAGTAAGGGAACAACTGTCCTACAATAATTGTCAGAGTGATATTGCCCTACCCTGATAACCTTAGCCCCCTGATGAAGCCAGACATGGTGAAACATGATGGTGATGGTATTAGTTAGCTTTTATTAGGCAGGGTAGGGCAATATCACTCTGACAATTATTGTAGGACAGTTGTTCACTTACTCATAGTGTCTGGTCTGCGGCCGGATACGTGATTTAGTATATGTTTGATTGCTCTACCTGCTACTGATTTTAGATTAATCTGTGTTAATTTGTTAGGATTCAAAGTTAAGTTTTATTAATCTTTAGTTTAGGGTACCTCTAGTTGCCCTTTGGGCAAATTGTGTTTGCATTTATCACCCCACACTGATTATGGGTATAGATTTGAGGTTTAGTTGTTTACTATGTGCCGTCAGCACTGTCAGTCACCAGACAAGGTGGTGGAAGCGCGCAAAATCAGTGACTTGATCAGTGCACTGAGCTACCTGACCATGTCAATGGGGCAGTGAGCACCCTAATTGGTATATCTGATTAGGCTTCAATTTCTGAAGACCGGAGACAGCAATTTTACTACTAAATGTGTGATTTTCATAGTGACTTTACCACCTATAAGGCTATGTGCTTGGATTATACTGTCTGTTTGGGCTCACTTTTCATTTTAGTTTTTCCTTCCCTTCTTCGAACAGCCATATTTTTTTTCCATCAATATAGCCTTATGAGGGCTTGTTTTTTGTGGGACGAGTTGTGCTTTTGAATGACACTATTCATTCTGCCTCATATTTTATTGGAAAATGATGAAAAAAATTCCATGTGCAGTGAAATTGCAAAAAAAAAATGCAATTGTACAATTGTTTTTAGGGTTTTTTATTTATCGTGTTCCACTATATGGTAAAAGTGACCTGGTAATATGATTCCTCAGGTCAGTACATTTTATTTTTATCTAAGTCGTGAAAAAAAATCTGTAGTTTGTAAAAAAAAGAATTCTGTTTTTGTCGCCATTTTTCTCATTTTTTGAGATATGAGGCTATGTGTTGGCCTGTTTTTTACATCTTGAGCTGACATTTTTAATCATACCATTTTTGGGTAGATTTGATTTTAATCACCTGTTTTTGCATTAATTAAATGGAATGGTGACCACAAAAACGTAATTTTCACATTTTTATTTTTTTCTCACTACGCCCTTTACTGATCAGATTAATTGATTTTATATTTTGATGGATCAGGCATTTCTGAACACGGCATTACCAAATATGTTTGGTTTTTATTTTTTCTATTGTTTTATTTTCAATGGGGCAAAAGGGGGTGATTTGAACTTTTAAGGTTTTTCACTGTTTATTTTTTAAAACTTTTAAAAAATTTTTTTTACTGATTTTACTAGTCCCTTTAGACTTTATGACTGACTATCTGTCCGCTTCCGCTGATCAGAGTGGTGCTTCAGCATCCCTCTGAACAGCAGAAATGCTGTTCTCCTGTGAATGCTGTCATTCACAGGAATGAGTCTTTACAGCGACAGGGGTCAGGAGCTGACACCGCGTGGTCATGACAACCCAATAAACCCCTTGATCACATCACATGGCCGCCAATGTTGGCGGAAATGACGCGATCCCCGCTGGAGTGTGTTAGATTACACTGTCATAGTTTGACAGCGCAGTCTAAGGGCGGCTTTGCACACTACGACATCGCAGGTGCGATGTCGGTGGGGTCAAATCGAAAGTGACGCACATTCGGCGTCACTTGCGATGTCGTAGTGTGTAAATCCTAGATGATACGATGAACGAGCGCAAAAGCGTCATTATCGTATCATCGGTGCAGGCTCCGACATTTCCATAATGCCGGAGCCGCGACAGGTACAATGTAGTTCCTCGTTCCTGCGGCAGCACACATCACTGTGTGTGAAGCTGCAGGAGCGAGGAACATCTCCTTACCTGCCGCCGGCGGCTATACAGAAGGAAGGAGGTGGGCGGGATGTTTACATCCTGCTCATCTCCGCCCCTCCGCCGCCATTGGCCGCCTGCCGTGTGACGTCGCTGTGACGCTGCACGACCCGCCCCCTTAGGAACGAGGCGGGTCGCCGGCCAGAGCGACGGTCGCAGGGCAGGTGAGTTCATGTGAAGCTGGTGTAGCGATAATTATCGCTTCGCCAGCTATCACAAGATATCGTACCTGCGACGGGGGTGGGGACTATCGCGTGCGACATCACAGCATCGGCTTGCGATGTCGCAACGTGCAAAGCCCGCCTAAGTGGTTAACAGGCGGGGTGGATCAGAGATCCACTAGCACATGTTAGCTGCACTTGCACTTGTCGGCTGATCGCATAAGCCGACATGTGCAGGGAATAAGGAGGCGGCCTAGGATGTAAAGGGGTTAAGAGATCCATTTAATAATGTATGTAGTTTGTAATGTGAAATCTGGTGACAGATCTGTTTCCATCATTCAACCAATCCATTAGATATGCATGGTGTAGTTCCATTGAATTCTCTTAATCATGTTTTTTTTTTATTAAAGGGAGAACCAGGATTTCTTGGCCCTCCAGGAGAACCTGGGTTACCAGGCTTACCAGGGACAAAGGTAAGAAATACCATATTTGTTTGTGGCAAGGTGTTTCTTAAGAAAACAATACCAGTGAAAGTGGAGACCACTGCCATTAAAAATAACTAAATATTGCAAAAAAAATATGAAGAGACTTTACTTCAGTATGTATTAATCCACTACTACGAAGCACCAATAAAATATAACATTTTACCCCCCAGTTTTATATAGCTATTGAGTTTATAATGAACCATTTTACTACATCGGATCACAAGGATTTGGAGATGTTTACAGCAAATGACAATAGGGGATTTTGTGATTGTCCGAGTGAATAGGAGTTAAATGGGCACATAAAAAAAAAGAATTTAAATTGATCATAGATAGCTTTATTTTTTTTAGTATTCAATGCCAAAAAAATAACCATAGATGATAACAAAAATCTAATATAATAAAGTCCTTATAAACAAAGTGTTAGGCTGGGTTCACACATAGCGACAGCGACAACAACGTTTTCTGTGATGTAACAGCGACCTAGTAAGTCGCTGTTATGATCGCTGCTTAGCTGTCAAACACAGCAACGCAGCAGCGATCATAACGTCGCTACATGTGCAGAGAGCAGGGAGCCGCGCACACTGCTTAGCGTTGGCTCCCTGCTCTCCTAGCTACAGTACACATCGGGTTAATTAACCCGATGTGTCCTGCAGCTACATGGGCAGGGAGCAGCGCACACTGCTTAGCGCTGGCTTCCTGCTCTCCTAGCTACAGTACACATCGGGTTAATTAACCGGATGTGTACTTCAGCTACATGTGCAGGGAGCAGGGAGCCGTGCACACTGCTTAGCGCTCGCTCCCTGCTCTCTTAGCTACAGTACATATCGGGTTAATTACACGATGTGTACTGCAGCTACATGTGCAGGGAGCAGGAGCCGGCACTGGCAGCGTGAGAGCGGCGGAGGCTGGTAATGAAGGTAAATATCGGGTAACCACCTTGGTTACCCTATGTTTACCCTGGTTACAGCTTACCGCAGCTGCCAGATGCCGGCTCCTGCTCTCTGCTCGCTTCATTTCATCGCTCTCTCGCTGTCACACACAGTGATCTGTGCGTCACAGCGGGAGAGCAACAATAAAAAAAACGAACCAGGGCTGTGTGTAACGAGCAGCGATCTCACAGCAGGGGCCAGATCGCTGCTCAGTGTCACACACAGCGAGATTGCTAATGAGGTCACTGTTGCATCACCAAAACCGTGACGTAGCAGCGATTTCGGTAGCGATCTCGCTATGTGTGAAGCACCCCTTAGATTTGTACACTGCACATCCAAACACACTGGTAGTAGTTTTTGGATCCCCAGAACAGAGGCTATATTTTAAAGTCCTTGATATATGTAGTAATTAACCACCATTAATTCGAGAACCTGGTGTTTAGGGCACACTCATCTCCTGCTACTCAATCTTTGGCCTCCGACACACATCTGTGCCGCCGGTACGTGTTTGCCATTTTTTCCACGTACTGGCGGCACGGAGACACGTTCAGCAATGCTACCCTATTGTAGCAGGCACACACACGTCCTTGTGCGTTTGTACGTGTGTGCGTTTTTCTACACGCTGACATGTCCATGTTTTCTCCGGCAGCACGGGTGTCACATGGCCCGCACCCGTACCACACGGATGTAGTGTGTATGCGGTCCCGTGTGACACGCGCCTGAGAAAACACACGTGTCAGTGAAAAAAACAAAACATTTACTCACCTTCTCCAGCCCTCCTGTCTCTGCCGCTGCTGTTACTTGCTGCCGACCGCCGCTCATTATGCTCATTTAATATTCACTTCACTGCGGCCGGCAGCAGCGGGGAGACGGGAGGGCTGGAGACCGAAGATCAGCACCACGGACAGCAGCGCGGACCATGTGAGTATGCAAATTACCGGTTCTACGTGTGCTATCTCGGATAGCACACGTAGAACACACGTGGACCGCACGTACCCGAGACACGTACTTACCACACTCAACACGCAGGGTAAATACGTGTCTCGCGGCATGTGCGTGTTTTTAACGGAAGTGTGTTTCAGGCCTTTAACAGTAACCTGAAGAATGAAATGTGTTAGAAAACCTGCCATGTAAAAACAATGCTGGAAACGTTCTGTACTAGGCCTTGTGCGTACGCTGTGTTTTTTTGCCGCGTTCTTGCACATTTTTTGCGTGCAGTTTTGGTCCCAAAACTGAATGCATGTCTTTCCCCCAGCAAAGTCTATGAGATTTCAGTTTTCTGTCCCCACGTTGCAGCTTTTTTTTGGCTGCATCTTTGTGGTGACCAGAAAGATGCAGCATGTCAATTCTTTCTGCATTTTTGCCAGCGTTTTTGAGCCCTTCCAGTCAATACATTTGACTACAAAAACGCACTTGGCAAAAACGTGGTAAAAAACGCAGTAAAACGTGGCAAAAAATGCATGGCAAGAGTGCTATTTTTGGGACCAAAAACGTGCAACTTTGTGGTCACCACAAAGATGCAGCATATGCACATTGCCTTAATCAGTAGATTTTTAATAATTTATCATAAGTAGATTGTTTGGAGTCTTGTTTTTTACTTGTTTTATCCTTATCTTGCCATTTTTAGACACATTGATCAAATTTTGCTCATAGTTTGAAAAGAGCAATTAGAAAAATCAAATCACACAATATGCAACAAATTTAATATGAAAGGACCAGGAGAACAGTGGAGACAAAACAGCAGGCATGAAGCACTTGTTTCATGAATTTCTGAGGGCAAAATTGGCCCAAAAAGAGATTCAACAACCCAAAGTATGGAACTGCGCCCTTCTTTGATCTTTTGCATGTAACAGTATAAGTCGTACAGTACTAGAGTATAAAAGATTGCATAAACTTATCATCACCCAACATGTTATTCACAGTTCATTTTACATAAACATTTATAACTATAACCTCTATGTATCTTTGATGTAATAGCCTGCTCAAGGATGTTTTTGCAACCTTGTAAAATGTTTCAATTGATAGATCACAAAAAAAACACATTCCGGTGAAAAATAGACTCTCTTTTTAAAGGGAACCTGTCAAATGCAATATGCACCCAGAACCACGAACAGTTCTGGGTGCATATTGCTAATCCCTGCCTAACTGTCCCTGTATCTAGTAGCATAGATAAAGAGATCTTTAGAAAAAGTATTTCTAAAGATCCTTTATGATATGCTAATGAGGCCAGCAACTAGTTGCAAGGGTGTTACTTCCCCTGACTAGGCGGCCCCCTTAGCATGTAAGAATGCTCCTGTGGGCATACTAACATGTTAATCAATGTGCAGCATCAGAGGCATGATCGCTCACCGCTCTCTGCGGCCATCGCACCCAATGCTCGATTTCAGGTCAGTGCGTATGATCAGAAGTCCCGGACTTCCAGTCATTCATACTATGAAGCCAGGTGTACGGGTCCCGGCTTCAAACTGGTGTAGTGCGCATGACTGCAAGTCCGGGGACGTTCTGATCGTGCGCACTGAGCTGAAAACCAGCGGTGGCAGCAGAAGTGAGAGTGACCATGCCTCCGACACTGCGCATCATTAGCATGTTAGGACACCCACAGGGGCGTGCTAACATGCTAAGGGGGCCAACTAGCAAGGGAAGTAACACCCTTGTGACTAGTCCCTGGCCTCATTAGCATAAGATGAAAGATCTTTAGAACTACTTTTTCTAAAGATCTCCTTATCTATGCTAGTGTATACAGAGACGGTTAGGCAGGGATTAGTAATATGCACCCAGAACTGCTCGTGATTCTTGGTGCATATTGCACCTGACAGGTTCCCTTTAAGTAAACATAAGATGGCAGAAAAAAACCCAAACTATAAAAAGGCACAAATCAATGACAAATTGACTCCTTAGGTTGTATTGACTAAAATTAGACAGTTTTAGAAAAACAGAAGATACTCAAAGTGAATACAAGATGATGTATAAGAGATCTTAAAATATATTTTAGATAGAGTGCTTAAAAATAGCTTTAAGTTTAGTTTGGCCCATTCTTTGAGTTTGCATATTTCGAAAAAGGGTATTATTATTTATCAATTTGTAGCTTATTTTCATTTCATATCCAGTCTGTGCAATAATAAAGTTAAAGGGAACTTGTCATCAGGATATTAGATCACTAACTAGAGGAATATATGAAAAGGCTCTTCCTTTAATGCTTATTAAATCAAAACCTTGCTTTTAGTATTTTGTTTGGAGATTATAGAGAAATACAGCCTTGAAGTTTTAATCTCAAGTCTAGGAAATGAATTCTGCACTTTCCGTTCTCATGCCTCTCTCTGTTTTCTCCTCCTGCTGCCGGCCTCCAGTCTTTGATGGACGGCTTACTCTTTTTTCAGTGAACTACCTTCCCTTCCTTTCATATTCTGCACAGCTTCCCTCATTGCCCAGTGTTGTCCCATTAGAGGAGGCAGCGCAAGTGTGCCGCCCCCGCGACAGCCGACGGGCTGCTTGGACCCGGATCCGCAGTGGCTCGAGGGGTCTCCGGATCCGAGGTGGGGTCGGCGCGGCTATCTCGGAAATAACAAGGGGGGGTAATCTTTTCGGTGGTGAATGGGATAATGTTCATGATGCCACCCGCGGTGTGTGGTAACATGAGGGACCACCGCTGCCGTTTGGGGGGGAAACCCAAGGACGATGGTGTGTGGCAGCTCGAGATGTTAACCCCTCCGTGGGCAGGGGGAGTGGTGTCCCGGGATCCGGTGATGGATGGAGTGGGGAACCCGTCGGGTGAAAAGGGATATCGGGTACTCACACAGTTCAAAATCACTGACGCTGACACCAGGTAAACCAAAATCTTGAGTATCCTGCTCTCTCTGGGCGAGTACGCCGGGTCCGTGCCCCTTTGGTG
The DNA here is from genome assembly GCF_048569485.1 of Anomaloglossus baeobatrachus. Classification (NCBI taxonomy): domain Eukaryota; kingdom Metazoa; phylum Chordata; class Amphibia; order Anura; family Aromobatidae; genus Anomaloglossus; species Anomaloglossus baeobatrachus. The sequence goes on along the minus strand of NC_134353.1, from coordinate 258,790,681 downwards.
TTGCAGGTTGATCTGAAGCCTTGTCCCTTGGCACTGTGTGTCCCACATGTGGATCCTTCTCACATGAAGCGATTCGGGTCCCACTCACCTGCGTGGCTAGCAGGGTGAGCTTGCTCTCAGGGTTCACGCTTGGGATTTTCTGGACAGTTGTGGGAAGTCCTATCCCCCTCGTTGCGCTAGTACCCCGATTCTGGAGCAGATGACTCCTGAAGATTCCGTTCCCGTCGGGTAAATTACTGGGCTGCATGAAGCTTCTTCCCAGCCTAGGGCCCGCGTACCCCGTTGTGCCCTGGTCCCTGCCCGGTTGTAGCACAAGGCAGCCGGTCTGCTCTCTGTAGCAGCATCGAGCCCCCTGTCACTACCCCCTGCGACCAGGGTTCCAGCTCCTTCTGGCCAGGCCAACGTCTGGCACCTAGGAAGGGTACAGGAGCCCAGCTCCACAGCGTGACCTGTCCTGTCACCGCTGCTCACTGCTCAGCTACTACTCTACAACTGACATCTCTGCCCTCCCTCTTCCATCCCTCCATCTGGGTGGCCCTAGTCCCCTCAGGCTGCCCAATGGGTGGTTGGTGGGTGTGGTGCAGAGTGTTCCTCAGGATTTGTGTACACCTGTTGGTAGCAACACCAAATTGACAGGACCCGTAACCAAGGAGGAGCGGGTACCATGCAGAAGGGCAGATAGCACGGCACCCTGTGACGACCTGATAGGCCAGGGCGTCACACAAGGGTAACCTTTAGATACCTGTGGCCAGTGGCAGGCGAGCAGAAGGGGGAGAAGCCAGACATTCTCCTGCACTTCCAGTTACCACTTTAAGGCTGGATTTCTTAAGGTCTCCAATTGAAATACTACAAGCATAGGATTGATTTAATAAGCTTTTATAGGCCTTAACACAAATGCCTTTAGCTAGAGGTCTTATGTTAATGACAGATTCTCTTTAAAGGGAATCTGTCACCAGGATTTTGCAATGTAAACTGAGGACAGCATGTTGCAAGAGTTAAGCTGGGTTCACACTAAGCGACAGCGACAACGACGTCGCTGTTACGTCACCATTTTTGGTGACATAACAACGACCTTGTAAGTCGCTGTTATGATCGCTGCTTAGCTGTCAAACACAGCAGAAGCAGCGATCATTACGTCGCTGTGCTACATGTGCAGAGAGCAGGGAGCCACGCTTAGCGCTGGCTCCTTGCTCTCCTAGCTACAGTATACATCGGGTTAATTAACCCGATGTGTGCTGCAGCTACATGTCACAGTGCAGAGAGCAGGGAGCCGCGCACACTGCTTAGCGCTGGCTCCTTGCTCTCCTTGCTACAGTATACATCGGGTTAATTAACCCGATGTGTGCTGCAGCTACATGTCACAGTGCAGAGAGCAGGGAGCCGCGCACACTGCTTAGCGCTGGCTCCTTGCTCTCCTTGCTACAGTATACATCGGGTTAATTAACCCGATGTGTGCTGCAGCTACATGTCACAGTGCAGAGAGCAGGGAGCCGCGCACACTGCTTAGCGCTGGCTCCTTGCTCTCCTTGCTACAGTATACATCGGGTTAATTACCCGATGCGTACTGCAGCCACATGTGCACAGAGCAGGAGCCGGCGCTGGCAGCAAGAGCGGAGGACGGTAACGAAGGTAAATATCGGGTAACCAGGGAAAGGTCTTCCCTTGGTTACCCGATGTTTACGCTGGTTACAGCTTACCGCAGCTGCCAGTGCCGGCTCCTGCTCGCTTCATTTCGTCGCTCTCTCGCTGTCACACACAGCGATGTGTGTGTCACAGCGGGAGAGTGACGACCAAAAAATGAAGCTGGACATTCAGCAACGACCGGCGACCTCACAGCAGGGGCCAGGTCGTTGCTGGATGTCACACACAGCGACAGCGACGGGACGTTGCTGCAACGTCACAGAAAATGGTGACGTAGCAGCGACGTCGTTGTCGTTGTCGCTGTGTGTGACACCAGCTTTAAAAACATCTGTGTTTGTCTTATCTGAACTATTGTTTACTCATACTAAATGGTTTATTGCTCTTTTATTAACATTGGTGAGGCTCAGTGACTCCTGCAGATTCCAGCAGCCCCCTGCTGTGATTGGCATCTCACAGTCAATGCCCAATCTCTATCAAGAGGCTGGTGTGGGCGGGGACAGCTCCCAGCTCTGCTACACTCATTCTGAGATAAACTCAGAACGGCTGCACACAGTGAGTTAAGATAAATGTGGTAAGTTTTAGGATCTCTGCCCCTACATTATGCTGCTCTCAGATGAAGTAGCACAATCCTGTTGACAGATTTCCTTTAACATGTTACTATCATGTGCTATTTTTGTATATTCATGAAGTATTTTAACCTCTTAACGACACATGACGTATTGGGTATGTCATGGATCGTGTCAGGTTAATCCCTACCTGCTGCTGCTGGCAGTGGGCAGCAATCGTTGCACATGTCAGATGATTTGAACAGCTGACTTGTGCGGCTATCAAGCACGAGTGGATTGGTTAACCACTCATGCCTGTTAACCCGTTTCTATGGGGAGATAAGGTATGCACACCAGTGACTATGTAAGGGGAATACATGGAATAGCAGAAACTGCTGTGTGAATACTGACATGAAAAATTCAATAGCTGTATGTAAGGATGAAATGTGAAAAATGCAATCTGCATTACTGCCATGAATATATGAATAGAGAGAAATTTAGCTACTGAATTGATCAATGCAATAGAGCCCCAACACTACGCCAAAGTATTTCTCTACGTTGGGGTCCCTAGCTTGTGTGTGTCCTCTCATGCAGTTAAAAAACTTACCGTGTATGGGAAGCTGAGACCCAGGTTATATATACGATGTGGATTGGCAATAGGTGTGTATGGGGAGGGTTCACAAACGAAAAACTACTAACAAATACAAAATAACGTTTGGAACTCCATTCTATGTCTGAACTGGGTGCAAAAACCTAAAAAAACATCACTATGGGGAGATAAGGTATGCACACCAGTGACTATGTAAGGGGAATACATGGAATAGCAGAAACTGCTGTGTGAATACTGACATGAAAAATTCAATAGCTGTATGTAAGGATGAAATGTGAAAAATGGAATCTGCATTACTGCCATGAATATATGAATAAAGAGAAATTTAGCTACTGAATTGATCAATGCAATAGAGCCCCAACACTACGCCAAAGTATTTCTCTACGTTGGGGTCCCTAGCTTGTGTGTGTCCTCTCATGCAGTTAAAAAACTTACCGTGTATGGGAAGCTGAGACCCAGGTTATATATACGATGTGGATTGGCAATAGGTGTGTATGGGGAGGGTTCACAAACGAAAAACTACTAACAAATACAAAATAACGTTTGGAACTCCATTCTATGTCTGAACTGGGTGCAAAAACCTAAAAAAACATCACTATGGGGAGATAAGGTATGCACACCAGTGACTATGTAAGGGGAATACATGGAATAGCAGAAACTGCTGTGTGAATACTGACATGAAAAATTCAATAGCTGTATGTAAGGATGAAATGTGAAAAATGGAATCTGCATTACTGCCATGAATATATGAATAAAGAGAAATTTAGCTACTGAATTGATCAATGCAATAGAGCCCCAACACTACGCCAAAGTATTTCAGTTCAGACATAGAATGGAGTTCCAAACATTATTTTGTATTTGTTAACCCGTTTCAGCACACTGTGAAAATGTCACAGCGCGATGTAACAGCAGGCCACGGTAAGCATTCACTTACCCGACTCCATCGGAAGTCATGTGATGTGATCACGTGGATCCAATCATTGCCATGGTAGAGCAGGGTCATATGATGACTCCTGTAGCTATCATGACTCAGTTCCTCATACAGCCGGCAGACTGTCATTTGTAATAGGAGAGCTGCTTTTCTGCAGATCTTAGCGGTGTAGCTGTGATCTGTAAAAATGGAAAAGCGATCAGACAGCTGATCATTATAGTCCACTAGGAGGACTAGTAAAATAAAAAATAAAAAAAAAGTTAAAAAAAGTTTTAAAAAAATAAAAAACCTAAAAGTTCAAATCACCCCCTATTCACCCCAAAATGAAAATTAAAGGGTTAAAAAAAATAAAAAATCTACACATATTTGGCATCGCCATGTTCAGAAATGCCCGATCTGTCAAAATATAAAATCAATTAATCTGATTGGTAAACGGCGTAGCAGCAAAAAAATTGCAAACTCCAAAGTTACGTTTTTTGGTCGCTGCATATTTTGCAAAAACGTCAGTTCAAGATGCAAAAAATAAGCCGTCACTGACCCATAGATCCTGAAAAATGAAAACACTACGGATAACGGAAAATGGCGCAAAAACCGCGCCATTTTTTGGGACAAACTTCTGAATTTTTTTAACCTTTTAGATAAAAATAAACCTATATATATATATATATATGTTTGGTATCTACGAACTCATACCGACCTGAGGCATCACACTGAGACATCAGTTTAACCATATAGTGAACACTGTGAATAAACTATCCCAAAAACAATCATGCAATCGCACTTTTTTGCTATTTTTTTTGCACTTGTAATTTTTTTTGCTGTTTTTTTGCTGTTTTGCAGTACACTATATGGTAAAACTTATGGTGTTATTTAAAAGTAGAACTCATCCCGCAAAAAATAAGCTCTTATATGCAAGATTGACAGAAAAATCAAAAAGTTACGGCTCTCGAAAGAAGGGGAGCGAAAATAACCCCCGGAAAAATGGAAAATCGCTCGGGGTTGAAGGCGTTAACAGCTTCTTGGTCAATAAATTGGACTTGATTTTTGAATAGTTTGAGAAAAAAGCTCTTCAGATACATGACAAAAAAATTAAGCCTGTGTTCCATATCGAAAGCAATCATTAGAGAAATATCAGCAAACATGTTATTTTAGGTTGTTTAGCAACTGGTATAATTTACTTTAACCTTCAGCCCTGATTATTTAGATTGCCTGAAATTCTCTATTTTTAATGGAGTAATTTTCCACAAATATAGACAATTTATTGCTGTTTTCTTTCTGCATATTCTGCAGACAAAGACGCTATGTAGAGCCAATTTCCAACCTTTCTATTATCCACACTGATACATTTAACCCTTTTTAGAGATAAAGAAAAGGAACCTCTCAAAGCTTAGGGATAACTTAAAGGCATATTAGCAGTTTTAAGCCTACAAAAGTGCAAGTAGCCCTAAATCCAGATATCTATTTAAACAGAACCTATCACCAAAATGGGCCAGAAAATAAGTGTTTTTCTAAATATGATTGATTAAAAGAATTAATAAACTCTAAAGAGGGCTTTACACACAGCGACATCGCTAGCGATGTCGCTGGTGAAAGCACCCGCCCCCTTCGGTTGTGCGTCATGGGCAAATCGCTGCCCGTGGTGCACAACATCACTAACACCCGTCACACATACGTACCTGCCTAGCGACGTTGCTGTGGCCGGCGAACAGCCTCCTTTCTAAGGGGGCGGTTCGTTCGGCGTCACAGCGGCATCACTAAGCGGCTGCCTAATAGAAGCGGAGGGGCGGAGATGAGCGGGACAAACATCCCGCCCACCTCTTCCTTCCTCATTGCGGGCGGCCGCAGGTATGGTGATGTTCCTCATTCCTGCGGTGTCACACATAGCGATGTGTGCTGCCGCAGGAACGACGAACAACCTGCATCCTGCAACAGCAACGATAATTGGGATTAGAATGACATGTCAACGATCAGCGATATGGTGAGTATTTTTGATCGTTAACGGTCGTTCCTGCGTTTCATATGCAACGACGTCGCTAACGAGGCCGGGTGTGTGTCACGAATTCCGTGACCACAACGACATTTCGTTACCGATGTCGTTGCGTGTAAAGCCCGCTTTAGCCTACCAGTATGCAAAGGACCTAACACTCCCGCAGTAGTCTGTACGTCTGTGTTATGTGATACCAGCATGCTCTGTGGCTTCCCACAACCTTCCAATGGCAACATCATAACACAGGATCCCATGAATTATTTGGAATCTTGCAGCTTTATCTAAATCAGTTCTGTCTATAGCAATAATATTGCATTTTACCGTACTTCCTAAATTAATTTTATGGTTATTTCAATAACTTCAGTGTGCTTCTTGTACGATGCACACGACACTTCCAGTCTCGAAGATAACAGTCTACTTTTCCAGTTTACATTTATGGGCAATTTCAACCATTAGTAGCAATAATCAGTTAGTGTATTGAAATGAACAATCGTTCGTTTTTACTGTCGACTGATCAACAATCACAATCGTTCAAAACAACTGTTAGGCATGTCGATCTCTATTGGCTGAACATAACTGTTGGATGCATCATAGGCCAAAACAATCCAGCACTAACCAATGTAGCCAGTGATGTGTTTGGAGATATCGATTAATGATTTTTCATCAATCTATTATCAGCTGAAGTTTATGGGGACCTTAAATGGAAGACAACATCAAAAAATGACCTACTGTTTAAATAAGGTTTTTGTTTTACATATACTTAAAAAAATTACCAGGTCACAATTACCTTTGCACTCACCCAATACATACTTTAATACAAAAGATAGCGTCAGCCATGTACATGTGTTGTTTCCTGAAACAAGAGAAAAAAAGGAAGTAGGAGTCTAAAAACAATACATTTAGCATTGTGAAAACTTCATGCTTTCTGTTTATGTTATTTTTAAAGGGATTATGTATGACTTAGACAACACCTTCTTATTCCTTATGTGCACCCCCATAAAATATAAAAAAAGCCTATACTCCCCTCCAGTGCTATCACAGTTCCGTTGATGTCAGAACTTGCATACAAAGGGCTCATGTGATATTGTTATGATACGCGAGCCCCGCTTCCACTCAGCGCCGGCTTCTCATGCCCTGCCATTATCAGGACGTACGCTGCAACCACAGCACTCACTTCCTGTTAATTTCTTAATTTGCTGATGATGGAGCACAAGAAGCCAGTGCTGATTAGGCGTGCAGTTCAAGTGTCATAACAATGTCATGTGAGCCCTAGGAATGTGATTACTGACATCAATGGAACCATGCTGGCACCGGAGGTGAGTATAGGTGTTTTTATTTTTATGGGGCCTCACATGGGGATTGAGAAAGGGTTGTACAAGTAATGGAAAATTATTTTAATACAAATTGTGATTATTTTTTTTTTTACATTTCCCAAACAAAATTAAGAAATGCATTTAACACAAAAACCTTATTCAAACAGTAGGTTATTTTCTGGTGCTAGCTTCATTTATAAAGGTCAGTCCATGGAGATATAAAATTATTCTAATGGCCATACCCTCATAAACTATAAGATAACATCCATAGTGTTATTTCCCATCCTCACAGTCCTGCACTTCAGTGTGATGCTGAATCTGCTCCTTGGTGCTCCCCCTCACTTTTGGGACATTACATCACACATGCGGGCATGACCTGCTTCATACTGCTAATAGCTGCCAGCCCTGGATAATATATGCTTTTATTCAGTCTGAAATCAGGGGGTGTGACGGGGTGTTGCCTGCTCCCTGATTTAGGACTGCAGGTAAGCAGACATTATCAGGTGTCTTACAGATACTAGAGGCAGAGAACATGTCATACACCCTGCCATGCCCCCCTGATCTCAGACTGAATAGGTATAGCCATTATCAGGGGACTGGCAGCCACTAACACCATGGAGCAAGCCACACTCCGTGATGTGTGCAGTAACATCCCAGAGGGGAGGGGGAGCACCAAGGATCAGCTCCAGTACCATACTGAATTGCAGTTACTGTGGTGGTGGGGAGCAACATTATGAATGTTATCATTATGTTTATAAGAGCATCATCATTAGAATATTTTTTTTTATCTCACCACAGTACCCCTTTAAATGTGGTCATAGATATAGGGGTCTGGGAAGGAACATGGCAGGGAGTGTCCACCCATAAAGCCAGAGGAAATTAAGAAATAAGTTGCCAGGATACATAATAAAGGGATGAATACAGATATATAGGGAAGAAAAGGGGTCATCTGCAGAGAGCTGTCGGTGTAAGATTCGAAAAGGTAAGCAGAAAATAAGGTTTGATGGGTAATAAAGTATATTTTGTCTTATCATTTGCATTAATAGGGAGAACGTGGTGAACTTGGTCCTCCAGGAAGAGGAGAAAGAGGTCTCCAAGGGGTCTCAGGTGTAAAGGTATGACCTACACATGTACTGGGTGTTGTCAGGCGGATTAGTGCAGCGTAACCTATTTGTCATTCCCATAAATCAAACATGTTACTACATTGCAGTAGATAATAAATATTCCTTTTATTGTCTTCACCCAGCATTAATTATATCAACAAGTAAGATTTGCTTATTATGACTTTGTTCAGTTCCTGACATTTCTGGTGCTCAGATGGGTTTTTAATCATTGTCCGGGAGACCACATAGCTACACCTCGTGGTGGACCTCCGGATAAGGAAATTCATAACATCATAAAGCGGTGATATATTAAGTGGCTTCCTTGGAAGGTCTGACTGCTTTTCAGCAAATACTTGTCTTGTACAATATCCCTTAATTACAGTCATGAACTTGTGCCGTGAACTCTCCTGACCTGTGTATCATGAGTGTATACCTTATTTTAAGATGTGTCAGGGGAAACGAGGATATCTCTTTCAGCTTGTAAATTCCTGAATGCAGGTTCATGACGTATCTAAAAGGGATAATTGGGTCTCCCATGTACAAAACCCTTCTTACCCACTCTACTTGAAATGAAGACATAACAACTTTTTATGGGCGAATGGCCACAGCTTTTATTTAAACGGTATACATGTATCACAACTTGCGGCTCGACATGCCACCCTCTTTTAACATAAACCGATACATGTATACCCTCCCAACTGACAAACAACCGATAGGTCCGTCCAAGAAGCCAATAATCATCCTTATCCCCTGGCCGTAACATACCACTGGCCCAGAGGACCACCTCGGCTGTGACCAACCAACCCAAGGTGTGGGGTAATAACGTTCCATCGTTAAAATACCCCTCCCCAGAACCTGCAGGACCTACGCCCACAAGTTCCCAATCCTGTCTGAAGCCACTACCCCTGAGTGACTTCATACTCCCCACCGACTATCGGTGCTCCCAGCCTCTAGGAACGGACCTATCCCCCCGCTGCGACAAACAAAGAAACCACCATATCAACCCTTTGATGTTATTTTTTTTTTTTTTTTTTTAAACTTTTAATTGTTTTTTTTTTTTTTTTTTTTTTTTTTACATTAAGGGCGGGTGGGCGGGCCACACACGAAATGGCACCCACGGCAAAGAGGAGGTACTGCTAACGACTGCCCCTTATAAACCCCCCCTTTCTCTCCCCACCCCTTATGACCTCTGGCCCAATCCTCGCCGCTCACCAAACCACCAATCCCTTCATCCCTTACACAGCCCTATTCCCTCCACATTAACCCCTTCCTACCCTATACCCTCCCGATAGTCATGGGGCTCATTCACCCCTATGGGGCTCATTGCCCATCTTGACGTATCTAAAAGGGATAATTGGGTCTCCCATGTACAAAACCCTTCTTACCCACTCTACTTGAAATGAAGACATAACAACTTTTTATGGGCGAATGGCCACAGCTTTTATTTAAACGGTATACATGTATCACAACTTGCGGCTCGACATGCCACCCTCTTTTAACATAAACCGATACATGTATACCCTCCCAACTGACAAACAACCGATAGGTCCGTCCAAGAAGCCAATAATCATCCTTATCCCCTGGCCGTAACATACCACTGGCCCAGAGGACCACCTCGGCTGTGACCAACCAACCCAAGGTGTGGGGTAATAACGTTCCATCGTTAAAATACCCCTCCCCAGAACCTGCAGGACCTACGCCCACAAGTTCCCAATCCTGTCTGAAGCCACTACCCCTGAGTGACTTCATACTCCCCACCGACTATCGGTGCTCCCAGCCTCTAGGAACGGACCTATCCCCCCGCCACAGACCGGCCACGTGACCCCTTACGTGGCCCGGGCCCCCCACACCCCCAGGGCTTGCTCCAGACCATCCCGCAAACCAAGCATCCACAAGTCCAAGCCAATATCTGTGAGATGCACCCCATCTCTCCGCAAATATTGCCCTGACGACTCCTCCAATTCCTTATGTCGCACCACCAAGCCACCATTCCGCGTCACAAACCGGCCAATCGCCCTATTCAACTTAATACGTGCCCTATTAATCCGGTCAGCCGACCTCCCAAAACGCCAGTTCTCCCTAGCCACAATATCCGACCATACTATAATAATACCCGGGAACGCTCTCCACAGGTGCAGAAGATCCAACTTAATGTCCCTTTTTAATTCCCTCGCTGTCCGCACCCCTAGATCATTTCCACCCACATGCAAAATGAGAACATTAGGATCCTGGTCGATCCTGCTATAGTACGCCACCTCTGGCCGAACTCTCCCCCAGGTCATGCCCCGAATCCCGATCCATTTGACCCGTGCCTCCGTTCTCGCCACTCCAAGTTGCCGACCGTCGGAACGCACAGCCGCCCGCAACGCTCCCCAGTAAACAAAGGAATGCCCGAGAATCCACACCAGGCACACACCTAAAAAATATAAAACCAAGAATAAACAGCAACTGAACGAAAAAACCATGTCTCACAATAAACAGCTATTGACCCCCGTAATTCCAAACCAGCCGAATCACTCCCCCTCACCCCTCAGCAGGTGAGGCCTCACGTACAAACGGAACCTGGACGACTCCCATCTCCCAATACGCCGGATACAATCATCGCTCAAACCCCACCTGGCCGCCTCTGTCGCTGCCCCAATCCGAAAAGAGTGTGACCCATAGCCACCCGGCACCTCCCCCACTCGTGCCAACACAGTTTTGAAAACCGCAATAAACTGGAATCTGGACAATGCAGATCCATCCCTGTGTCTCAAGAAAACCCCAGGATAACCTCCCCTTATCTTCAAAAACTCTGTTACCTGCCCAACCGGGCACAATGGGTGTCCCGGAATCCCATACAAAACCACCAGGCGCCCGCGCCCCACCTGATCCGTTTTGGAAAAACGTAATCGACATTCCACTCGATCTACCCCAAGCGTTACGTCTCCCAATAACAACCCTCCTACTACCTGCTTCGCCGGGCTAACCAGCTCGCCAATCCGAAAGGCCCCGAAAAAGGCCAACACAAATGCCACTGCAAACAACCTCTGTTCGTAAGGGGATGCACACACGTCCCCCAAGCACCCCACTAAACGCACTAACAATGGAAGCGATATCGGCCGCCTAGAGTCCCGCGACCGCGCCCCTCTTCGAAAACCCTTCATGGCCTGCCGTACTAGAAAATCCTTCGTGGCATCCCGCACCCCTTGCAACTTGAATAAAAAGGCCAAAGCTGACAACCGGTAACTCATTACCGACACGGACCGCCCCGCTGAAAAATCGCCACTAATCACCGCCAAAACCCCCACCACTCGGCCATGATAACCCGGCTCCATGCCCTCCGACCTGCCTAACTCTTCCCACTCATTCCACACTGCCTGGTATCGGCACCAAGTAGCCTCAGACACCGATCTCCTAATGCCCTCCAAAGCTACACCAATGCTAGATCCCACAACCATTCCGGACATAGCGCTCCATCGTCGTCTGCTCCCGGCACCAGCCTTCTGAACCTGCGAAACTGAAACCGAGACAGCGCATCAGCCACCTCGTTCTGAACCCCCGGCACATGCCTCGCCACAACACAAATGTTCAGTGCCAAGCAACGGAGCACCAGATGCCTCAGATACCCCACCACCGGGGGAGATTTTGCTGACAACGAATTGATCGAATGAACCACCGCCATATTATCACAATGCATGCAAACCTTTTTTCCCGAAAATTCAGAGCCCCACAGCTCGAGCGCCACTATGATCGGGAACAATTCAAGCAAAGCCAAATTCTTTACCAACCCCTTCTCCTTCCACGCTTGTGGCCACTGTGCCACGCACCAATGAGTCTGAAAAATCGCTCCAAAACCCGTCGCCCCTGCCGCATCCGTAAACAGCTCAATCTGACTATTGGACATTGCCTTGCTCATCCACAGTGTCCTACCATTATACCTGTCTAAAAAGGAATCCCAAACCAGCAGATCCCCTTTCATCACCCTCGTCACTCTGACAAAATGATTCGGCGCTGTCACTCCAGCAGTCGCGCTCGCCAATCTCCTATTAAATATGCGCCCCATCGGCATGATGCGACAGGCGAAATTCAATTTTCCCAAGACTGACTGCAACTCCCTCAGCTTCACCTTTTTAGCCTGGTATAATGACCGCACTGACGCTTTCAAATCCACCAACTTCCCTTCCGGCAAGCGGCATTCCATCGCCATCGTGTCAATTTCTATGCCCAAAAAGCATAAAGCCGTCACTGGCCCTTCCGTTTTTTCCTTCGCCAAAGGAATACCCAAACTCTGCGCTATCCGCTGTAACGTAAACAACAACAATGAACAAACCGAAGACCTTGCCGGCCCGACACAAAGGAAATCGTCCAAGTAATGAATGACGGAGTGAACCCCCGCCACGTCCCGGACCACCCATTCCACGAAAGAACTAAATGCCTCGAAATAAGAACAAGAAATAGAACATCCCATGGGCAGGCATCGGTCCACATAATACTCCCCCTCCCACATACATCCCAACAGATGCTGACTGTCTGGATGCACTGGGAGCAAGCGAAAAGCTGCCTCCACATCCGCTTTTGCCATCAGGGCCCCACGCCCGGCCGCCCGCACCAAATCCAAAGCTCTGTCAAAAGAAACATAACAAACCGCTGACAGCTCCGGTGATATCCCATCATTCACCGACAACCCGGCCGGGTAGGATAAATGATGTATGAGCCGAAATTTCCTCGGCTCTTTTTTGGGAACCACCCCTAATGGCGAAATCCGAAGATTGGAAAATGGTGGGTCCTGAAACGGTCCCGCCATCCTCCCTAATTCAACCTCCTTGTCCAGCTTCTCTTTCACAACCTCTGGGTGTTCCCTTGCGGACCTTAAGTTACCTGGGCGAAACACTGGGGCCCCAGATTCAAACGGAATCCGAAAACCCTCAGTAAAACCCTTCCTCAATAACTCGGCCGCCCGCACATCCGGATACCTACTTAAATAGGGAAGCATCGCCTCTACCCTCACCGGCGTCCTCCCTTTTTCCAGCCCCCTCCCCAGGCTTACTTTTTCCTTTCTTAAAGCACCGGGACGACGGATGGGAACCTCCACATCCGGAACACTCGTGCTTGAAACGGCACGAGGCCCCGAATTTACACTGACCCTCATTGAATTGCCAGCAGGCTCCCTTTCTCTGACCCGCCGAGGACCCGTTGCTTGTACCCGAACCCCCGGCAGCCCCCCGAAAGGGCTGAGCCGGGGCTGTCATTAACCTCATCCACAAGGAGATGTCCTTGTGGTCCCATTTAAGTCCGGCCCGCAGAGCCTTGCGCTGCCGAAACTGTTCATCGTACCTCAACCACCCTAACCCGCCATACACTCTATACGCCTCCCCAATTGAATCCATATACCCGAAAAGTGCGGAACAATGTTCCGGCTCCTTTTCCCCAATGACACTGGCTAGGATCGCAAAGGCCTGTAACCAGTTGGTAAATGTCCTGGGAATAAGCCTATACCTCCTCTTTTCCTCATCCTCCTTCTCCTTTTTTGAATCGCTTGGCTTCACCTTATCCAAGTTAAATTTCTCAAGGGGAAGCAGGGAAAAAATTTCCACATACTCCCCTTTCCAGATTTTCTCCCTCACCTCCTTTTTCAAATGCACCCCCAACGGACTCTCGAAGCAAACGTATACCTCGCTCCGCGCCCTATCATCTAGCCGCACCACCTCATCCTCTTTCTCCTTCTCTTTTTCCCCATCCTTTACCGCGTCCGACCCGGCCGCAACCCCTGCCCCCTGCCCTGCTTCTGACGCCACTGCAGCTCCCTGCGTAGCAATACTCTGCGCCGCCACCCCCGGCGGCACGCCACCCGAGGGACCCACCCAAGCCCCCGCCGGCGAACCAGACCCACTAGTACCTGCTCGCTCAGCCGACAGCCCCTGCAGCACCCCCAATAACTGCCCCCAAAAATCTGCCCCCGGTAACGCCGCCGGCTCCCGAACCCCAGAGCCCTGCGCACTCACAGACACATAAGACCCTCCCCCCACACTACCCGCAACATTAAGCATACTCGTCGTTCTCTCACCAGGCTGCCTCTGAATCGGATCCGGAACAGCCGTATCATGATTCTCCGGACGCTCCATCCGTCTCGCTGCGTTGTCGCTTCCATCCTCGTCACCAGAGTCCGAATCGCCGCTGAGGACCTCAGGGGGGACCAGCAAGGGGACAGCCTGCAATTGGCGGCCGTCAACCCCCACGGTCACCGCACCCTGCTCCTCCACTCGCTTCCTGCTGGACCTTTTGCGTGTCGCCCGACGCGGCGTCCTGCCGCCGTCCACCCACGACGATCCCGAGGCCGACTCTTGCACTGCGGCTCCACATGCCGTCCCCACTGGTCTCCCACCCTGCCGACTGCAGGGCGGCCGTTCGCCCTCTGATAGCCGCTGAGTCCTCCCCCCAGCACGATCCTCGCTGGGGGGGACCGTCACCGCTGAACGCCCGCTGTCGCCCCGCCGATTGCCGGACCCCTCCTCCCCAGCCCTTCGGCTGGCGATCTGCAGCTCCTGTGCTGCACTGTCTGAGCGCCTCCCCTGCCGTCTGCAGGGAGTCCCCAACGGCATCGTCATCAGCTGAGCACCGCCCCCGGCCGGCACATCACCGGGGGCTGCTGTAAATCTGGTCCGGGGCCTTGCCGCCCGCGGACCGGAAGTAGGCCGCACATAAGCTCCGCCCACTTCCGGCCGGCGGGATCTCCGATGAGGATTCCTCCCGGAGGCCGGCGAAGCTCCTGCATGCTGGTGAGGGCTCCCCTGTCCCGGAGGGTCCCGCAAGGGGCTCCTAGATCTCGCTCCCCTCCCGCTGGGGGAGTAACGCTCCGGCGGCCGCGACCGCCGAGCACGCAGCACAGGTCCAGGTGCTGCCGCTGCAGCCACAGCTGAAGGCACCAGCGCTCCGTCCCCACAGGCCGCACGCAGCTGCTCCCGCACCACATCCACCCCCAGGACTTCGGAGGCTCCACGGACCCACTCCAACAGCGCGGCGAGGTCAGCCATTCTGGAACCGGCGATGCTGACCACACACGAAATGGCACCCACGGCAAAGAGGAGGTACTGCTAACGACTGCCCCTTATAAACCCCCCCTTTCTCTCCCCACCCCTTATGACCTCTGGCCCAATCCTCGCCGCTCACCAAACCACCAATCCCTTCATCCCTTACACAGCCCTATTCCCTCCACATTAACCCCTTCCTACCCTATACCCTCCCGATAGTCATGGGGCTCATTCACCCCTATGGGGCTCATTGCCCATCTTGACTTTAAGATTTATAGTGTCTTCCCCCATTTTTCCTATTATGTAACCCTAATATTCAGGTGACTGGTAGTTCAGTTCTAGTTAATATAAGGCACTGTATGTCCTGATTGTTTCGAAATGATTGTGAGACCATTCATTTTCAGGTCAAGGGAACCTTAGGATATTATAGTGCTTATTCAAAGCCAAAAAATCATATAGCCTCAAGGTACGATGGTTCAAATAACCCACCACAAAGCAGCTCAAAGGGAACCTGTCATGTGAAAAAAACACTATTAACCTGTAGATGTGGGATTAATCTGCAGGTTATTAGCATTCTGATGCCATAAGCCCGCCGACCTGCGACTCAGAGAGCCTCGCTATGGGGAGGAAATTAACTTTATTCCTACCGGCAGTATTGGGCTTTCAGTCAAAGAGCCGTAGCCAACTTCATTTCAGTCACTGCACAGTACCTTGTGAGCAAAGGCCGTAACCATGCTCTGGCACTGACTGACAGCCGGTTCTTTACTGATGCAATGCTGAGCCAGCTGTCAGTCAGTCAGATTGTACGCTTATCCAGTAGAAAGGGTGATATAGACTTTCACGACCCTGTATGTACTCCATCAGGGAAGTGTATTTATTTATATTTAGTCAATAAGCACATTCCAGATTGGTATAGAAAGCATAATGAATCATGACGCTATGTTAAACCCACCTAATTTGATATTTCTATTAATAAAACACTCTATCCAATAGTGAGGCACGCTGTCTTGAATGCGTATTAACTGTCTCCAAGCAGGCTAAACCCACAACAAGAATATTCAGGCAACTGTTAAAGAGGTTTTCCCACTAAAAAAAATCATTTTAATCAATAGATCTTGGAATTGCAATAATTTCCACAATTGGATGGGATTAATAAAAAAGTTCCTGTGCTGAGATAATTTTATATACGGTATATGTCCCTGCTATGTACTGTGTGATGGCTGTGTCTGACTGTACAGAAACATAGTCTAATCATACCACATCTCCTGGGCAGGGAGGAAAGTAAAAAAGTATGTTACAGCACGGAATAGCAAAAAATTATTTCTTTGAGGTAAAACATTTTTTAAAAACAGGCAGGGAAATGTTTTACCTCACAAAAATAATCATCTTTGATCCCCTGCTGTAATGTTTGTATACTCTCTTTTACTTTCTCCCCGATCCAGGATCTGTGGTATGATCAGACCATGTCCCTGTATGGTCAGACACGGCCATTACACAGTACATAGCAGGGAAACATATAAAAGATTATCTCAGCACAGGAACATTTTTTTTAAACACATCCAATTGCAGGAATTATTATTATTCCAAGTTCTATTGATTAAAATGAATTTTGTTAGTGGGAAAACCCCTTTAAGGCTTAAAGGGGTATTCCCATTTCCAAGACCCTATCCCAATAAGTAGTAGGTGTAATAATAAAAATATTAGCAAATACCTCCAATGAAAAATGTAGTCTAGTTCTTCTGATTCAGTATGTCGCTTACATCATGTGAAGGGCATTGCAAGACCTTATGAATCCATGGTTATAACCATGCATATTAGTGACAGTTAGTTAGTTGCTAGTGTTCGAATCCAGTGGCGTAACTAGAGTTTTATGGGGCCCAGTGAAAAGTTGGACCTGCCCCCCCCCATGTGCACCGACACTCAAGGTACAGGATAATTACGCTGACACTCGGCTTGCGGGATAATGACGCTAACACTTGGCTGCTTCCCTCAGCACCCAGGTTTCACATGATCTGAAGTCCTTCTTTCTATCAGCACCCAGCTTTCCTATGTTCTGATATTCATCTTGTCTTCAACACTCAGCTTCCCCATGCTCTGCTATACATGTTTCCCTCAGCACCCAGCTTTCTCATAGTAGAGCATGGGAAAGCTGGATGCTGAGAGAAGATGTATAGCAGATCATGGGAAAGCTGGGCGCTCTGGCAAAGAGCCTCTTTCCCTCAGCAGAAAACTTTCCTATCCCATGCTTGTATCTTTGTCCCACCTCGTATATGGTTCGCCAAATACAATAATGGCCCCCACATAACCTTCCATATCGTATAAAGGGTCCCACATAACCCTTCATATATTATAATGCACCACCATAGTCCTCCATGTATTATAATGCATTTCCCATAGTCCTCCATGTATAAAGTAGTCCTCATAGCCCACCATATTATTATAATGCAACTTCCATAGTCCTCCATTTATTATAATTCACCCCATGGTTCTCCATATATAATAATGCACCCCATAGTCTGCCATATATTATACTGCACCCCATAGTCCTCCATATATTATACTGCACCACATAGTCCTCCATATGTTATAATGCAGCCCCCGTAGTCCTGCATGTATTATAATGCAGCCCTCATAGTCCTCCATGAATTATAATGCACTCCCATAGTTCACTGAGAGGAACCAGCTGCTTCTCTGCAGGGTGAGCGCCGGACTCGGTCGTGATGGCGACCTCTGCGACTGCGGGTGTTACGCCCCTGGTCATAAACATGGATACCTGAGGTTCTGCAATACTTGACATCGTGAATAAGGAGAACTATAATACATTTCTATTTAGAGGTATTTGCTAATATTATTATTATTACACCTACTACATTTTGGGATAGGATCTTGGAGATGATAATACTCCTTTAAGTAAGGGTCAGACTCAAATCACTCTAACAAACTTCATGGCAATCATGATAAATTCCTATACGACCATGGCGTTATTCTGTAATTTTATGAAACTATATCACTATACTTATGTTTATCTGTCTTATTATCTCCAGCGGTTTTACTATCGTCTAGTTTTACATGTATAAAGGCACTAAAAATGTAGGGATCGTACACTAGGGACTGAATAATTAGATGATATCCAAAAAAGTCTTATCATTGTAAAAGTGGTGCAGAATATAAGGTGAAAGTGCCATTAAACCGAGGTGAGGAAACAACGTAATTGAGATTCGTGAAGCCCATTACATCACTGACTTCATGGATGGTTGAATTATGGATTCATTGGACAGCCACTCCGACCTCACACATGGCCATTGTGAACGCTATGACCATCCACTAATCCATAGTGCTGACTTGCATGACGGGCATATTACCTATACATATAACACTGTACCTCTGACTCAGGTATACGTACATTCACTTTTAACCCTTTCTAGCATGTTGAACTGTATTTCTCAGATCTATAACTAGTTTACTCCTCTGCTGCTATTATAATCTCAATCTATGCTTGATTTTCTGAATTTTGCATGCTCCAGGGAGAAACTGGTGAACCTGGAAATAGAGGCCCAAAAGGGTCAAAGGTCAGTAGGTTTATTTTTTTTGTGACAGCATTTTTGTGTCATACTTAATAGAATAACCATATGTTTATTGGAATGAAATTAACAACCTGAACTGTAAATGGTTCGGTCTCTTCTGTGTATTTCTATCCTGTACTATGGCTCCATCTAGTGGCATGAGCATGAAAAGAAGATGTGACGATCATCAACTCAATTTTATGGTATTTTTCTTTTGAAAATATTTTTTACTATCAAGAACAAGAACAAAAAGAAGAAAAATTTAGAATCATGAGTAAAATAAGTCTGTGCAACAAATGGAATACATTTCCCGATACCATCATTTTCATTAGATGTTACTTACATATTGTATATATTGATGAGACGTGATAATGTGGGATTATTTGTCATGTGTGTCATTTAAGCTAAATGTGCCCAGATATAAATTAAACAGACCTATGTTCTGCGAATTAAGTATAAACTATACGAGTAAGGGCTCGATCACACTTGCATATAAAAAGTCGTCCCCATTCTCATCCAGAATAGGGGAATCCGTATGGTATTCTATAAGTCATGCGAGTGTGCGTATGTTTGTTTGTTTTTCTTGCCTAGCATCCATATGACATCCATATGACATGCAGTTTTATTTTACTCAGCAACTATTATTGTACTTACCATTTACAGTATTTTATGGTACAGAGTAGTAAAGTATCCGTAAAAAGTGAACATCATATGGATGGTCCGTGTGACGACCAATTTTTTTCTCGCACCCATAGACTTGTATTGGCAAATCTCAAACCATAATCACACGCAGCATGCTTCCATTTTTTTTAAGGTTGATTGCAACTGAGGAAAAACTCGCAGATCAGCACTGACTCATTGAATACCATGGGTTTGAGTGCAATGCGATATTTTTCTCACATTGCACTCATCCATTTTATACGCAAGTGGGAGTGAGGCCTTAGAATGTGTTATGTATGTGTAATAGGGTGACCAGTGCGCTATCGCCCCCACTTCCCTGTTGGTGATTAATGGAACTGTAGTGTATTTGTGTAACTGCCTTGTAGTAATGTGTTGTATTTTTGTAAACTGTCTTGCATTAATGTATATTCCTCCCCCTGTGTAATACGGCCGACTGCCACCAGAGGTCATGGGTCCTGGGTCCCTCAGAGAGAAGGGATGGACTGGGAGATGACAGGGCAGCGAGGGTTAAGTGAGAGGGTGGCTCACCAGCACAGGAAAGATATAGGGGAAGGAACTTCCTGGTTCAGTGAGATGGGGAAAGGCTGTGAAAGAGTGCCTATCAAAAAGAGAGAAGTCCAGGAGTGACAGAAGAACAGAGTGGAGTACAGAAGGGTGGAGGTGACAGAGATAGGCTTTAAGCATTGAAGGAAGCCCATAACTTCGCCATCCCCTGGTCCCTGCTAGAGAGACAGGACAGAATGAAGAAGAGAAGCGAAGTTGTCAGAAGGGGCTCTATTGCAGCAGGACATAACAGGACATGCAGCAGTGGGTCCGAAGAAGCTTAAGGTTAAGTCGCCCCATTACGGCTGTCCCTGCAAAGCCGAGCCAGATGTTGGAGTTAAAGTATCTGAAAGATAATGATGATGACAAGTCTGTTGTGAACCGTTTGAAACTATTTGCCAGCAAGTTATTTAGCAAAGTGAACCAAATGTTACCAGGTGTCTGTCTCCTTACCTGTCCGTGCTCGGCATAAGGCCCATAGAAGAGAACAGGACCCAGACGATCAGCAGCCAGCAGGTATCACCACGAGTACACCACATAACTCCTATTGCACTCTGCCCCCTGTGTCTGTACTGCGTCGGGGTGGGTTGAAGTCCGCCATGACCCTCGCCCACTACTGCCCCTCTCCGGCAATTTACATATGTAGAACAAGGACCCACAAAGTAGTAGGTGCAATTGTGCATTATGATGAGCTATTGGACTGCAAAGGGCCCATATATTCATGCACAGAAGCCCTCTTCTGACGTGTCCCCTTTTGATGTGAAAGAGCCAGTTGTATAAGAACCAATAACAACATAACATTAAATATAAGTGCATATGCATCAACTCGAATTTTTTTCTATAAAAAGTGGATTTCATTTATGCATCTTGTACTTACAAACTATATTGACTGAACTATATAATTAGTATGGCACATCCCAATGAAAATATAACCACTAGTATATATTACACACTAATTTACTATGAGTGTGTACAGGATAACTGATATGCTTTTTGAATTTTTCTGTTGGGGATTTTAATGAACCTTGTTCAGCCAATTCTGCCTCTAGTGTGGTCTGCTCATCCCCATGAAGTGACCTCCTGGGCTCCGTGACCGCTGAGATCCGGTGATATCACATCAACTTTCAATTGACCTGACATCCCCGAGGCCAGTCCCAGTCTTCTTGAGTGACTGGGCTGTGGGCGGCATTTCATTGCTCATCACAGCCCAGCATCACAGCACAGCATGTCACACACGCTGTCTTTTCCTGCAGAGCGCCGCAAGCAAGAGTGATGCTGGGCTGTGATGAGCGGTGAAACTCTACTCACAGCATAGTCACTCAGGGAGACTGGCAACCGCCGCCGTGATGTCAGGTCAACTGGAAGTTGACCTGACGTCATCAGATCTCAGAGGTCACGTAGCCCAGGGCGTATCACTTAATGGGGATGAGTGGACCGCAATAGTGCCGCTCAGAGGCAGAATTGGCTGAACAAGGTATTTAGAAAAAGCCTTCCCTATCAGTTTTACAGAGATGTGGCCACTATTGCAGAATAGTGAACCACCTCTTCAAGGTTTTTACCATCCCCAGCAGAGAAATTCAAAAAGCATATCAATTATCAGAACCACCAGACAAATTGAGTATATTATGTAACCAGCACAGAAAGTGATAAGACTATATATATATACTTATCATGGCCATATCTGAAACCAGTACACAGAAAATGAACTAGGCACCTAAATCAAGATATAGTCATATACACAAAGCACAAACATACCTTGTTAGATTGTAATGCAAGAATATTGAAAAAAAATAAAGATAATGCTATTAATCAGGAATCGTGTCTCAGATGAATAACAATAGCTTCTTGGCACAGATCCATCCCATTAGGTTCCTGCATTCTCTTAATAATATAAATTTTTCCAGCGTTTAATTCAGCAGAACATATGTTCATCAGAGCATTTGGTTTGGTAATGAGATTTTACTTAATTTGAAGGATTAGTATATTTCTAGAAAGTCCAGTGCAAAGACGAGACCATGAATTAATGTGACTATAACGGATGTTTACAGTTCTAAATTACTTGTTCCACAAGCTCACAGCTAGTGATGAGCGAGCACTACCATACTTGGGTGCTCAGTGCTCGAAACAAGCAGTTGGACGCTTGGACGGGGTGAACTTGTGTACCGAGTATAATGGAAGTTAATGGGTAACTTGAGCATTTTTTCAGAAGATCCTCCTGAAATACTCGAGTTACCCATTGATTTCCATTATACTCGGGTACTCGAGTTGTGCCCGTGCAAGGATTCAACTGCTCGTTAGGAGTACGAAGCACCCGAGCATGGTAGAGCTCGCTCATCACTACTCACAGCACAATAGCGTGTTGTCTGACAAGATCACAGCTTTAATGTGCTCAGCTACTCACATTCATTGTTTGATAAAGTTCATACATGTATATACCTTTATCATCTCTCAAGTTTAGAGCTACCTAGATTTATTGTACCACAAGATCAGAGCTGAACAACTTTATTACCTCACAAGGTCATAGCATAACAGCTATATTGTTCCACAAGTTCATATTTCCACAATTTCATTCTTCTCACAAATTCAGAGTTCATCTTATCATTATGTGGCGCCCCTGACCTGGTCAGGCACCACTGAGTACTGCACCCATGCTGGGGACAGTACAATACAGGTAATCCAGAAGGCTGACCGAGGTGTGACTACACAGGCACATAGTGATCAGGTCTCACACATGTACCTTTGAGAGGACCCCTGGGGATCCCAGGAGGGGGTAAAAGCCTTCACCTCCACTTGAGGAGTGGAGGGGGCGAAGCCTCCATCTCCACTCAAGGGGTGTGGTAGAGAGCCTGGTTGCTAGGTGGCGTAGGCAAGAACAGGAGAGGAGGGAACAGTGAGTCAGTTTAGTGCAGCAGTCCAGGGAGAGCAGACGTCAGGAGCAGACCCCTGGAGCTGTTGCAGTCTAACAGCGTCCGCGCAGTGACTACCGACGGGGGAGAACGGTCACCTGGTAGTGCTGCCCGAACCCCACACACAGCTGGAGAGAGAGCAGTGTAGTGGAAAGTACGGAGACTGTCAGGGAGTACCAGGCCCAAACGGGCGGCAGATCCCGGTGCGGGGATAGATCCACCTTTCCTTGCTAAACCTGCCGGTGTGGGGCCCTCAAAGCCCACGCCACAACACCCCAAAGGCCGCAGCCACGTAGCCACAGTTAGGGCCCATAGTTCACAGGAGGCAAGCAGCTGGAGTGATCTGGTCCAGGAGACAAGCAAACGGCAAACAAACGAGGGGAGCAGCTACTTCCCTGGGTGACCCCCATAGGGACTAAAAGTCGGGGTTACCACAAACCACAGAAGGGCTAAGGAAGGCGAGTCGGTAGCCACCCTCATCAGTCAGCCTGAAGGATACCTGGTTCCAGCCTGGTTCATCCCAGCTACGCCCGGGTTACTCACCCTGCCATCAACAGTGAGTAAAACCCCTGAAAGACATTCTGCTTGTGTTGAGTTATTCTGCGCCTTGTGGTTCTACACACCTACACAGGGTCCTGGGGCTTGCCTCACTCTCAGGAGGCTACTACAACTGACTGCACCCACCATCAGCCCCAGGCCTCCCTTAATCTGCAGTGGCGGTCCCCACTGACCGCAATTCTGAGAGTGGCGTCACGACAATCCTAAATAGAAGATCTCCTACCTGTGACAGGATCCAGCCGAGTGGAGTCCCTGAAGGTAATGCACCGACACTGCACTTGTGGGGCTTCACATCTGGCGTCACGAACAGGATAAGGACTAGACCTGTCCAGACAGGTGACCATGTGCCTGGGCGGTCCGCTTGGAAAATTGGAAGCGCCGCCATATTGCCACCATGAAAAGCGCGCTGAAAAACAACAGCAGCCCGCGCTGGGAGAAGTTACCGCCCACGAAGAGGTGTGGCTACCCAGAGATCCCCTGCAGAGTCCTGACCTCGCAAGTGAAGAGAGCGGAGGCGTTCAGAGACGTCGGGACAGAAAGGGAGCCAGAAGGCTGCTGCTGGAAGAGGCAGAGCAGAAACTGAAGAGCCTGCTACTGGAGGCAGCGACGAGTCCACTGCTGGGAAATCGTGCAGAAGAAGGCGCAGAGGAAATGGCGTCTGAACGCAGAAACCCAGAACCAGGCTCCGCTGCCTGGTGGTATCGGGAGCTTGCCCAGTTCTGCGACCGACTGGAGACCCGGGTCGTAGAGCAGATCAGAGAGGAACGCACGGAGCTTCTGGAGATGGCTGCAGCGGTTCAGGCCTATGAGAGGGGAACCGCACGACGAGTGCCAGACCGGACGGCGACGACTCAGACCCCGACGATACCACCGATGGGTGAGTCCAGTGTTGCCCCTGCCAGCGCGAGTGCCCCGACCCCTGCTGCCACGCCCGCGGTCCCTGAGGAGGCGCCCGGCGCGGCGACGCTGAACCAGGCCGCAGCCACGCCAGGTGCGGCCCGCCAGGACCAGGCCGCCGCAGCGATGCCCTGCCCGGCCCGCCAAGCCCAGGCCGCCGCAGCGATGCCTTGCCCGGCCCGCAAAGATCCGGCAGCCGCCGCGACCCTCATCCATGCCGCAGGTGTGACGCTGACCCAGGCCGCCGCCATGCTAGGCCCGGCCCGCAAAGACCCCACCGCAGCAGCGACGCTCATCCACGCCGCAGGCGAGGTGCTGAACCAGGCCGCAGCCACGCCAGGTGCGGCCCGCCAAGCTCCGATCGCTGCAGCGACGCCCAGCCCAGCCTGCACAGATCCCATCGCAGCTGCGACGCCAATTCAGGCCGCCGCAGCGATGCCCTGCCCGGCCCGCCAAGAACCGGCCACAGTAGCGATGCCCGCTAAGACTCCAGCTGCGACCCTGATTGACACAGCGACGCTGATCCAGGCCGCCGCCATACCCGGCACGGCCCGCCAAGACCAGGCCGCCGCCATGTCAGGCGCGGCCCGCCAAGACAAGAATGTACCTCTGTTTACCCCGGCCCGCAAGGCCAGAGCAGACACCGCTCCCCAGTCTAAGGAAGTCCCTGCTAGGAAGTCCCTGATAGGAGAGGACCCCGCATACTGGAAGCTGAAGGCTGACTTAGAGGCCCAGTTCCCACAGGAGATGGTGGATCGGTATCTGCTCCCTCCGCACACCCCCAGGAGGATTCCGGCAATATCCACGTCAAAGAGTCCCCCGCCCGGGCCTGCTGATGACCACCCATCCCCGGCGCTGCCACAACAGGAGTGCTCTGAAGAACTAAGGGGGAGAGGAGGCCAGGAAGCTGAGGAGCTGACCCCGGAGCCATCAGCAGTGGATCCATGCCCCGCGCCAGAGATGCTGCCGTATTCCCGCTGGGATGAAGAAGAAGAGTTGCCCAGAAACCTCACCTGGGGGCCTGCAGGCAGTGAAGTAACAACCCAGCAGAATCCAGCCCGTAGGACACGGCGCCGTAGCAGAACCAAGCTTTTCCCTGCACAGCAGTCTCCAGAGCAGAAAAACGAAGTCATGGCCAGAGACTTGGAAGAGAAACGGTTCCTGAGAAGGGCCAAATCCCAGGTTAGAGGTCCACTTTGTCATGGAGTTGTGGAAGACTTCAGCTTGAAGAGTGGATATGGTTTCATAGTAGCTCCTGGTATGAAGGAAGGCATCTTTGTTAACAGAAGAGACATTAGAGCCCATTTGCCCAGAGGACATCCAGGAAGGAACCTACGGATGGGAGATTCAGTGGAATTCACCATGCACCAAGGAGAAAGAGGATGGTATGCATTGGATGTTACACCATGTCCCAGAAATCCCTACAGTGAACCTGCTGTCTCAACAGAAAAAGAAACAGATACAGAAAAAGAAACAGATACAGAAAAAGAAACAGATACAGAAGAAGAAGGAAAAGACAGAGATGGAGAAAACAACAGGTGCCGCAGCCCTACAGGCCCAAGCCCTGGTAAGGAGGAATCTATGTAAAGTGAAGAAAGAAGTACAGAAGTTACCAGTTTGACAAGTTTGACCAGTTTGCAACGTTGACAAGTTTAAGCATGTGCCCACATGAACTAATGTGAGAAACCCATAAACCTTAAGGCTATGAACTGGCTATAGCCACAAACTCTCGCAGTGTAAATAGTTACCCCAGAGGTACCACCACCAGAGCCAGCCTGTTTAGGGGCTTGGCTCGCCTGCAACCAGGGAGCACGTCCGTTTATGGGGCCTTGGCTCGCCTGCAACCAGGGAGCATGCCTGTTTATGGGGCCTGGCTCTCCACCACAAAGAGGGTACCTGGTCAGCACCAACTGTGAAGGCCGCCTCTGGATCCTGCCAGAAGTGGCTGAAGGCGCGGCTTCACCAGGCCAGGTATGCCCTGAAGACCACTAGACCATGAAAGCCGCCTCTACATCCTGCCAGAAGTGGCTGAAGGCGCGGCCAACGGGAGAGGAAGACTGGAGGAAAGGTCTGGGGAAGTGGATGGCCCAGACCTGGTTACCAAAAGAAACCGGTGACCTGCCTCCTGAAAGGGTTTAGGGTGGGTTAACGGACTTGTGGGTGGAGGGTGGTGATGTATGGTACCTGGTGGTTTTAAAATGTTTTACCATGTTTTAATGTTTTATGCATTTTAAAATGTTGTCTTGCAGCCCGAGGACGTGCTGGTGATAACTAAGGGGGAATGTGGCGCCCCTGACCTGGTCAGGCACCACTGAGTACTGCACCCATGCTGGGGACAGTACAATACAGGTAATCCAGAAGGCTGACCGAGGTGTGACTACACAGGCGCATAGTGATCAGGTCTCACACATGTACCTTTGAGAGGCCCCTGGGGATCCCAGGAGGGGGTAAAAGCCTTCACCTCCACTTGAGGAGTGGAGGGGGCGAAGCCTCCATCTCCACTCAAGGGGTGTGGTAGAGAGCCTGGTTGCTAGGTGGCGTAGGCAAGAACAGGAGAGGAGGGAACAGTGAGTCAGTTTAGTGCAGCAGTCCAGGGAGAGCAGACGTCAGGAGCAGACCCCTGGAGCTGTTGCAGTCTAACAGCGTCCGCGCAGTGACTACCGACGGGGGAGAACGGTCACCTGGTAGTGCTGCCCGAACCCCACACACAGCTGGAGAGAGAGCAGTGTAGTGGAAAGTACGGAGACTGTCAGGGAGTACCAGGCCCAAACGGGCGGCAGATCCCGGTGCGGGGATAGATCCACCTTTCCTTGCTAAACCTGCCGGTGTGGGGCCCTCAAAGCCCACGCCACAACACCCCAAAGGCCGCAGCCACGTAGCCACAGTTAGGGCCCATAGTTCACAGGAGGCAAGCAGCTGGAGTGATCTGGTCCAGGCGACAAGCAAACGGCAAACAAACGAGGGGAGTAGCTACTTCCCTGGGTGACCCCCATAGGGACTAAAAGTCGGGGTTACCACAAACCACAGAAGGGCTAAGGAAGGCGAGTCGGTAGCCACCCTCATCAGTCAGCCTGAAGGATACCTGGTTCCAGCCTGGTTCATCCCAGCTACGCCCGGGTTACTCACCCTGCCATCAACAGTGAGTAAAACCCCTGAAAGACATTCTGCTTGTGTTGAGTTATTCTGCGCCTTGTGGTTCTACACACCTACACAGGGTCCTGGGGCTTGCCTCACTCTCAGGAGGCTACTACAACTGACTGCACCCACCATCAGCCCCAGGCCTCCCTTAATCTGCAGTGGCGGTCCCCACTGACCGCAATTCTGAGAGTGGCGTCACGACAATCCTAAATAGAAGATCT
This sequence comes from Anomaloglossus baeobatrachus, assembly GCF_048569485.1. Taxonomy (NCBI): domain Eukaryota; kingdom Metazoa; phylum Chordata; class Amphibia; order Anura; family Aromobatidae; genus Anomaloglossus; species Anomaloglossus baeobatrachus. Next base: position 258,763,034 of record NC_134353.1, on the reverse strand, counting down.
CCTACCTGTGACAGGATCCAGCCGAGTGGAGTCCCTGAAGGTAATGCACCGACACTGCACTTGTGGGGCTTCACAATTATCTCACAAGTTCAGATCACTTCAGATTACTTCATTTTTCCACAAATTCAAAGACCCTTGGCTTAAATATCCCACACTTCAGAGCTCCACAACTTTATTATCCCACAAATTCCTAGTTCCGCGGCTTTATTGTTCCTTAAATTCCCTGCTTTACATCTTCATTGTATTACACACAGCTCCACAGCTTTCTTAACTCACAAGTGTGCGTTTCCACAGCTTCATTGTAACATAAATTGTCCAATTTCGAACCGTTCATTTACTGAAATGGGAATGTTATATTGGCTTTGGTGCCGCAAGTGACAGAAGAGCACAAATCAAGAGTCACGCAGGTGGCCAGGGATTTTTTACAGGAACTCCGCTCAGAGACACTGACTCATCCCTGCAGCATCTTCTCTGTCTGTCTCAGCTGTTCCCAGGATTAGGACGTGAAGCCACCACTTCAGCTATGTTCACACATCAGAGACAGATGCCTAATCCACGATTAGGTGGTAATGCTAGTCATGGCATTGATCGTAGCTTTACTTGTATGGATCAGAAGCTTTTATTCCCTGCAACCTGTAGCATGAAAATATGGAAGTAACAAAACCCTGGACTTGTAATAGTCTTTTTTTGGTAAATTCTATATTCTGTCATTTTAGGGAGATTCTGGAGGCAGGGGAGATGCCGGCCCTATCGGACCCAGAGTAAGTGGACTTTTTGTTACTGCGTATTTTGATCTGTTACTGGTATTATACAGCATGGCAGGCCCAGTGTTTTCATGCTTTGCTATTGCAGTGTGACCAGTTTGTTGGTTCCCTCATTAAAGGGAACCAATCAACAGCATTTTCAGATATAAGCTAAAGCCAGTGCTACATTGGCACTATCAGGCTGATTCTATACACACCTGTAGTGGGCAGCTCGGATGTTTAGGTTTTGAAATCCAAGAAAGTGAAGTTTATAAAATGAGCAGCTTATTGAGTGACAGTTGCACTGGAGCAGATAATATATTCATAGTTATCCCCTCCTTCTGTTAGAATTAGCATATGTATTATACAAACGACTCACTTTGTCTGTTGCAGGACCTGTGTGAGGTCATACCCATGTGACCAGAAGGGGCGGGGCCTCAGCCAACAAAGCTGGATACCAGGTCACATGGGTATGACCTCACACAGGTCCTGCAACAAAGTGAATAGTTTGTAAAATACTTATGCTAATTCTAACAGAGGGAGGGGATAACTATGAATATATTATCTGCTCTATTGCAACTGCCACTCAAGCAGCTGCCGATTTTTTTAAACTTTACTTTTTTGGATTTCAAAACCTAAACATCCGAGTTGACCACTACAGGAATGTATAGAATCAGCCTGATAGTGCCAGTATAGCACTGGCTTTAGCTTATATACAGAAATCCTGGTGATTGGTTCCCTTTAATTTAATCTTATAATACAAGTGAATTGGTGAACCATCTTTAGCACTGATGCCATTTAAAAGAGATATGACATGCCCTTATGTGGTTGTCCCCTTTCAGAAAACTTTCTTCCATAAGATGAGGTAGTCATGAAAAAAAACAAGCTGAGTACAACTTACCTTCTTCAAGTCCAGTGTCAACTTCTCCCTACTGTAACTGTAGCGCCCCTGAAACCATCAGGATGCTACAAGGTTCTGCATCCCCACAAGCATGCAGGGCCTACCCCCTTAGGGACCCAGAACCTCAGTGCCGGTACCAACAAAAACCCAGGTAATCCCAGTTTTTCCCCAACAATCCCCCATACAATGGTACCCAGCTAGGGTGGGACCAATGGATGGCCGCCTAGAGGTAGAGCCAATCCAGTCCACTAGTTGAACAGGAGGAAGGGGCAGACTGTGGAGAGTAGTCAGTGAGTGTCAGACAGGCGAAGAGTGAAGGTGGAAGCAAAACGACGTCCTGAATCGGTTTGACGGTGACATGGTACCCAGGAGAAGTGGTTGCCAGTTGAGTACTCCCAGAACTACGCACTGACGGGGTACAAGTCCCTAGGACAAGAAAGAGCTTCAGGCCGACCTGTTTAAACCTGCACAGCAAGAGGACCATCAAGGACCTTGCTGACCCAAAAGAATCCGAAGACTCAGTAGCAAAGGGAGAACTGGGGAGAAGACCATAGACTCCAATGCCACAGGGGTCACGCTACCGTCAGGCGGACAGAAGTAGACAAACCACAGAACAGGGATCCCCAGTTGTTCTATACCACAGGGACCCATTTACCAGAGACAGGTGCAGGGGAAGAAGGTACCAGAGAACCAGACTGGCACTGGGACGAAAGGAACCTGGAGGCAAAACCAGCCGGCCTCAGGCAACCAGTCCAACATCTACCAGCAGTGAGTAAACCAGTTGCACTGAACACCTGTGTGGACTACCTTCTTCCGACGTCCACTGCACGATACACCCTCTGGGGCAAAACCCTACTTGCGGAGGATCTACCATTCTAGCTGCCAATACCACCAGCCCTAGTAGAGACATTCTGCAGCGGCGGCTCCCTGCACTTAGCCGCAACACCGCAAGTGACATCACATGTGAACATTATCTTATTCTCCCCTGTAAATATCCCCATTACAAAAAGGGCCCAGGGCACGGTACTGCGTAACGGCCACCACCGTGACTTCCCCGAAAACTTGTACTGCCCGGAACCGAGTATCCCATATCCCTGGGTGCTACAACCCTTAGTCCTGGCGTCACGAACAGGATTGAACTGGACCCAGTCAAACCGGGAGACGTGTGCCTTAAAGACTGTACTTTATTATTTGAAAAACTGCCACCATTTTGCTGTGAGAAATAATTGCGCCACAGCAGACCAAAAGGCGCAAAAAGAAACCCCGCCCATGACTCCTGTAAGCGCGGGCGGAAGGGGGCAGTGACCTGATCCGAAAGTGCCCAAAGTGCTCCAGTCCCGCAAGAAAATGGCAACAAAAAAGAAACCCAAGGAGACATTCTGCATCGGCGGCTTCCTACACTTAGCCGCAACACCGCAAGTGGTGTCACAGGTGAACATTATCTTATTCTCCCCTATAAATATCCCCATTACAAAAAGGGCCCAGGGCACAGAACTGGGTAACGGCCACCACCGTGACTTCCCCAAAACCTGCACTGCCCGGAACAGAGTATCCCATATCCCTGGGTGCTATATAACAATCACTGTTTCTTGTGTGCAGGTCTGACATCATGACAACAGCACTACAGCCAATCATTGAGTATGATTTACTTAGCTCACTGATTGTTTGCAGCACTGATATCATGATATCATCACTGCAGCCAATTAGAGAGCACTATTGGCTTAGCTCACTGATTGTCTGCAACACTAACATCATGACATCAGCACTGCAGCCAATCAATGAGCACTATTTGCTTAGCTCACTGATTGTCTGCCGCACTGACATCACAAAATTAGCACTGCAGCCAGTCAGTGTGTACAATTTGTTTAACTCACCGATTGTCTGCAGTGATGCAGACAAACAAAAGACATCATGGCAGCAGGAAGAGTCATTAATACTCAGTTTGTTTTTTTTAATGACTGCAGCTAGTTATAGAAGAATGTTTTCTGAAAGAGGACAAATCCTTTAAGTTTTCAGGTATCCACAGGATATCTGATAAGTGTCTACCCCGAGCAATCACAAATATGGGGGTCCTGTTTGAATTGTCCTGCTGTCCAGCATCTGCATTGTCTATGGGACTGTTAGCTGTTGGGGGAAGACACAAACACGTTCTTATGATTAGTGAGGGCTTCAGCAGGACCCCTACAGATTAGATACTTGTCACCTACCTGTAAGGGTACCGTCACACTTTATCGACGCTCCAGCGATCCTACCAGTGAAATGACCTGGTCCGGATCGCTGGTGCGTCGCTACATGGTCGCTGATGAGCTGTCAAATCAGGCAGATCTCACCAGCAACCAGTGACCAGCCCAAATCCAGCAGCGACTCATGGAAGCGATGCTGCACTTGGTAACTAAGGTAAATATCGGGTAACCAAGCAAAGCACTTCGCTTGGTTACCCGATATTTACCTTGGTTACCAGCGCACACCGCTTAGCGCTGGCTCCCTGCACTCCTAGCCAGAGTACACATCGGGTTAATAAGCAAACCGCTTTGCTTATTTACCCGATGTGTACTCTGGCTACGTGTGCAGGTAGCCGCCACTGGCAGCCTGAGAGTGGCATATGCTAGTAACCAAGGTAAATATTGGGTAACCAAGCAAATGGCTTCGCTTGGTTACCTGATATATACCTTGGTTACAGCTTACCGCAGGCTGCCAGATGCCAGCTCCCTGCACATTCAGATCGTTGCTCTCTCGCTGTCAAACACAGCGATGTGTGTTTCACAGCGGGAGAGCAACGCCCAAAAAATGAACCAGCACTGTGTGTAACGAGCAGCGATTTCGCAGCAGGGGCTAGATCGCTGCTCAGTGTCACACACAGCGAGATCGCTAATGAGGTCACTGCTGCGTCACAAAAAACGTGACTCAGCAGCGATCTCGCTAGCGATCTCGCTATGTGAGAAGTACCCCTAAGATATTTGATTTTGGGAAAACCCCTAAAATGCTATGAGTTCAATACCTCTAAGCAAACAAAGAAGTAATATCAAAATTGGGCCCTGGAACCGAGAATAAGCAATGTGGGTAAAAAAGAATTCTCTACTTTTCAAGAAAATGAAGAAATAGGTCAAAATGAAGTTTGCTTTTTCTTTTTTTTTATTAATCAGGGACCCCCAGGGCAAAAGGGTGACCAAGGAGCAACGGAAATCATAGATTACAATGGAAATATTCAGGAAGCATTACAGGTAAGAAGGTCCTGGGATAATGTATGGCTATTAGGGGATATTAGTCAGCGGAGACCTGGGCTTCCTTTCATGAGTAGCTTTATCAAGTGGAGTCCATTAATCACGCTGACTTTCTGGCAGTCTTTAAACCATTCATTCTCCTTTACTGTCTCTCGAATGCTGTTGGCTGGCTGTAATATAGAGATGTTCCCTGGATTATTGCCTGACATCATCTGCCGAGCTCACACATGATTTATTACAGGCTTGCAATGCTAGTTAGTCTGAGGAGTAACAACTATTTTATATATGGCAGTTACTGTTTTATTCTGGCTCACTTGGGAACAAGCGCTGGGATAAAACTCCAAAGAATGGCGTCTGTACGCATATATCAGCATCACTAAATGCTGTGCTGTGTAATTATCCAACATTTGTCTGAGCAGAGAAAAGCTGTGCTATGTTATAGTGTGATGTAATACTAAACACTGTTATTTCTCGTCCCTCTGGCTTGTCATCAGAGGATCACTGCCATTACAGTCACGGTAATGAACCTGCATGGAGTGGTCCTATATGTCCCGCGTGGCCCTGTGCTGTGTGTCTGCATGCTCATAATCCCGTCATGTGGAAGAACTGATCACTGTAAATCCACTATATACTAAATACCACTGTTACCCACCATGCTGCCTTCCTAGATGTAATTAATTAACGGGTTAATAGTCTAACACAGACAATAGTATGGGATGTAACTGATACTAACCAATCAGATCTGATAATTACAGTGCTATTCTGTAACCATAGTATAAATTGTACAGGGTATAGATATAAACATATGTGAAGGGTCCTAACGGTCCATGTATAACACAAGAAGACACTAATAGCATTCCGGTGGTAGACATGGAACAGTAATATGTTTCCCATTGGGGCCAGGAGCTCTGTGCTATAGAGAGTAGTTTACGTATTTTAATTACTAAGATATGTATTTAAAAAAAATATTACATTTGCACAGTAAAGGCCCCGTTACACGCGTCGATTTATCGTGTGATCGCACCCGCCCCCATCGTTGGTGTGTCACGGGCAATTTGTTGCCCATGTCGCTCAAAGTCGGCCACCCCTGTCACACGTACTTACCTCCCGAACGATCTCGCTGTGGGCGGCGAACATCCTCTTCCTGAAGGGGGAGGGACGTTCGGCGTCACAGCGACGTCACACAACGGCCGGCCAATAGAAGCGGAGGGGAGGAGATGAGCGGGATGTAACATCCTGCCCACCTCCTTCCTTCCTCATTACCGGCGGCCGCAGGTAAGCTGTCTTCGTCGTTCCCGAGGTGTCACACGGAGCGATGTGTGCTGCCTCAGGAATGACAAACAACCTGCATCCAGGAATGTGACCGATATTTTGAAAATGAACGACGTGTCAACGAGCAATGATAAGGTGAGTATTTTTGCTCGTTAACAGTCGCTCGTAGCTGTCACTTGCTACGATATGTCTAACGATGCCGGATGTGCGTCACGGAATCCTTGATCCCGACGACATATCGCCCGATATATCGTAGCATGTAACGGGGCCTTTAAAGGGAATCTGTCACCAGGTTTTTGACACTAAATGAGAGAGCAGCATAATGTAGAGGCTGAGATCCTCATTCCAGCCATGTGTTACTTACTGGGCTGCTTGCTGTAGTTTTGATAAAGAGCTCAGCATTCAGAGAACTGCAACAGATAAAACAGTGATTTTATCAAAACTGTACCAGCAGCCCAGAAAGTGATACATCGCTGGAATTAGGGTCTCTGTCTCTACATTATGATGCTCTCAAATGGGCGAGCAAAAACCTGGTGACAAATTCGCTTTAAGAATATGAATCTCCTTTGCTTTATGAGAACAATTAAACTTAAATCTTGTTGAAGAAGAAAATATAACTTTTTTTTACAGAAATAGAGGACCACCATCCTTGTTCTGTCTATTTTAATAAAGGCTCGCGTTCTTCATTGAAGAACAAATCTAGAGCATCTCTTCCTATTACCTCTCTTCATTGGGTTGTTCCTCTGTTCTTTGTTCTAAGAATATAGAAATAAATTGACAACTGGGCATTACTGTAATACCCTGGGATCGAGGGGGTGTTTACCCGACACGTTGGCGGGCCGTGGGGGGGTGCAGATCCTCTGCGTCATCACGGGCTGGCCTGGCTCGGTTTCGTGAGACATACAGGAGGGAGAGAAGGTGGTGGATGGGAGGAAGGATGGAGGATTGGGGTGGTAGTGACGGTTTTATGATCGTGACGCCACTTGTGGTACGCGGCCAGGGATGGGCCGCCGCTGCTGCTCTTCGGGGCTGATGGTGAAGGTTGCAGCCGAAATGGTGTTACTCCCCACAGGCGGAGCGGGATTACCCTGGGGAGGATGATAGAGGAAAGACGGGGGTGATGGTAGTTCCCGTTGGCGCCGCAGCTCTGGGTGAAGGCGCCAGTAAAGGAGAAGCAGAGACACACACAGGTAGTTCAGAAGCTGCCCCAGAGTACCGGTCTCTGCTACGATGAGCTCCAGCCGATGCCAGATCCGTGAAAGGTCAAGTCTGGTGTGTGTCAGCCTATAGGCCCTTCCTCCTTTGATGCACTAAGTATTGGATCCCCGTGGCGTGAAGCACTTGGGGATCCCGGTGTCAGTAAAGTGTCCCGTTCTGTATGCTGATAGCGTGGTTCCGATGTGGGGCCAGTTGAGGACCTCAGCCCTGGATCCTATATGCTATTTGGCTGCAGACTTGGTGGGATGGGTCCGGTGACTTTTCTAGCTGTTCCCTGCGACCCTTGCAGAGTCGGTAGACAACGTGAAGTATGCCTGCCCTAGGGTTCTGTACCCTAAAAGCGCTGGTCCTGTGGAAGCAGCCGCCTGCTTCTCCCCAGCGACCCTGTTGATTGCCTTGGCCCACAGAGCTGCTCGCAGCACGTCCGCTCTGCTCTGTCTGTAGCTGTTCTCCTTCTGTTGTAGTTGTGTTGTGTGTTCCAAGCTGTTGCCCACTACCGCTGCCACCGGCTGGTTCACTACTCTCACTAGGTCAACCTGCTTTTCCCACTGTGTGCTCTTGACTCTCCCTGGTGGTTGCTTCTCCCTGACCCCGGGTCCCATTTCCAGTGGATAGGGGAGCCCCTGGTGCGGTGTAAACCCAATCACTATAGTGACCCCCTACTGTGACCCGACTCTGGCCCGGTCACCACTGGGGAGAGCAACACACTGAGACTATATGTACGTGTGTGTGGAACCGGTACCGATCTTCCATGGACCCGGGATAAGTAGTACAGGGTGCAGTACCCTGTGGCGCCTGAAGCCTCAGAGGTGCCACATTTCCATTTCACTTATCAATGCAGCGGGACCAAAACTATCTGTAAATATCACCAGTCATTGGATAATAAAGACAAGAAAAAAGGAATATTGTAACCATTATAAACTCCATAAGTGTTCCACTAATGCACAGTGCAAGAAACCTGCCAGATCGCAGGTGTCACAAGAGGAAGAAGGAAGTATCGAAGGTCCAAGGAAAACTTCGAAGACACGCAATCTAGCCCTTGTAAGAGTAATGTTTCTTTTTTAGTTATTTATTTATTTAGTTAAAACATTCAGATAAATGGACTACAGTAACATACTCTACGATATTGAAACCTATGCGTTTCAAACAACCTATTTCTTAATAATTGATTCATTGAATCATCATATAATTGTGAACTAGGTTGTTTGAAACGCATAGGTTTAGCATCGCTGAGTATGTTGCTGTAGTACATTTATCTGAATATGTTTTAACTAAATAAATGAAGAAGACATTTTACTCTCACAAGTTCTGTCTTGGAAGTTTACCTTGGATGTTAGATGCTTCCCTCTTCCAGCCATTGGACAATGTCAGCCTATAAAGGGCTGGCTTAAACCCAGTTGTCAATTTATTCATAAGAAACAGAGGAATTGTACAACAAAGTGTTACAAGACATGATGGTTTACTGTCCTTATCTTATGAGGAACATAATTATTTACTAGAGCTGAAAGGTTCTCCAGAAAATAACCCTCCTCCTTCCTTAGTGTTAACTGTGACTATACATTTCTCTATTCTGCCACTTCTCCCTTGGCATCTGAGATATATAGTACTCCATTTCTTCATGCCTCCTGTAAAGGCACGAGGAGCATTATGGAAAGGGAGAACTACAACTCTCCTGCGGAATGGACACCTCACCGTCATCATTGCCTCTGGTCCATCTCACACCAATGCAAAGGCAGGGGAGCTGTGGCTCATACTTGCCGCAATACAAGAAATTCACGAAATGGAGCACCAATCTCAGACACAGAAGAAGTGAGAGCAGAGCAGAGACCGCTGGTATAGATATAGTCACATTTAATAAGGATTGCTTTAATTCTAATTTATTAAATGTATCTCAATATTAAAATGTTCCCTACTATAAGCTTTCCTGTAGAAACTTCTTAGTAATAATTGAGATGGGTAAATGAATCTGAATATATATCACTTACATTTACAGTTAGGTCCAGAAATATTTGGACAGTGACACAAGTTTTGTTATTTTAGCTGTTTACAAAAACATGTTCAGAAATACAATTATATATATAATATGGGCTGAAAGTGCACACTCCCAGCTGCAATATGAGAGTTTTCACATCCAAATCGGAGAAAGGGTTTAGGAATCATAGCTCTGTAATGCATAGCCTCCTCTTTTTCAAGGGACCAAAAGTAATTGGACAAGGGACTCTAAGGGCTGCAATTAACTCTGAAGGCGTCTCCCTCGTTAACCTGTAATCAATGAAGTAGTTAAAAGGTCTGGTGTTGATTACAGGTGTGTGGTTTTGCATTTGGAAGCTGTTGCTGTGACCAGACAACATGCGGTCTAAGGAACTCTCAATTGAGGTGAAGCAGAACATCCTGAGGCTGAAAAAAAAGAAAACATCCATCAGAGAGATAGCAGACATGCTTGGAGTAACAAAATCAACAGTCGGGTACATTCTGAGAAAAAAGGAATTGACTGGTGAGCTTGGGAACTCTAAAAGGCCTGGGCGTCCACGGATGACAACAGTGGTGGATGATCGCCGCATACTTTCTTTGGTGAAGAAGAACCCGTTCACAACATCAACTGAAGTCCAGAACACTCTCAGTGAAGTAGGTGTATCTGTCTCTAAGTCAACAGTAAAGAGAAGACTCCATGAAAGTAAATACAAAGGGTTCACATCTAGATGCAAACCATTCATCAATTCCAAAAATAGACAGGCCAGAGTTACATTTGCTGAAAAACACCTCATGAAGCCAGCTCAGTTCTGGAAAAGTATTCTATGGACAGATGAGACAAAGATCAACCTGTACCAGAATGATGGGAAGAAATAAGTTTGGAGAAGAAAGGGAACGGCACACGATCCAAGGCACACCACATCCTCTGTAAAACATGGTGGAGGCAACGTGATGGCATGGGCATGCATGGCTTTCAATGGCACTGGGTCACTTGTGTTTATTGATGACATAACAGCAGACAAGAGTAGCCGGATGAATTCTAAAGTGTACCGGGATATACTTTCAGCCCAGATTCAGCCAAATGCCGCAAAGTTGATCGGACGGCGCTTCATAGTACAGATGGACAATGACCTCAAGCATACAGCCAAAGCTACCCAGGAGTTCATGGGTGCAAAAAAGTGGAACATTTTGCAATGGCCAAGTCAATCATCAGATCTTAACCCAATTGAACATGCATTTCACTTGCTCAAATCCAGACTTAAGACGGAAGGACCCACAAAAACAAGCAAGACCTGAAGGCTGCGGCTGTAAAGGCCTGGCAAAGCATTAAGAAGGAGGAAACCCAGCGTTTGGTGATGTCCATGGGTTCCAGACTTAAGGCAGTGATTGCCTCCAAAGGATTTGCAACAAAATATTGAAAATAAAAATATTTTGTTTGGGTTTGGTTTATTTGTCCAATTACTTTTGACCTCCTAAAATGTGGAGTGTTTGTAAAGAAATGTGTACAATTCCTACAATTTCTATCAGATAATTTTGTTCAAACCTTCAAATTAAACGTTACAATCGGCACTTGAATTCTGTTGTAGAGGTTTCATTTCAAATCCAATGTGGTGGCATGCAGAGCCCAACTCGCGAAAATTGTGTCACTGTCCAAATATTTCTGGACCTAACTGTATATGTATAAATACATGTGTGGTCAATATAAAGGACTGGCACATGACATTTCTTCTGAAGACAGTACTAAGGACCAGGGGGCATACACTGCGAATGGAAGAAAAGCGATTCCGACAGCTAAATAGGAAGGGTTCTTTATAGTTAGAGCAGTCAGACTGTGGAATGCCCTACCACAAGAGGTAGTAATGGCAGATACTATAACAGCTTTCAAAAAAGGGCTGGATGATTTCTCAGTACATACAACATTGTTGGTTATAAGTGACTTAGGGACAAAATGTAGAATTGGTGAAGGAAGGTTGAACTAGATGGACCTAGGTATTTTTTCAACCTATGTAAATACAGTATGTAACATAACTTCACCATTCACTTGTATGGGTTTCTGAAAATGGGACCTGCATCTTCCAGACATTAAATGCATATCTGATACAAGAAACAAATACTTGTCTATACTATATAGTGTACATGTTATTACATTACTAGAAAGTTACTATTCATTTTTCTACACCAAGGTTATATCTAACACTCATCTAAATAATCATTGTTTAAATGGTTCTGTAGGTTTGTGTTTGGTGAAGAAAGCCAGACCTATACTACCATGGAAGGATTAGTGGGGAATTTTACAAAGAAACAGAGAACTTCTGTGCATTTCAATAAAGCTAGTAACATGTTCTTGATGATTTGTCACAAATACTCTATGTATCAGGACTATTATATAAAAGAAATGGACCGACACAAATATTTAGAGTATAATGACCCAGGCAGGGGTTTATGTATACCTAAGCAAGGTAAAGTGTCTCTGGTATACATCTAGCATGTCTTCACAGTTGTATACAAGTACTTCAGATTTTGCCCGATGAGAGCCTTTGAATAATTCTAGAACTTTCAGCCGGATTCAATTTCAGGTAGTGTATTTTGTAAAATGGCAGAGAAGACCCTGGTGGACCTATCTAGGCTGCACAAGATCAATCTTCCTACAGAGCGTTCATCCATTAAGTCGCCATGGCTCAAGATCGAGCTGAAGGTCTTTAAATACGTTAAATAATAAATTAACATACTGGGATATTGCACACAATGCAGTTTCCTAATATGTTATCCCAAACTGCATAGAACAGATCTTTATAGTGATAGAGAGTGACATAGTGTGGGGTGGGCAGGGAATAGGGGCAGTTACCCTGGGCACAGAAATCCATGGAGGCAGTGACATAGTGTGGGGTGGGCAGGGAATAGGGGCAGTAATCCTGGGCACAGAAATCCATGGAGGCAGTGACATAGTGTGGGGTGGGCAGGGAATAGGGGCAGTAACCCTGGGCACAGAAATCCATGGAGGCAGTGACATAGTGTGGGGTGGGCAGGGAATAGGGGCAGTAACCCTGGGCACAGAAATCCATGGAGGCAGTGACATAGTGTGGGGTGGGCAGGGAATAGGGGCAGTAACCCTGGGCACAGAAATCCATGGAGGCAGTGACATAGTGTGGGGTGGGCAGGGAATAGGGGCAGTAACCCTGGGCACAGAAATCCATGGAGGCAGTGACATAGTGTGGGGTGGGCAGGGAATAGGGGCAGTTACCCTGGGCACAGAAATCCATGGGGGCAGTGACATAGTGTGGGGTGGGCAGGGAATAGGGGCAGTTACCCTGGGCACAGAAATCCATGGGGGCAGTGACATAGTGTGGAGTGGGCAGGAAAAAGGGGCAGTTACCCTGGGCACAGAAATCCATGGAGGCAGTGACATAGTGTGGGGTGGGCAGGAAAAAGGGGCAGTTACCCTGGGCGCAGAATTCCATGGGGGCAGTGACATAGTGTGGGGTGGGCAGGAAAAAGGGGCAGTTACCCTGGGCGCAGAATTCCATGGGGGCAGTGACATAGTGTGGGGTGGGCAGGGAACAGGGGCAGTTACCCATGGCGCAGAATAATAATACTAATAATAGTCATAATAATACCTCCAGTTAGAAATGTAAAGTTCTCCTGATATAGCCATGTCTCTTACCTCATGTACAAGGCACAGCAGCTTAGGTATCTATGGTTACAACCATAGGCAACTAACTGTCACTATATGAGTTGTCATAACCATGGATACCTAAGCTGCAATGCCCTGCACATGAGGTAAGAGACATGGCTATATCAGGAGAACTATACTAAATTTTTAATGGGTGGTATTTGTTATTTTTATTATTATTACATGTACTAAATATTGGGATAGGATCTTGGAGATGGGAATAACCTTTTAAAGTCTTTATATAACTTTTGCAACTCTAGGGTTAGGACTAGAGTCAATAAATTAATGACACAATAAAAAAAACCATACCAATGTTTAACTATTAGTTTTAAATCCGTAAGTTGAATTGCATCAACAAGGAGAAAATAATTAGGGAAAAGCATACGGTAATTATGTCAGTCACATCAAGAGGTGGAGGGGAGGAGAGAAGATCCAGCACCGACGTAATAAAAAGATTCTTTATTCAAAATTCATAAAAAAGGTCATTCCAACCAAGTGCAGAATATATTTGTGCTTGACGCATTTCGGAGAAAGTAGACTCCTTATTCTTAAGCAACATGTTCCTTATGATAAGGAGTCTACTTTCTCCGAAACGCGTCTAGTGTAAATATATTCTGCACTTGGTTGGAATGACCTTTTTTATGAATTCTGAATAAAGAATCTTTTTATTACGTCGGTGCTGGATCTTCTCTCCTCCCCTCCTCCTCTTGATGTGACTGATTATTCAGCTGTGGAAGCCAAACCACTTGTTCCGTGCACCGGACCAGAAGTTGGAGATACTTGCTTTGGAGTGGTGAGCTGAACTAAATTCCTTATTTTCATAATTATGTCAGTGTTTTGGCAATCTACTGTCCTCAGATAGATGTGATACAAGAAAGACTGCTGGACTTGTGGAAGGCTAAACAAAAAACTGGAAAAAAGCAACCAGAAAAAGGCCCTTTTAGGAAAACAGACTGAATAACGTTGTCTGGACCCTCCTCCGCTGTTACAGCTCCATGTGCTACATTTAACAAATTTCATGTCATTTTGTCACCCTCTAACCATGTCGGCCTTTCTGGCAATAAAGGATGTATAAGTTGTGACCGTTCTTTTTCTTCATTACAGGGACCTCCTGGCCCCCCTGGGCCTATGGGCATGCCTGGACCGAAGGTATATTCCTATATTTAGTATTATCTGTGATAGGAATGTACCTAGATTTCCATTATATCCATTCCTATGGAGTCTTTCTCTGGTATCTCTCCTGGTGTTTGCTGCCCTCTAGAGTTCATTCTTGCCTAATACAATGAAACAAAAATACACTTTGGCCATGTTCACAGGCAGCGTTTTTGCTGTTTTTTTTTGCTTTGCTTTTTATGCAAATTAAAAGCTTCTCTTTACAGTACCAGCAAAAGCTATGAGATGTCAAAAATCTCAATCACACCATTATTTTTTGTCCTCATTAAATTTGAGAAACTCAGTGTTTTTTTAATCTGTAGCATATCAGTTCTTGTAGTGTTTTTAAAGCATTTTTTTGCATCTATAAAAAGCAATGAAAAAGAGATAGAATGCTGAAAAAAATGCAATGGCATTTTTGCATAATTTTTCATGAATAAAATTAACTTTATTCAACATGTACACATTCAATCTGCATCCAGAAAAATGCAAAAAAAAAAAAACCTCAGTGAAAACATTGTAAAATGGGTTTTTTGAATGCAATTTTACTGCCAAGAGTGCAGGAAAAACAGTGCATGTGAACATAGCCTAAGATATCCAAATTATGGCGGTATGTAAAACATGTATTCTTTTACTAGGGTTTGTTAGGATTTAAGTAGGAGTAAATTGCAGGTAAAAATAGTGCTTGGACCTTGAGATATATTTTACCTTAAAATGAAGCCCTTCCAAAGATTTTGGGTGCTATGGCTGCACGACGATAGGAAAGTCATTGGCTGGTTACATGCTGCTTAACCATACAGGTTAATCCATGGACAGGACACAGGAGGGCAAACAGGATGGACAGACAGAATGCACGAAAAAAAAAATGACAGACCGTGTTTTCGTATGTAGCACACACATGTCCGTGTGTTCTGCACAGAACAATGTCAGTTTTTCTCCGGCACCACTGATGGCACACGGACCGCACAGTGATGTGATCCATGTGACAGCAGTGTGACATGTACCGGAGAAAACACGTGTCTTTAAAATAATTTTCTATACTCACTTGTCTCCAGTGCTGCTGTCTTCGGCGCCGCTGTCACTTGCTTCCAGGACCGCTCATTATGCTCATGAATATTCACTACACCATGGACCTGGAACCGGCAGCGCCGGAGACAGCAGCGTCGGGGACAGCAGCTCCAGGGACAGATGAGTAAAAAGTTTCTATTCTCCGTATACTATCATGGATAGCCCATGGTGAACACTAGTGTGCCAAACTCACGGCACACGGATGGGCCATACACACCTGAAGACGGCCGTGCAAAACACAAACATTTTTCACGGACAGATGAAGGGACCTCAGACAGCGCCTCTCTTGTCTATGGGTTGTCTTTGATGCTGAGGCCTTTTCAATTATAGTACGCTGCATTATCAGATACAGCCCATATGTGACGGTGCTGCTTTTTACGTAACAGCAGCCATGTTTTTTTTATGCATTTTTTGAACCACTGGAATTCGTGATAAGTAACAAAGCCCCATTAGAAAACTGAGCTGCAATCGTCTTTCATACAGCTCTATCATTGAACCTTCCTTGATCACTTTCTATTCTGAAACAAGTGATCCACGTATCTGTGAGTCCATCCCACGGCCAGAACGGAGGTTTATCTACTGGATGTAAAATGCAGTACATGCAGGCAGAGATCAGAACTGTGAAGAAGGAATACAGAATGTATTTTCAAAAATGATTTAACCTTTTATTTCCTGTGACCAAAATCTCCCTTGTTTCTTCTGATACAAAGTGTGGTGTTGTCTTGTATTTTGTGCATGGCGTCCATGTGTTTATGGCCTTCAGAGCTCTATACTGCATTACTAGGCTCTGCTTGTTCAGCTGCTTTTGTGGCATGTCTCATAGTTTATGAAGACATGATTTTTTACAGTGCAGCTTTCTCATTAAAAGAGTGAGTGCTAAATAAATTCTCATATAAATTGATATTATATTTGCCTTGCACTAATATACTGTCTTGACTCCATTTTACATTTTTTTTACATATAATCATTATCTCCCATGCACTCCACAATATATAACATATAGTAACAGGGGTTTTCCATATTAAAAAAAAAGTACAAGCTCATTGCAGGAATAGTAAATGGTTATAACATGCACCATAGTCACTATTAGAAGTGGGATGTTTCTCACTGGCTATAATCATATTGTAGTCGATTTGGGACTGCTGTGTGGTAAAATTATACAGCTGCAATCAAAACTATTCTCCACCCATTGCAAATAAAGTCCATTAAAACATTTCCAAACTTTCTGTAATCAAACAATTGTAGAAGAACAATTTAAACTGCTGAGCACAATTAATAAAACAAGATGCCCATTTAGTGACTATTGCATTCTCAGAATTATTCCAAATATTCATAACACATTTCTTTAGTACTTAGTGATGAGCGAGCACTACCGTGGTTAGCTGCTCTGTACTTGTAACGAGCAATTAGATGCTGGGATGGACGTGATTCGAGTACAGAGTATACTGAAAGTCAATAGGGGACTCAAGCATTTTTCCAGATTTCCCGGAAAAATGCTTCCTCTTTCTGCCATGTCCAGGTAGTGTAACTAATGTACCTTAAACTATGAACTTTGCTTCCACCTATATCGCTAGTAATATACAATTCCTTTTCTAGCTTTTCATATACTTTTCCTTGTTTCTGCATGATCTATTATCTTCACGCTTTGGACCACTGTCTAAACATCACCATATTTCTAACAATCAAATGGCACAGTCACTTTACCCCTAGCCAGTCCTGGTATTTGATGTGCTTTATCTTCAAGGGAATCTGTCACCAGATTTGGCGACTATAACCTGAGGCCACCACCAGTGAGATCTTATATACAGCATTCCAGAATACTGTATATAAGAGCTCAGGCCGCTCTGTAGAATGTAAAAAAAACACTTTTATAATACTCATCTAGGGGGCGGTCCATTACAATGGGTGTCACTGCTCTCCTTTCTGCGGTGATCGCTGTCCTCCTTTTACCCAGCCCAGTATGTATGACGCATTCTACGTCCTCCACACAGGCCAGGATTGTGGTCCTGCACAGGTGCACTTTGATCTGCCCTACTCAGGGCAGATCAAAGTACTGTAATGCGTAGGCACGAGTATAGGTTAAAAACTGCCCATGCATGCGCATTACAATACTTTGATCTGCCCTGAGCAAAGCAGATCAAAATGCGACTGCACACGCAAAGGACTGCAATGCCGACATCTGTGGATGACATAGGACATGTCATCCATACTGGACTAGGTAGAAGGAGAATGGCGATCGCAGCGGAGCAGAGGCGCCGGACTGGAGAGCATCTAACTGGACCGCCCCCTGGGTGAGTGTAATAAAGGGGATTTTTACATTATGCAGATCGGCCTTGGGCTCTTATATACAGTATTCTGGAATGCTGTATATAAGGGATCACTGGTGGTGGCCGCAGTTTATAGTCGCCGAATCTGGTGACAGGTTCCCTTTAAGCACACGTGATCCAACTACTGAAGCCCTTGAGTATTTCATCAAGTGCAATTGGGACAACACCTGATCTAAACATGTGTGCTCTTATGAGACTACAGTAATCAGTAATAGTAGCATTATTTGTTGAATTTGGAGGCACCACTTGTTATATTAGTTGTGTTGAGCTATTCACATTCTTCTTGTTTGATTATTTTTTTTATCAAACAGCAGAAATTTTCTAAACTTTGCTAATGAACTGAATTTGTAATGGGGTTGAATACTTTTGATTGCAACTTTAGATATTCTTTGGTTTCTCTTGCAACTTTCTCCATATGGTGCAGTGGTTGTGCACTGGCTCAGTCTCCAGTTTGCAGCTGAAACTTTTCGGAAATCTTCCCATAAAATGTTAAAGGTGCCTTGTCGAATCAGAAAGCTCATGGTAATCTACATTGTCTCTACAGGGAGAGGGAGGCCCTGTTGGACCTCCAGGAGTTGATGGGGAGCAGGTAAAAGTTTTTCTAATTTCTTAATCACAAACTGTCAATATCATCATATGTTGGGGTTAAAGAAGAATCTGAAATAGGTCTCCTCCACTGCAGGCAGAACCCACTAAAGTAGTTGTATAATTGTGAGCAAATATTACTTCAGATCCCACCCTCTTCTACCATAAATATAGTTTTGAGGCAAGGAAACAACACATGACAAATTACTAGGAAACTCTCACTTCCAGCCCTGTGAGCTGCATAGTATGTAGTAAAAGGCCTATAAAACTTATACAGTCCTTAAAGGGGTTGTCCATTACTCAGGCATCCAACTTCTCATTTGCTATATTCCCCTATGTCAAATAAAAAATGACCTGTACTCACATCTGTTGCTGATGCTGTTCCATTGGAGTCAGCTCTGGGTCTCCTGGATGTAGAAGAGCTACAAATTGCTATAGTGCATAATGGCTCACTATGGTAGAAAGGTGCTCCTTAAAGAGGACAAACCATCAGGATTTTCCTATATAAACTAAATCCAGTTCTATACTGGCGCTATCATGCTGATTCTAAATATACCTTTAGTTGTGAGATTGGATGTATAGTTTCTGAAATACAGGCAAGTAAAGTTTGTGAAATGCACGGTTATTTGATTGATAGCAGCTACAGAATATCTAATAGGTTTTGCTAGTTATTCCCGCCCCTATCTGCCTTCCTGTCCTTCTTCCCCCTGTTTCTGTTATTACAGGGGTGGGAATACGAGAGTAAAGACAGGGGGGAGGAAGGACAGGAAGGCAGACAGGTGTGGATATAACTAGCAAACCCAACCCACCTATTACATATCCTGTTGCACCTATCATCAAATAACAGTGTATATCCCAAAATTTGCTTGCCTGTATTTCAGAAACTATACATCCAATCTTACAACTAACGGTATGTATAGAATCAGCCTGATAGTGCCAGTATAGAACTGGCTTTAGTTTATATACGAAAATCCTGGTGGTTGGTCCTCTTTAAGGAGCACCTTTCTACCATAGTGAGCCATTATGTACTATAGCAATTTGTAGCTCTTCTATGGAATCAGACCAAACAGATTAACCTTCATGTTCAATTTACATCAATAAGTCTTGGACACCCATTACACGGTCAGCTGATCATACATTATCCTCAAGACCACTTTTAGTAGCCACTAACCACTGTAGCCAACAACAGAAACACTCACAAGACCTTCCATGTTAGAAATGCTGTGACCCAGTTGACTAGCTATAACAATTTAGCACTTTTTAGGTCCGTTTTCACTAATTTCAACAAGTCAACTTTAGTAACTGATCGAATGTAAAAAAGGATGACTAGAGTAGATTCGTATTGATTCTGTTTTTACATCCTATTATACTTTTTTCTTTAACACTAGAAGTCCCAGAGAGGGGTCATTTAACATTTCTACCTTTGGAACCCAGAGACGGGTCGAATGACCTGAAGGATTTTAGCTAACATTCTATAATCACCGTCTTTTGTTCTGTAATTAAGGCCATTACTGTCGCACCACAGGAGGTTGTTGTTTTCCATTGAGTTTAGCCATTTAGTTTATAGTTAGTTCTATTCAGTTTATTGTATTTGTCATTTGACCATCTTTCGGGACTTCAGGGGGGAACTCGAAATTTTTGAGACTTCTAGTGTTAAAAGGAATATGTCGCCAGGTTTTTGCCACCTGTTCTTGAGAGCAGCATAATGTAAGAGTGAAGAGATTGATTTAAGTAAAGTGTTGCTTTCTGTAGTTTTGATAAAATCACTGTTTTGTCAGCAGGAGATTATCACCAAAGGACTGGTTGATCTGCCGCAATATTCCTGAGCTCTGTATATCTTCATCGCCACCACTGATTGGCAGCATTTTGCTTTTGCACAGTGTACATAGAAAGCTACTAATCGGTGATGTGGGCATGGTTTTGCAGAGCTCAGGATTCATAGAACTGTAGATCTGCAGCAGATAAAACAGTGATTTTATCAAAACTGCAGTAATCAAACCAGTAAGTGATACATTACTGGAATTGGGGTCTTTGCCCCTAATCATTGCAGCTTTCAGATGCGGTAACAAAAACGTGGTGATAGATTCCCTTTATTACGTTTTTCATCAGCTCATTTTTGTTTTTCTCAAAGCCTAAGACTACTATTTAATTTGGTCCTATTTATGAAGCTGGTTGTGCAGCAATTGCTAGGAAACAATATTAGATAATGGAGTTATCGTCACTACAAGCCGCAATTGTATAGAAACATCGCCGTGTTTCAGGCCTAATCACCAGTCATGTTATATCTCCTACATTAATTGCAATTATGTGTACGATACACAAGTGACACAAATTGTAGGTTTTCAATACCAGGATCCATGAAAATTGCATTAGTCACCTCAGGTCACTAAAAATGCTTTAATAGCTTTTTTCATGGTTGATAATACTAACACGCATCCTATGTAGCTAAAACTATATCTTTCATGAACCGGTTCATATATAAGTGCATATCACATAAAACAGGATTATTAACTTGTCAAATATGATGCTTTATAGAAATAGATGTTGAAAGCTTTGATTTCCATAGTTACTAAAAAAAAGTGAATTAGCAGAACACAAAACTGGGATAAAAAATAAACAATATACAAAAGAAAAACAAGAGAAAATGGAAAACAACATCATTAAAGGGAACCTGTCACCAGATTTTGGTCTTTTAAACTAAAACTAACACCTTAAGCAGCGGCTGTGCTGCATTCTATAAAGGTGCACTTTTCCCCCGACCCCCTGTAGCCCTCAAAAGTATATTTATAAAATCTCCCGCCGTGTATGGAAATTGTCCCATCCGAAGGGTGTCCCAATCTGCGCCTCCTGTTCCTCATTTTGCCCTCCTCCTGTGCTGATTGACATGGATGATACCTTGGACGCCATCAACGTAGGTGGGCAAAATCTCGCGTCTGCGCAGAGAACTCGCCATTTCGCGTAGGTGCTATGTTTCAGCTTTGCCTGCAACAAGGCAGAACAAAGTGCTCCTGTGAGAGCCCTTGAATCTGGAGATTTTGCCTGCCTGTGTGGATGGCGTCTGAGGTGTCATCCACGTCAATCAGCACAGGAGGAGGGCGAAAGGAAGGAC
The DNA here is from genome assembly GCF_048569485.1 of Anomaloglossus baeobatrachus. Taxonomy (NCBI): domain Eukaryota; kingdom Metazoa; phylum Chordata; class Amphibia; order Anura; family Aromobatidae; genus Anomaloglossus; species Anomaloglossus baeobatrachus. The sequence continues at coordinate 258,741,797 of NC_134353.1, read as the reverse complement.
AGGAGGTGCAGATTAGGACGCCCATCGGATCAGACCGGACAATTTACATACATGGTGGGAGATTATATAAAGGTATTTTTGGGGCCTACAGCGGGGATTAGGGGGTAATGTACACCTTTATGGAATGCAGTACAGGTGCTGCTTAAGGTGGTAGTTTTAGTTTAGAAGGCCAAAATCTGGTGACAGGTTCCCTTTAACTTTAAAACTATTTTTTGTATTGTAGAGCTGGAAATACAAAAGAGCACAATAGGGTCTTAAGTGTGTAGAGCCGATGATAAAGAAGTACATATGCACTCACTTGGACTGGTTATGAGGGCACAATTCCTGTATAGGCTTCAATGAGAACAACGGCTGTGGGTCCACAATTTGAGGCATGCTGCCAGCAGTGCAAGAAGGCTCAAACAACGTAGTGCTGAAGAAATGCAGTTTATTGGAGTCTGTGTTTCGAAACCCACCAGTTTCTTCATCAGGACAAACTACAATGTACTCAGAGGTATAGATCCGATTAAATAGATGTCATGTGTCGGATTTCATCAGGTAGGCTGCTGTACTGTGCTCCATTTCCCTCTCCACTGAGCCACAGACAGGTTTAGTCACTGTCCTGGTTCTGAACACTTTGTTTCTGTGGACACAGCGTGTTCATTGTCCTTCTGCCAACAAGTGTTTTCTATTATGAAACTTGGTCTGCCTGATCACTCGGCAGGTGTAACATTTAAAGCTTCCCCAGGCTCCCATTTTCCGCTGGTAATATTTCTCAAGTAAACTCTGCTTGGAACTACAGCCTGGTTTTCTTTGTTTCTCCTGACAGATTATAACTTTCGATTTACCTTATTTTACTCTGCACATTTCCCAGGATTCTGTAAGTGGTATGAGGAACCCTCGTTGGCCACTTCAGAAGCAAAGGTCTCCAGTGGTCATCTGAGTCATCCAGTTAGGACTGTTTCAGTCTGTGCAGAGGTCTCTAGGGACTGCACAGCTGGGACCTCTGGTCTGTACAAGAACCAGGCAGATCAGTTGTAGTTGTAGTAGTTTTCAGTAAGACCTTATTTTTCGTTATTTTCTTTTGTGCACATTACAATAGATAACACATTCAATAAAGTGTGCCAGAAAAGCACCTACAGGAGACAACTGACTCTTTGTCTATTTGAATAAAGGTTGATGAAAAAGTTTTTTCAACAACAGGGAATTTGTGTTGAGTTGAACATGCATTTTGTTTTGTGTTATTGAAATAGAGACACAAGGAGTCACTTGACTCTTTGTGTGCTTTTCTTTTCCACTTTTTTGAATGTGTTATCTCTATAATCGTATCTGTATCTCTCAGTACATTGTGGTTTTTCCTGAAAAAAAAAACTGGTGAGTTTCGAAATAGACTCCAATAAACCGCATGTCTTCCGGATCACATCTTCTGAGCCTTCTTGCCGTGACCTTCCATTCTAAAAGGTAGCATAAACAAGGATGTCATAATGGCCATCACCTGTAAGATAGATAGCCTCTAGTAATGTCTTTGGCCTAGAGACTAGACATCTAGTAATAGCTGTAATAACTTCATAAAAAACAAATAAAAAGATACATTTCAACCTTGACGGAAATTTAGATTGGCACTGTGTGAAACACTAGCTGTGTAATGGTGAGCAAAATGAGAGCAATTACAGTCTGTGATCATGACACAGAAAATCTGATCATAAATTGCACACCTTCCTAAACCCTTCATACACTCACACTTTTCTAAAACCTGCATACACTGCACACCTTCCTAAACCCTGCATACACTGCACACCTTCCTAAACCCTGCATACACTCACACTTTTCTAAAACCTGCATACACTGCACACCTTCCTAAACCCTGCATACACTGCACACCTTCCTAAACCCTGCATACACTCACACTTTTCTAAAACCTGCATACACTGCACACCTTCCTAAACCCTGCATACACTCACACTTTTCTAAAACCTGCATACACTGCACACCTTCCTAAACCCTGCATACACTGCACACCTTCCTAAACCCTGCATACACTGCACACCTTCCTAAACCCTGCATACATTGCACACCTTCCTAAACCCTGCATACACTGCACACTTTTCTAAACCCTGCATATACTGCACACCATTCTAAACCCTGCATATGTGACGCCCTCGACTATTCAGGTTGTCACAGGGTTCTGCACAATCTTTCTCTCCCCGTGCAGGGCTCAACCCCCCATGGTTCTGGGTCCCCATCTTGCGGTACTGCCTCCACCAGCATCCACAAATCCTAGTTACACCTCGCACCACTCCTGTCAGGCACAGCAGTGGGCTGCTTAAGCTGGAATAGGGCCGCCAACCTAGGGGTCAGGCAGGAGGTGGGAGGTGACAAGTCAGTGGAGTGGTAGTCCTCGAGCAATGAGGAGCTCGAGAAAGCTGGGAGTTGTAGCTCCCAGGGGAAAAGCAGACTAGGTCGCAGACGGTGGTCTGGACCAGGAGGAGTCGGAGATCCGGTCGTGGGAGATTGGGACTAGTTGCTTGGCTAATCTTGGAGGATAGCCAGCAGCTGCAGTTTAATAGCCTGGCTGGGACTGAAGGCACGTCAAGGTACATGGACCCTAGGTCGGGGAGAAGCTTCAAGCAACCCGGCAATTAACCTGCGGAGGACAGGGCCTATATGAACTGTTCCCACGAAGCTCAGAGATCGGGTGCACTAGTGCAACGAGGGGGATAGGGCTTTCCAAGCAAAGCAGCCCACTGAAATCCCAAGCGTGAGCTCCTGAGAGCAAGCTCCTCTGCTACTCCTAGCAGGGAGCGGGGCCCGGAAAGCTCCAAGCTGACAGGCCATCTGAACACTCTAAAATACAGTGCCAGGAGGCAGGCCACGGACCACCAGGCAGTACTGCAGGGGATGGGACCCGGACAAGCTCCCCAAGAGGGCAGCGGCACCCAGAGACTTGGTTTACTATGTTGTCAGTGTCTGCTTTCTTGCTGAGTGAGTACCTGATTAACCCCTGCTCCCAACCAGCCCTGCGCTTCCCCTGCACTGTCGCCAACCATCCAGAGTCCCGGTGCCTTTCCCTACACGTGGTGGGTAACGTCATCTGGCTGCCCCATTCCATCACCCCGGGTACTCCCAGCGGCAGCGGCGGTACTCCCCATTACCGCACACCACGGGTGGTGTCACAAACTATATCTCCCTGTAAATAGCCCCTTCTTCATTCGGGTGTGATCCTTTAGCCCCCGGGTCCGGAGACCCTCGAGCCACGAGTAGCGACGTCCGGATCCGAGCGGTTCGACCGCTGCTGGGGTGTTACACATACACTGCACACCGTTCTAAACCCTGCATACACTGCTCACTTTTCTAAACCCTGCATACACTGCACACCTTCCTAAACCCTGCATACACTGCACACCTTCCTAAACCCTGCATACACTGCACACTCTTCTAAACCCTGCATACACTGCATACTTTTCTAAACCATGCATACACTGCACACCTTTCTAAACCCTGCATACACTGCACACTTTTCTAAACCCTGCATATACTGCACGCCTTTCTAATCCTTTTATGTGCGCACCTTTCTAAACTCATTGGTGATAGAAGAAATGTTGGAACCAGAAGTTCTGGAAGACGCACACGTTATCCAGCCACTAAAGTTGGAGTGGCTGGGACCTGCAGTGCTGTCCAGTTTGCCATTATAGTTGTGTGTGCTGTCCAGCTGAAGTTATCAACTCCTTGCTTCAGCCAATTGAAAAGTACCACACCATAGTAATGCTCCCAGCTTACTGCTAGAAGCTGCCAAATACATCTTGTGCTTTCCTGGTTAGGTCTGGGTTTGGATCCCCTATTTAGTCTTGGTGTTTTTCTGTTTTGATATCAGCTTGTTTATTGATGCTTTTCCTGCCTGACGATTTTGCACCTTGCTGCCATCTTGGTTTTGACCCATCTCCCTTACTATCTCTCTAACCAGCTGGCACTACCAAATAGCAGCTGACTGTTTGGCCCTTGCCCCGAGTACCTTGTGTAAGTCTACATACCTATATAGGGGTTAAAAGGTGAAGGTCAGTGCAACCCCAAGGCTCTGGGAAATGGAGTAGCTTGCGTAAAGCCCGTTTGTGGTAGCCATTTTAGAGCTGGCAGGTGACCTCTGACAGAGCCCCATTACACATACACAGCACACCTTTTTAAATCCAGCATAAACTGCACCCCTTTTCAGTTTCCTAGTATTTTAATATTTTCATTATTCTCATCTCTATATCTCTAGACTTGGCAACCTCAAAAATCATAGATAAACATTGATGTTCTTAAACTACAGCTTCCCGTATTTCTGAGTATTTGTAAGCGCTGTCCCAAACTTACACCCCACTCTCTTGGTAAAGTCATTTTCAGACTTGTTGGTTTGATCAATGTTTATTGGTCTCGACGCAATAATATAAAACTGAGAATGTATTCATTATACCGAGGTTACACTATCTCAGGAATTCTGCCTTTGCTCTTGTTTCTTTCCTCTCGTTGGTTTGCCTGATCCTCAACTCCATCTTTTTTTTTCAAACTTGATTTCCAACCTTTGGTCTTTTTGTTCTTCAATTCTTAGCTAAATTATATTTTAAAGAGCTTTGTGCAGTTAAAGAAATTGTGATCAACATAGTATAGGCTCATACGTCAATGTCTGAGAAGCCTAAATTATAGTGCTTGTGCTACGTTCTGCTATTAATCTTACTAAATTTGCTCTGCTTTTAAGCAGTGGTTTGTGCAGTTTGTTCCTGTGATTAGAACCTAAACTAGAAAATATGTTCCGCATCATTAGCATACTATTTATACCATTCTCTGATCTAGAATAATACCTTTATTTGAGTGTAAACAAATTTGACAGCTTTTGAGATAACAGAAATAATTGCTACTGACACTTTTCAACCTTGTGCTGGGAATCATGATGGTTTTTCTCATCTTTAGTTTTCATGTACATAACGGTTACCATATAGAATGTGTTAATTGATATTTATAGAAGCCTTATTAAAGATGTTTTGTGCCAAACAGGGGCCTAAAGGGTCTAAAGGAGATCGTGGTGAAACTGGCATCGCAGGAGAAAAAGGAGGAATTGGTCTACCTGGGCTGCCTGTAAGTGCCACTAGTAGAGATGGGCGAACCCACAGATGTTACCCTGAACTTGACCCCGAACGCTGATCCCCATATGAGTCTAAGGGACCTGAAGTTAGGTGTTATGAAATAATGTTAGAAAGGGCTAGGGGCCTGCAAAAGGACACAAAATGGGGATTAGAGCAGGGCAGTTATACTTACCGAGTTTCCGCATGGCTGTCTCACTGCTTCCAGGTCTACTTATAAAAGGATATGAATATTTACTTTTTCACCCACCCTTTGATTGGTTGCCGCACTGCTTCCCCGCCCACCCTCTTTGCTGCCGTCTGTGATTGGTTGCCCTCACAGTAGCTGTCTGAGTCCCCAAAGTGGTGTGTAAAACTAAATAAATAATTAGAAAAAATGGCATAGGGTCCCCCATATTTTGATACCCAGCGCAGGTAAAGCAGACAGCTGGAGGCTGCAACCCCCATCTGTGTGCATTATCTTGGTTGTGTATCCAAATATGAGGGACCGCATGCAATTTTTCCTTTAATTATTTACATAATTAAAGAAATATTCAGTTGGGAGCTGTAATTTCAGGCTGGGAAGGTCCATGGTTATTGGTTCCTCCCCAGCCTTAAAATAGCAGCCCGCAGCTGCTCCACTATTGGCACATCCATTAGATATGCCAATGCTGGTGCTTATCCAGCGTATCCAATTTGGCCTTGAGTGTTGATAATTGGGGTAATATAAGGAGTTAATGACAGTTGTGATTTGTCAAAAAATCACAGCTGTCATCAAGCCCAAGGTTAGCCATCAAGCCCCCATTGCTAATCGTGTAAGTAAAAAGAAATAAACACAAAAGAGAGAAAAATCCTTTATTTAAAGAAATACCCTCTTTCTCCAATATAGTAGCTCCCAAAACACCTCTGCAGATCCGATGTAACCCATATCATGACGTCACACGATGATCCTGGATCTGTAACATTCTGAGCTTGCAGTTCACGGTCACATTAGAAAACATGACTGATCACTGCTGCATAAAGGACACCCACTTATTAACCCCCAAACACACTTCCTGGTCAGACATAATCCATACAAGGTCCCATGGTGATCCCGACTCTGCTACATTTGAGGACGCAGTGCGCAGTCACTTTAGAAACCATGAGTGGTGAGGTCAGTGAGTTCACCTAAGATCACAGCTGGCAGTTCCTACATTACTTCAGCTGTGACCTCAGATGAACTCAGTGAAATCACCTCAGGAGAACTCTATGAACTCACCTGAGATGAACTCATTGCTGAATTACCCATTTAGGCAATGTGCACATGTTGAGTATTTAGTTGCAGAAAATATGCATCTCCTGTCAGAACAATGCACCAAAAGTTGCGATGCAGTAGTTTTGGGGGTTAATATATTGGAGAAAGAGGATTTTTTTTTAATTAAGGATTTTTCTCTATGTTTTGTGTTTATTTCTTTTTACTTACACAATTAGTAATGGGAGAGTTTCACTACCCATTACCGACTACCCATTACTAACCTCAGGCTTTATGACAGCCTGAGAATAACTTGCATGGTTATCAAAATTGGGGAGGACCCCACGCCATTTTTTTTAAAAAAAATATTTATTTAAATTTAAAAAAATAGCTGCATGTGGTCCCTAATATTCTGATACACAGCCAAGATAACGCACACAGGTGGGGGCTGCTTTATCTCCACTAGGTATCAAAATATGGGGGAGCCTACGCCATTTTTTCCAATTAATTATTTATTTTTACTTTCCACTCTGGGGATCAAGATTAAATTAAAAGCAGCTTTTTGCAGTACCAGCAAAAGCTAGCAGACTTCAGGAATCTCATGCACACAATAAAAAAAAAACACAGCCAAAAAATGCAGCTACTATATCTGCTACTCTCTTTATCATTCTTATAAAAGTAATATTTCTTTAAACAATATTTACTACTAGGGTGCAAATGGAATGAAAGGAGAAAAGGGAGATCATGGTGCAGCGGGACCTCATGGAGCTTCTGTGAGTACATCTTAAGCTTTAGCTTATGAATACATATGTTTGAGTATGGGTGCTGAATGCGAAATTATGACATATACCTCCCTATACCAAAATGTGGAATACAAAATCTGTGGGCTCGGAATCAAAAAGCATACTTTTAAGGCTGTTCTTTTCTTTTATAGTGGCCTACAGCAGATTATCCTTCCAGTTAAAAAGCCCATATACACAACTGCTTGGTGGATGTCATTTGTAGGGTTCACAATACTCTATGGAGAGGTTCAGCATATGTGTCAAGAATTTCTGGTGATAAATGTTGTGTGAATAGACTGGGTCCGATACTGATCAGCGGTCACTTCAGTGCCTGCTTACATAGGCAGACCTAAGTAAACAATGCGCACTGAGCGACCTATATTAGATGGCTCAGTGCCCATAGGCTGCCATTGTTCTTGCAGTGCGAGTCCTGTCTACACGGGGCGATGCCACACTGAAATGATCTTTCACGCTGCCCAAAAGATTATTTTACCCAACGATCGAGCATTTCGCTTGTTCATCTGGAGATTGGCAGCCTATTTAAACAGCAAGATAATCATTAAATGATAATTTTTACCAACCCTTGTTCATGATTATCGTGCAATGTAAATGCCCCTTTAGTGATTGTGATCAGATACAGCGTCCATTAATATTAAAAGCTATCAGTTTAAAGTTAGATAATCCGGACTGCGGACAAGAGACAACTCCTTGAATGATTTTATAGTACAGATATATGAACACGTGGTTTTCTCAAACTAATACACCACACATGATAGAATAGGTACCATACTTTTCTACGTTCAAGGAAATTCTGGCATTCCTGTTATCACCGATCTATCACTGCTGCTCAGATATACCACAGCGCATACTCTATCAGTTCTGCTTTCTACCTTATGTCCTTCCTTCTTACTTGTACACCGTTAAGCTTGGACGCTGAGGAGTTAAACCATCATTTTGATTATGCAGATACGTTCCTTCACGCTTTGTAAAACAACCTTGGTGATTGCAGCAGCAATTATAATCATCCACACTGAACCATTTCTAATGATTTTACTGCTGCCAAGATTCTGTAGACTGGAATATCTCTAATCTTACAGCCTCTGAATTTGCAATCTTTTCACAGATCATAGGTCCTCCTGGTCCACCGGGTCCCCATGGACCTCCAGGCCCAATGGTAAGCTGATAATAATTACTTCATATATTACTTTTACTATATAATGAAATGCATCATTTGTGCTGATTATATTGTGAAACAACAAATAACACATAACACTGGGGAAAGTCATTATTAATTACGGTAATCTTTTTCCTACGCCCCTAAAAGAAAGAATGTATCCCTAGTGTGATAGTTTTTCTGTAATGACTGATCAGAGATGGTCCTCATACAAATTAGAGAAGGTCCCCATACAAATCAGTGAAGGACCACATACAAATCAGACAAGAGCCCTCATACAAATCAGAGAAAGTCCCCATACAAATCAGTGAAGGACCCCATACAAATCAGACAAGGTCCCTCATACAAATCAAACAAGGGCCCCCATACATATCAGACAGGGGCCCCCATACAAATCAGACAAGGCCCCCATACAAACCAAAGAAGGCCCCCATACAAATCAGAGGAAGCCCCCATACAAATCAGAGGAGGCCCCCATACAAATCAGATGGTCTGCTGATCCCGGAAAAAATAGCAAGTTCACCTAAGCTAATCTGTATTGGGGCCTTAATAGAAGGACTGAAGGAAAGTGGAAGAACAAGTAAAGTATCTAAAATAGTCTACACATAACACTCCTGTCTAGAAAGAACTTAGGAGCAGAAGATGGTGCTTTGATATCTCACTGATCTAAACAATTTAGATTTCTAATCCTCTTCTAGAAAGGCACATTGACGTCTTTATAAATTTTAAGCTAAAATAAAATTATGCATTTTAAGCCTTATAAATCCCCCAAAATATACGTCACATAAATCATATAAATGCAGGTACATTACAGCTGAAACTGATACTCAACTTATCATGATAACTCATGTTGTTAAAGATAACCTGGCCACTTTAACAATTCTTTTAAAAGTTTTGATCTCTTTGAAACCAACAATGTTATTAACATATACTGTAGAATTTAAGAGTTAAATGGCTGTTCCGATTTTGGTTTTCCATTTTTAAAAAAAAACAAACTCTGCATCACTCACCCTCCCCGGGTCCATCATTGAGCCTCTGCCACGGTTCCTGGTGTCTATTATTGTCTTCAGTGCTGATGTCACATCAACAGTGCTATAGACAATAACTGAGCTCAGCTACTCTGAGCAGTTTGTGTTGTCAACTCGGGCAGAGCTGTTGAACTCACTTATTGGCTGCAGCGCTGTCGGAGTGACATTAGCGCTGCAGACAATAACATTGATTAGGAGTAGAAGCAGAGACTCATTGCAGGACCCTGGGAGGATGAATAAAGCTCGATTTGTCCTTTTAAAATAATCTGTAGTTGGGGTAAAAGGGTTTTCCATAACTGGATAACCCCATTAAAATGATTTTGGGCAAAATCTGCGTTCTACTTGTGCAAATAAGGCTGAATTTAGGAAGCACAGGAGCTAATCTATCAGCTAGGGTTAAGGTTTTAAAAAGGAAAAAACTTTTGACATGTTCCCTTTGAGATAACTTATTGGGGGTTATATAAAATATGCTATGTTATGTTTACTTTTTTTAGGGTCCACATGGACTTTCAGGTCCAAAGGTAAGTGCAAGTGGCCTAGTGCCATTATTAAGGCATGCATGTAGCACGGATTTGTATATGTTGTGTATATAACTATACACAGTGCATGTTATATGTTCTGTGAATATGATGTTTGTTTTGTGTTATATGTATGAAAGCCTTGAAGCTCAGATAATGGCTTTTATGGTTGAAATATCACTAATTCTAGTGATAAAGAAGTTTTTTTTGTAGATTTGAGTACTATATGACTGATGCTTAAGACGCTTAAGTCAACAGAGAAAAGTCATTGTAACTCTGATTTTTGGCATGACCAGCATTAAAGAGGAATAACCACCAGGATTTTCATATATAAACTAAAGCCAGTGCTATACTGGCACTAGGATGCAAATTCTAAACATATCTTTAGTTGTGAGATCAGATGTATAGTTTCTGAAATACAGGCAAGTAAAGTTTGTGAAATTCAGTGTTACTTGATGATTGGTGCAACAGAATATCTAATAGGTTGGTCGGGTTTTGCTAGTTATTTCCGCCCCTGTCTGCCTTCCTGTCCTTATTCCCTTCTGTCCTTCCTCCCTCCTTCGTCCCCCTGTAATAACAGGGTCTGGGGGAGGAAGGACAGGCAGCAGACAGGGGCGGAAATAACTATCATAACCCGACCCACCTATTAGATATTCTGTTGCACCTCTCATCAAGTAACAATGCATGTCACAAACTTTACTTGCCTATGTTTCAGAAAGTATACATCTGATCTCACAACTACAGGTATGTATAGAATTAATATGATAGCGCCAGTATAGCACTGGCTTTAGTTTACATAGTAAAATCCTGGTGGGTGGTCCTCTTTAATATAGATGGGGGTCTGCCAACTCATTTAATTTCATGTTCATTTATTACTACTGAGCTTGAAAGTTTTCTGTAAACAGGCTGTAAATTCCAATATCTTTTTTGTATTAACTGGCCTAAGCACACAAAACTACTTTATTTTTTAGTTATGCCAGTATAATTATTGTGAAAACCAATAATATTAATATTATTTAAAACTACAATACATTGTATATAAAAATAATGCCATAATGAAAAATATCATTTCATGGCATGAAAGGAAGCTTCTATTCCCCAATACAAATTCCTTATAGAACCATTTATAGTACTGGTGTCTATCAGGCAGCTGACCACTGAGCCTTCTCGGGCACCATAGCTTTCCATAGCTACAAAATATGCTAAAATGTAGAAATAATTACAATATTTCCATACTAGACCATATTACCACATAATCCTTCAATATGTTGAACTAGAGATACAACTATTTCTGTAGCTTTACTATGTTACTATGTAAATTTTATTGTATCTTGTAAATCCAATTGTCATACTCCGACATTTTTGCTGGGAAAGCAGGGAGTTTTACGTCCAGCCAAGTAACACCAAGGACTCTCACAGCAATGATAATAACCCAACCCAAAATGCCCACTTTGGGTGTGGGGGTTACCCAAACCCTGTCTCATTTGATTTAGGGTGCCCCGAATTTGTTATGATTGTATCTTAAAATTCAAGACAGTCCCAGCAAATTGGGAACAGTTGGCAGATACATATGGCTTTGTGCATTTTTTGGGGTTTTGGTATTTCTTGACCAAAAGTAAATATGTTTTGGGTGCTTTTTTGTACTGTTTAATACAGAGTGGAATTTACAGAAGTGTCAGAAAGTGAACCTCCTCGGTAACAGCATGCACAGCCAACAAACAAAACTGGCATCTACTTTTACATTTAGGGTGAACCAGGGTTAAATGGTCTTAAAGGATTGAGGGGTGAGCCAGGTCAAAAGGGTGACAGAGGACCACTGGGTCTTCCAGTAAGTAGAAAAATCTATTCAATTTCACCTCAATCCATATGCTTCTTTTCTTTTATTTCAACGGTTCCAGTGAATGGCATTCATCATTATATTTACATACATTGTGATAGCAAGATTTTGGCACAGAATCACATGATCATATACAGTGCTTTGTAAAAGTGTTCATACCCAATTAATGTTTCCACATTTTTTTTCACTTTAGACCCACAAATCAGAGTTGTATCTATGTTTTCCAACACCTGTGACACAAATTAATTTTGGCGCCCCCAAGCGGATTGCGTAGTTGTTATGTGACTAATCATTCATATGCAATTTCCAATAAGTATGAAATGCGATAAGACTGTCCACCCATGCTGCTCATCCTGTGCCCCATCACATTTTTCTCAACTCATGCTGTTTACTCACTATCTCCGCACTAATCTACTAATTCCCCGTCTCACCTCATACTGTGTCTGCATATATTCCCCCTTCACTCCCCATACTGTGTCTGCACCCATCCCCCCTCGCTCTTCACCCTATGTTCACATAAATTCCCCTCTCACTCCCCATATTATGTCCGCATCTATACCGCCCCTTTGCTCCCCATACTGTAGCCTCAAATTTACCCCCACATTCTCCATACCGTGTCCTTAAATTCCCCCCATCCCTTGCTCCACACACTGTGTCCTCAAACTTCTTCCCCCACTTTTGCTCCCCATACTGTGTCCATATACACTCCCCCCACCCACTCCCTATACTGTGTCCATATACACTCCCTCCCCCGTCGCTCCATCCATCTTTACATCAACTCTGTCTAGCTTCTGTGTCCCTGTAGAAAAAAAGCATTATGCTGCCACCATATTTGATAGGGTAGAGTGTGTTTTCAAGGTGATGTGCAAACAAATACTTGCTGCTTTGTGTTGGTATCACATAGAAAATTCTAATAAAATACATTTGTTTGGGATTGTAACCTGAAACAAATATGGAAAATTTCACTGAGTATGAATACTTTTTTAAGGCAATGAATATATAGGTAACATATTGTGTCTTACACTCACATAGCATTGTGTTAATTTCCTGATTTCTTCCCAGATACAATTAGCATCAGTATAATATGTAAATAATCCATCTGCTTAATGTCCACATTAATGGTGTCTGAGTCGATCACATGTAATATGTCTGGATTACATGTTTTGTAAATGTGATTCTATAATATGACCTCACACAATAACCGTGTGCACTTTTATTTTGCTTTCACTATAACTGCTTTGCAAATGTGCTAATCTAATTTTTTATGATCCTTAAAAATGGTTCACATTCACAATACTGTGCAAACGTTTTAGTTGGGTTTGAAAAATTGCTACAAAGCAAGAATGCTTTAAAAATAGAATTGTTAATAGTTTATTTTTAGCAAATAAAAAAAAATTCAAAGTGAATGAACTTAAGAAAAATCTAAATCAAATCACTATTTGGTGTGATTACCCTTTTCTTTCAAAACAACATCAATTCTTTTAGGTACACATGAACGCAATTTTTGAAGAAACTGATCAGGGAGGTTGTTCCAAACATCTTGGAGAACTTACTATGGATCTTCTGTGGATGTAGGCAAGTGCACATCCTCTGTCTCTTCATGTAATCCCACACAGATTTGATGATGTTGAGATCACAGCTCTGTGGGGCCACATCATCGCTTCCAAGACTCTTTGTTCTTCTTTATGTGAGGATAGTTAGTTCTTAACGACATGGAGTTGTTGTCCTGCTGCAGAATTAATTTGAAACCAATCAGATGTCTCCCTGGTGGCACTGCATGATTGATAAATATCTGTTGTTTCTCAGCATTGGGCACATCATTAATCCATACCAATTCCCCAACTCCATTTGCTGAAATGCAGACCCAAACCTGCAAGGAATCTCCACTCTACTTCACTGGTGGCCTGTAGATACTCATCATTGTACTGTTCTTCAGTCCTTCAGTGAACAAACTGCATTTGGTTAGTCAAATATTTCACATTTTGACTCATCAGTCCAGAGCACCTGCTGCCATTTGTCCTCCTCCTAGTTCCTCTGTTTTTGTACATGGTTGAGGTGTGTGGTCTTCTTTCCATGTTGAAGGTGAGAAGAATAATTCCACAGTTTCGGGAAATCTCCTTCTTCCAGTGAATGTTTGCTGAATCTCAAATCGAAAGTTACTAAATGCCAGCAAAGTAATTCAGACCACACAGAGATAGCTGGTATAAACTCCTCTCAATAAGAGCAGGTGCACACCCCACGTGCATTGCTACAAGCCTTTTTATAGAGCAATAATGGGTTCATCTCTTAGCAAAATTCCTAGCAGTATGCCATTGGCTTTTTTAGAAATACATGCAGAAAGCAGCATATGATAATATTTATGTCCATACTTGGTATTTCCCCTCCAGCCCTTCCATTGCTCATGGGGCATCACATAGCACCTCAGTCATGGAACCAAACTCGTGCAGATGTAACCAATCATTGACATTATCAATCTCTTCATTCTGTTCCCTTATATTAGACATCAGCTGCAGGCTCCATCTTGCTACTCATATACAAAAGAAAGCTTGGTTATAGAAAAGTATGTATATATATATATATATATATATATATATATATATATATATATATATGTGTGTGTGTATATTGTATTCTCACAATGAAAAAGCATTTAGAAAAATATATTGTATTCTCACAAAGGTATTGGGTTTTAGTAGCCATTCTCCCTAAAGAATACGTCCAGACAGACTTTTCCAACAGTAAAGGTTGTGTAGTTGGGTCACACTGGCTGCTGTCATTTCTGAGCTCACGTCACTGCAGGACATCTTATTTGAAAGGGAGGTATGCATGATGTGTCTTTCATCTGGTGCACTAACTTTTCGTAGATGACCACTGCATTTATGGCTCTCAACATTGCCTGTTTCTTGGTCGTTCTTCTTAAAAGGATCTTGAACAGCACATTCTCAGATCTTGCTGATGTGACTACCTTGTATTTTGTTGCTGAGCTCAGTTTTGCCATGATGTATGCACCTGTGGCATGAAACTGTCTTGCACGACCACAACTTTATAGCAGGATTTGGCTTCACCTGACATAAATCCTACAAAATACCTGCATTTGTGCAAGTATACCTAGAATTGGTGATTGATGCTGTTTTGAAGACAGAGGATGGTTACACAAAATATTATAGAGGTTATCCACTCCTTTTACATTGATGACCTATCTTTAGGATACGTCATCAAAGTCTGATCAGCTGCGGTCCGACACCCTGCAACCCCAATGATCAGCTGTTTTCGGTGCCAGCAGCAGCAACAGGTAGTGGGAAATGCTCAGTTCCAGAGCTTCCCTGTCTTCTAATAGTGGCCGCAGCGGGTACTGCACATCCACCTAATATTCATTTGATTATGAGGCAGATGTACAGTATCAGAAGACGGGGCAGCTCCGGAACTGAGCATCTCCTGCTGCCGCCGGTGGCACCGAAGACAGCTGATCGGCGGGGCAGCCGGGTATTGGACCCTGACTGATCAGACATTGATGACATATCCTAAGGATATGCCATCAGTGTAAAAGTAGTGGACAACCTCTTTAAATACAACCCCTTTCATTTTATTTAGATTTCTCTTTTGTTCATTCACTTTGCATTTTGGTAATTGATAAAAAAAAACTATTAACATTTCTATATTTTTAAAAACATTCTTACTGTGCACCACTTTTTTCCACACCTGCCTAAAATGTTTTGCATTGTTACTGTACATTTTATACTGTGTATGAATGTATGTGTCAGGCCGAATTCTTGGTGCACTCAGACCCTGTCAGCTGCCAGAGTCCTAGTTATTAGGCACTGTCAATTTGATACTTTATCTTTCTAAGTGAAAAAATCTATATCTGGCCATTTTCTCATGTCCATTTGAGTCCACTTTCTTCATATTTTGATCATTTTGTTTGATTATATAAGTATGTTATATTAAAATGTCATATTTTACTTTTTTTTTAAAAATTATAAAATAAAGTTTCATGTCTGAAGTTTCCAGCAGATGGCGTCAGAGCTTGAGACAATATTACAATGCTAAATGATGATAACATTTACTAGTGATATAATTAAAAAATGATCAATTATTTTTTTCACCAAAAAGTAATTATTTACCCCTATTTAAACTGCTGGTTACATTATAATAAGAATAGAAAGGCTCAGCATCAGGTAACAGAACCACTGATAAGACATGAATTCCTACATTTCTATGGAGGATCCTCAATTTACCATTACACAAAGGGGTGCAAATACACTCCCTGAAAGAAGTTATATCGCTTATCCATGTTATGTAAATAAAAGCTTATAACCTGACTTTAAATTCATCCATTGGTTTCATAAATTACTCTTTTGAAAGCTGAAACCCTCCCAAACTTGGTTTAGGTTATGAAAATAAAGTTGCTGCAAAGCTGAAATATAGATCATTTAATGAACACAGAAAGGTCAGATTTTGGCAAGACAAAAGTTTTGTCACCCACAGAAAGTAATGTGAAATTCAAACAAATAATTAATTTCTAATACAAAGATATGTTGCATAACATTGGTGAATGAAGTTGTGGTGCTATTAGAGCCATATTTAATATTTTGTGTGACTTCCATGCGCTTGAAGGATTGCATCCATGCGGTTCAATAATGATTCATACAATTTATTGATGAAGTCATCAGGAATAGCAAAGAATGCAGTCTTACATGCCTCCCAGAGTTCATCTAGATTCTTTGGTTTTGTCTTTCAAGCTTCCTCTTTCATCCTACCCCAAACATGCTCAATGATGTTCATGTCTGGTGACTGGGCTGGCCAGTCCTTGAGCACCTTAATCTTCTTTGGCAGGAAGAACTTTGTTGTAGAGATGGATGTATGAGATGGAGCACCATCCTGCTGCATAATTTGACCCCTTTTATGATTGGGAATGTAAGAGGTAGCTAATACTTCTTGATATTTTAGGATATTGATATTGCCTTCCACCTTGCAAATGTTTCGCATACCCCATACTGAATGTAACCCCAGACCATGATCTTTCCACCACCAAACTTAACTGTTTTCTGGATCCATACGGGCTCCAGTAGGTCTCCTGCAGTATTTATGGTGGCTGTGGTGTAATTCAACTGAAGATTCATCAGAGAAATCCACCTTCTGCCACTTTTCCAGCATCCATCTGTTTAGCAGGCTGTGGGACTTGGCAAATGCCACATGGTTTTTTAATTGTCTCTTGTTTAGTACTGGCTTCTGGGCACTGATTCGACCATGGAGGCCATTTGAAGACAGAATCCTATAAACTGTTCTAGTTGACACAGGGACTTGAAGTGACCAGGCCTTTTGGAGCTCTGCTGCAGTGGAAGAGGGGCTGGCTTTGGATTTTCTAACCAACAAACGTTCCTCCTGAGCAGTTGTCTTGCAACGCCTGCCGGACCAGGGCTTGTCAAAAACATCTTCAGTCTCTTCAAATCTTTTTTTAATTCTCTGTACTTGACGCTGAGACACATTAAAGGTGCCAGCCACCTCTGCAGTGGATCTGGTCTTTAGCCTCTTCATAATTTAAGGCTTTGGTCGCAGGGTGGATTTTTGGTATGTTGTCAGAGGTCAAGTTGCAGTTCAACTGAAGGTCTGGGGTGCTGTGTTTCTTTTTATACACACCCACTTACCATGTAAACTAGGATTGGGTGCATTATATGACAAGGCAACAAAACTTTTGTCTTGCCAAAATCTGACCTTTCTGGGTTCATTAAATGATCAATATTTCAGCAACTTTATTTTCAAAACTTAAACCAAATTTGGGAGGGTTTCAGCTTTCAAAAGAGTAATTTATGAAACCAATGGATGAATTTAAATTCATGTTATAAGCTTTTATTTACATAACATGGCTAAGCGACAGAACTTCTGTCAGGGACTGTACTTTGTAATGATTTTTGTATAACATGATTAAAATGTTAAAGAATTTAATAGGCCATACATGGAAAGAAAGCATTGCTAAAATATTGAGGGACGTGCCTATTTTGATTCTGATACTTGTATGTGTAAAATCATTTTTACCACCATGAAAACTCTGTATGTGTCAATTAATCTAACCTCTAATACTACAGGGATCAGGTACATTGTCTTTTAGCACTTTACAAAAATGAGTGGAAATCCCCCAGCCATTCCATAGTCTGTGTGGCCACTTGTATTGTGTTGTTCTTACTCCATGTGCTCATTACCCACTAATCTCACGTTCTTGTCACCTATGTTATACCCATCGTCTGTACCTCCACCTAATCATACAGGGAGCATCTGGCTTAGACGGAAAGCTAGGACCCAGGGTGAGTGTTTTGTGTCTTTTCACCTGTTCAGCAATATACAACACTGAAAAATACCCAAGGATAGGGATCATTAGAAAAGGATTAACACATTTCAAGATACTGTAACGTAAACTCAGAACTATATGGAAAGGCCTGAATTTGTTGATGAATCAGTTTATTGGAAAGTACCAGTTAAAGGAATCATTCAATAAAATTCCCAAGATAGTGAACTATTTAAAAAATATTGATTATAATCAAAAACTATGAATGATGTGAAAGGTAACAATAAAATCTACTACATCGCTTAGATATACGTTCTCATGGCGGAGATGGAGGACTCTGCACATAAACCATTGAAAAGCTGTTTTATTAATCACAGCTTTATTAAAAAAAAAGTCAAAGACTGTCACTGTTCAAAATACTTTTGTGCCATTTTAGTCCTAATTCTCAAAAAGTTATGTGAAGGACTAAAAGAAACAGTAATGCTTATTTTTTTTCATATCTACACCCCTTGATTGTCTATCAAACTTAATTTATACATGGTGTTCTCACTTCCCTGAATATTGGCCCGTTTCTTCTCATCTCACTCTATCTTGATTCCCATACTCCACCCTACATGTTATTTTAATATACTCAACTATAAATCTCATGATACATCAGCACATGAGCAACTAGAGCTAGTACCATCTCTGCCCATAGAGTTACACAGATATACAGTATATATCTCAGTTACCGATGATGATTGGGCAGCTCCTGTTACACAGACATAATGAAGGTGACGACAGTTCAGCCTCCTGACTGAATATATATATATATATATATATATATATATTTACAATCAGGAGGCTGAACTGTCGTCACCTTCATTATAGCTGTGTAACAGGAGTTGCCCAATCATCATCGGTAGCTGTGATAGGAGATTCTGCCTTCCCCGTGAAGAAATTCAGTGGTACAGTTTAGGCAGGCAGTTTTGGCAACTAAGGTAGGGACCCCTTCAGAGAAAATAAAAGCATGTAATTCTCTTCGGGTCTCCTACACCTATCAAGCAGAAGAATACTATGAAATTTCAACTAGACAGGAAAAACAAAATAAAGTAATACTGGTTAGAAAAGTAGTAATTAGGGGATTAGTGACAGGATAAGTAAAAAAAAATCATTTAACTTCCAATTTAATGGATTAAGTTGGCAAGCTTTGGTAAATAAACTAGTCTTGCAAAAGTATTCGGCCCCTTGAATTTTTCAACCTTTTCCCACATTTCAGGCTTCAAACATAAAGATAAAAAGTTTGATGTTATGGTGAAGAATCAACAAGTGGGACACAGTTGTGAAGGTGAACGATATTTATTGCTTATTTTAGATTTTTGTAAAATTAAAAAACTTAAAATTGGGGCGTGCAATATTATTCGGCCTCTTTAAGTTAATACTTTGTAGCGCCACCTTTTGCTGCGATTACAGCTGCAAGTCGCTTGGGGTATGTCTCTATCAGTTTTGCACATCGAGAGACTGAAATTCTTGCCCATTCTTCCCTTGCAAATAGCTCGAGCTGAGTGAAGTTGGATGGAGAGCGTTTGTGAACAGCAGTTGTCAACTCTTTCCACAGATTCTCGATTGGGTTCAGGTCTGGACTGTGATTTAGCCATTCTAACACCTGGATACGGTTATTTGGGAACCATTCCATTGTAGATTTTGCTTTATGTTTGGGATCATTGTCTTGTTGGAAGATAAATCTCCGTCCCAGTCTCAGGTCTTTTGCAGACTCCAACAGGTTTTCTTCAAGAATGGTCCTGTATTTGGCTCCATCCATCTTCCCATCAATTTTAACCATCTTCCCCGTCCCTGCTGAAGAAAAGCAGGCCCAAAACCATGATTCTGCCACCACCATGTTTGACAATGGGGATGGTGTGTTCAGGGTGATGAGCTGTGTTACTTTTACGCCAAACATATCGTTTGGCATTGTGCCCAAATAGTTCAATTTTGGTTTCATCTGACCAGACCACCTTCTTCCACATGTTTGGTGTGTCTCCCAGGTGGCTTGTGGCAAACTTTAAACAACACTTTTTATGGATATCTTTGAGAAATGGCTTTCTCCTTGCCAGTCTTCCATAAAGGCCAGATTTGTGCAGTGTATGACTGATTGTTGTCCTATGGACAGACTCTCCCACCTCAGCTGTAGATCTCTGCAGTTCATCCAGAGTGATCATGGGCCTCTTGGCTGCATCTCTGTCAGTCTTCTTGTTTGAGATGAAAGTTTGGATGGATGGCCGGGTCTTGGTAGATTTGCAGTGGTATGATACTCCTTCCATTCCAATATGATCACTTGCACAATGCTTTTTGGGATGTTTAAAGTTTTGAAAATCTTTTTGCAACCAAATCTGGCTTTAAACTTCTTCACAACAGTATCACAGACCTGCCTGTTGTGTTCCTTGGTCTTCATGATGCTATCTGCACTTTAAACAGAACACTGAGACTATCACAGAGCAGGTGCATTTATACGGAGACTTGATTACACACAGGTGTCTTATATTTATCATCATCAGTCATTTAGGACAACATTGGATCATTCAGAGATCCTCAATGAACTTCTGGAGTGAGTTTGCTGCACTGAAAGTAAAGGGGCTGAATAATATTGCACGCCCCAATTTTCAGTTTGTTATTTTTTACAAAAATTTAAAATAAGCAATAAATTTCGTTCAACTTCACCATTGTGTCCCACTTGTTGTTGATTCTTCACCATAACATTAACATTTTTATCTTTATGTATGAAGCCTGAAATGTGGGAAAAGATTGAAAAATTCAAGAGGGACGAATACTTTCGCAAGGCACTGTATATAACATATGAAAAATCCTGGACAGTGTGTATCCACTGTCAGAGCAGCGAAACCACCCATACATAGTTTGAGAATTATTTATGTAGAAGTGGCTTTTATATATATATATATATATATATCCATTGCTTATTACAAGAACATATCCATCTTTTTCCACCAAGCTTATGAAGAGCCCATAACTTATAAGCAAGACGTTACAAATACTGTGCAGAGAAATACATTTCAGTAGTCGACCTCTATAATGCTCAGGAAACTAAATTGTCCATATAAACAGGTTTACTGTCTAATAACTAGATGTGTTACAAGCTTCATTTAGAAAACACTTTGAATGGCCTCCGTCTCCTACTTATCTTTTATTATTCAATTCTTCAAGCATGATCTTCTCTTATACAGGCATGCGTCTTTCTCTTCACTGGCTCTGAATGCCAAGTTCCAAAATGATCTCTGGTCTATACACCTGAAATTGTACTTAAATTTAATCTGTCAGCAGATTTTTGCTATGGAATCGG
The DNA here is from genome assembly GCF_048569485.1 of Anomaloglossus baeobatrachus. NCBI lineage: Eukaryota > Metazoa > Chordata > Amphibia > Anura > Aromobatidae > Anomaloglossus > Anomaloglossus baeobatrachus. Next base: position 258,720,541 of record NC_134353.1, on the reverse strand, counting down.
AGAGCTGCATGATGTAGAGGCAGACAGCGATGTATCACTTACTGCACTGCTTGGTGTAGTTTTGTTAGAATGCCTGTTTTCCATGCTGCAGATGTAGCAGTACTCAGAATGCTGAACTTTGTATAACCCCTCCAACACCACTGATTGTCAGCTTCCTGTGTACACTGTCAATTGTCAGCAAGCTGCCAATGATTAGTAGGGAGGGGTAACACAGATCAGCTGGACTGCATCACATTCAACACAGTCCAGCATTGATAATCTCATGCTGCTAAAACACTGATTGTATTGAAAATAAAGCACACAGTGTAGTAAGTGATTCATCACTGGAATCCGGCTCTGAGTCCCAACATTATACTTTTCTCAGATTAAATAGCAAAAACCTGCTGACAGATTTCCTTTAATTTAGAGAATAGAAATTTGCCAGAAACTGTTTATTCCAAAAAAGCACCATCAGTTTATGTTCTTGTTTGTGCCTTGTCTTGTTTCATGTATTCTTCATTGTTTGCCCTTCTATATGCCTCCGCTGCATGATTATCTTCTAACTAGATTTCTTTCTCAGTCTTTCTACTTCCTGTGCTGCCAATGAACAAAGAGGGAACTGCTCCACCAGTATCAGTGTTCTGATCCACAAATGAGTTTACTGTGCTTTTTACATTTTTTTTTAGGGCACAGATGGACCACTTGGTCCACCTGGTCCTGCAGGTCCGAAAGGTGACAGGGTAAGTAGTCCATTTTACACTATATCACAAAAGTCACATCAGCATTGAAAAATGATGTATTATATAGCTTTGTTAAAGCACCACTGCAGTGTTTTGGGTTTCTTTCACTGTTAGAGTGGTGCTTTTAATCTAATTTCCCTGCCCCTACTCATATACTCACCCTCCGGTATCTTCACTTTTTTATCACCGCCGCTCACATCAGCCTCCAGCAGTTGGTGACCTGCTGGATCTATCCATGTTTCATGGAGCAAACTGAAGGTCACTCTTCAATACACATCAAAGAGAGCCTCGTTGTGACCTCATGCTGGCTCTCATAGACTTGCATTGACACCTTATGACATATGACATAACTTCTGACTTCCAGACAATTAGAAGTCGCATTCACAAGATGGAACCGTAAGAGGTGAAGATAGCGGAGGGTGTGTAAAAGACCTGGGATAGGGACACTAGATTACAAGCACCACTCCAGCATTATTTGGTATGAACACTGAACATCAAACCTCAGGTTCGCTCATCTCTAGTCAGCATACATAAAGCACCCAAACTTTAAAGTTCGGGTTTGCTCATCTCTAATAAGGACTAGAAAGATGCAAATATCATTCATCTTTGTGAAATAAGGTCCTACCAGAATCCTTATTAAACGTTCTCATGTTTTACACTTACAGGTCATTCACAATCATAAACGTGGGAGCAATATTATGAATGTTATTTTTTTTTTCAGGGAGAAAAAGGTGGTGTTGGTGATCCAGGACCTAGAGGACCATATGGTCTACCTGTGAGTCATTAATGCTTAAATTCCAGTATTTCGTATTAGTTTAGTCAATACTGAAGTGTAGACAGTGAGGATGCTAAGGTGGAGACAGTAGAAGCAACTCAGGGTCTAGATTCAAAGTGAATTAAAAAGGCAAACATACATTTAAAAAGGACTTGTCATTTACCAACATTATGTAATTATTTTACCTCGTGTAAATCCTCATGTTCTCCCGAGTATGACATTGTTATTTTTTTATTATTATTATTTTTATTATTTATTATTATAGCGCCATTTATTCCATGGTGCTTTACAAGTCAAAAGGGTGTACATAAAAAACAAGTACAATAATCATGAACAATACAAAAATAAACTTTTACAGGATGAGAGAGCACCTTTTAGTTACCTAAGTCCAATCCCTATACACACTTCAGTTAAACTGAACTACAACAACTTGGCACCGGAATACCGACTAAGAATGAAGTGAATCGATACAATTTACTATGAAATCTTATTTTATTTTCAATAAATTAATTTAATTGACAATATCAAACAAGAGAGCCACCTGGGGGGCACATTGTTCCAGAATTTAAATATCCTTCCTATCCTTTATAACATATGTTATTGAAATATCACACAGACCAGTGACATATACCATATATTACACCATCCTGCTACTACAGTGTGACACAAACTGGGACAAAAAGGTCTATTTTCATCCAGGGCAATGATATATGGCCTCAGGTCACAATTATATGGCTGGATCGGCTCTCCTATTACTTGTGAAGCACAAGCTAACATATTATATAGTACTAGCCGATACCGCCATCCTATATGCTATGCCACCTTCCATCACCCTTGGTGAATAATCCCATCATGTCATACTCATTTAGCAACAGAAAATCCATCATCCGGCTGGGCGATTATAACACTGTCCATATGAAATAACACAGCGAACCAATGGCGCTAATTATAGAATAATTAACATCAAAAAGGCAGAAAGTACTTACATTGTGCAATAGATTATCTGGCCATGTGTCCCTCCACCCCTGACGTACGTTTCGCCACACGCTTTATCAAAAGGGGGCGCCCCCTTTTGATAAAGCGTGTGGCGAAACGTACGTCAGGGGTGGAGGGACGCATGGCCAGATAATCTATTGCACAATGTAAGTACTTTCTGCCTTTTTGATGTTAATTATTCTATAATTAGCGGCATTGGTTCACTGTGTTATTTCACATGGACAGTGTTATAATCGCCCAGCCGGATGATGGATTTTCTGTTGCTAAATGAGTGTGACATGATGGGATTATTCACCAAGGGTGATGGAAGGTGGCATGGCATATAGGATGGCGGTATCGGCTAGTACTATATAATATGTTAGCTTGTGCTTCACAAGTAATAGGAGAGCCGATCCAGCCATATAATTGTGACCTGAGGCCATATATCATTGCCCTGGATGAAAATAGACCTTTTTGTCCCAGTTTGTGTCACACTGTAGTAGCAGGATGGTGTAATATATGGTATATGTCACTGGTCTGTGTGATATTTCAATAACATATGTTATGAAGGATAGGAAGGATATTTAAATTCTGGAACCATGTGCCCCCCAGGTGGCTCTCTTGTTTGATATTGTCAATTAAATGAATTTATTGAAAATAAAATAAGATTTCATAGTAAATTGTATCGATTCACTTCATTCTTGGTCGGTATTCCGGTGCCAAGTTGTTGTAGTTGAGAGAGCACCTTGCCTGCGAGGGCTCATAGTCTACAGGGGATGGGTGAGGGTACAGTAGGTGAGGATAGAGTTGGTTGTCAGAGGTGTACTGGTCTGAGGGTTATTGTAGGTTGTAGGCTTGTTGGAAGAGGTGGAGCTTCAGGTTCCTTTTGAAGCTTTCCGCGGTATGTGAGAGTCTGATATGTTGGGGTACAGTGTTCCAGAGTATGGGAGAGGCGCGGGAGAAATGTTGTATGCGATTGTGGGAAGAGGAGATAAGAGAGGAGTAGAGAAAGATCTTCTGAGGAGCTGAAGTTGCGTGCAGGTAGGTACCAGCAGACTAGGTCACAGATGTATGGAGGAGACAGGTTGTGGATGGCTTTGTATGTCATGGTTAGTGTTTTGAACTGGAGTTTTTGGGCAGTGGAAAGCCAGTGAAGTGATTGGCAGAGTGGCGAGGCCAGGGAATAGCGAGGGGAGAGATGGATTAATCTGACTGCAGAATTTAGGATAGATTGAAGGGGTGCAAGAGTGTTAGAAAGGAGGCCACAAAGCCGGAGGTTGCAGTAGTCTAGGTGGGAGATAATGGGGGCATGCACTAGTGTTTTTGCTTTATTTTTGTTTTATTCCAGTGCCTTTCCATTCTGGAGATATGGCTCCCTTTTCCCTTTATACAAATCTGGTTTTGTTAGTCAAAGTTGTCTGATCCTCATAAAACTGCGTCCACAATCCTTTGGCTACCTAGACTAAATTTACATACTGGAAAGAAAGGGTCCTATGTCAAGAATAGAAAGGCACAAGAGCAAGAAAACAACTCCAGATTCAGGAGAACAGATAAAATAGTTACATAGTAATGGCGAATGACAGGTCCTCTCTAAAGTTTAGATTAAAAGACATGTGAGTTAGTCTTTGAAATATATGAGTGTACATGTGATACATAGATGTACCAGTTAATGGGGTTGTCCACTACTAGGACAAAGTATTCTGATTCCACGTTTCCCCAGGTTACATAATAAAGCCTATACTCACCTTCTGTATCGGCGCTATTCCAGTGGTGTACGAGATAGCGGTGCTGGGGCTCACATGGGGTTATGACTTCACACAAGCCCTCCATCCAATCAGCGCTGACTTCTCTCTCCCCTTCTTCTGTCCAAACAAATCAATCAACAGGAAAGGAGCGCTGCAGCTACTCTCACTTCCTGTTGATTGTTCGTTTGGGCTGAAGGAGGGGAGAGAGAAGCCCGAACTAATTTGGGCAAGACATTACAACCTCACGTGAGCCCTGGCACCGCAAGAATGGTGCAGGTATTGGAGGTGAGTATAGGTTTTATTATTTACTTTGGGAAATGAGGAATAAGAAGGGATAGTCCTAGTAGTGGACAACCCCTTTAAGCCAAAGCAGGAGCCACTCATATGCATCAGATTTCCTTTCTTGTTCATAAAAAGACCTTGCCTCTGTGGCATCTAGATATTTTTAGAGGGTATAAAAGGTTTTTTTTCTGATGGGAAAACACTACTAATATATATGCAGTTCAAATGCGCTAATAGCATATGCTCATACTGGAATGTCTTTATGTACATACATGTGGGTATAGTATATACAGCGTGTGGAAATTGTACATAGGATTATTTCCTGCTTGTCTGTTTCACTGGAAAAAACCAAGCCAGAAATAGCTACATATCGGGAACAATACTAGACTGAAGATAAGGTAGATGTTAGTAGAAATGGATACATACAGTATATGCACGTGCAGTGCTAAAGGTCATGCAGTCATTAATCACAAGTGTACCAATCTTTCCTACAGGGCAAAGATGGGGAGCCTGGTTTAGATGTAAGTTATATGGATGAAACATGCTGTATGTTGTGCATGCTGTAAGAACACACCACAAAACATTTCACTTTCATATTTTTATTATTTTGTTTTCCTGTTTCATCTTTTTTCTTTTCTTTTACTGTATAGTAAAGTAAATGCACAGGTTTAATATATTCTAATATTTGTTTGGACAGGATTGTGATATTTTGAGAATAGCCAGGCTTAGCTTGATGGCCTAAGATATTTGCACAGTAACAACAAGAAAGCATATGGTACCAAAATGAAGATTAAAGGGTAACCGTTGTTTTAATTATATATAATAGCACTCGCCAATAGTAAACATGTAAAAAAAGCTACTTTGCAATATATCTTATTAGAGAAATCTGTTTCTTTCTCCACTTGGACTGATCTTTCATTCTCAAAATTATTAATTCATGGGTAAAAACTGTTTTCACTGAAGATAAATGATTACATTACTGAGATAGGGAATAGCAATTACTACTGATTAGATTCTACGTATAAGGGAGAAAAAAAGAGGGAGGAGCTAGAGCCAGAGCTCCTCTTTCTCATATTAACATAGAATCTTATCATTACCAACTTCCATCTCCTATCCTACTAATTGTCATGCGATACTCAGTTCCAGACTCAGCTGTCACAGCGGTGTCAGGCTCTGTTTACACCGCAGAGCCTGTCAGACAATCTGACGTCTCCTAATTGTTCAGCCAGAGCTGGGCGTCGGCTGTTTCATTTGCTCTGTTCCTCAGTCCTGCAGGAGTTAATTCTTGCTGATCTGGGGAACTCTGCTAGAAGCTCATGCTGCTTATTACCAATCACAGCCGTCTCCTTCCTATATAAGATTCTGGATCTTGCTGCTCAGAGCCAATAATAGCTTCAGCATAGCTCCAGCGATTCCGGTCTTTGTGGGGATCCAGTTTGTGGTGATCTGTAGTTGCTACTATGAGTTGTGTGGAAGTTTCCTTGTTGTGCCTTTATTTAGCTTTATTTTTTTCTTTATTCCCCTGTACACGTATTGTCTCTCCTTTGTGTTTGAGTGCAGTGTGTATGAGTTTTCGTTCTCCCTTGTCAGTGTTGTTTTTGTGGGGTTTTGTTACTGTGTTTCTGGCCTGCCCCAAGGATGAGGGAGAGGGGGAGTAAGATGAGGGCTTGGACAGGAGTCAGGGTCACGCTGGGGCTCAGACCTGGTTACCATCAAGTCTACCTCTGAGATATAGGACAGCATAGAGTCTCAAGTCTGAGGGCCAGCCTTGGAGTCCCTATTCTGTCATTTCATACCCCTTGACAGTAATGGAACAATCTGTCTTCATAAATAGATAAATGAATAAAGATTTTACCTGTAAATTAAAAATTTTGAAAATGAATGATCAGTCCAGGAGGAGCAGATTTCTCTGATAAAATATATTACAAAGTAGCGTACTATCATGTGTATTATTGATTGTTAAATAAAAATGAAAACCACAGTTACTCTTTAAGTATATATTATGTTCAATCAAGTATTGTTAGAGAGTCTGTCCATAAACAGCATGTCTCACGAATCCATAGTATACTTGATAAATGCAGTGGCGGACACTGACAGCTTGGGGCCCCCGTGCAAGAAATTGTACCTCGGCCCTCCTTCTACTAAATCACTACACCCCCCATATACTACACCTGTAATATACTACATCCCCATATACTACACCTGTAAAACTACATTACAATACCCCCATATACTAGACCTGTAATATACTACATCACTACACCCCCCATATACTACACCTGTAACAAACTACACCACTACACACCCATATACTATACCCCTATATAGATCACTACACCACTATATACTACAACTCTAATATAACAAGCAAAAAGAAAGGTAAGCCAGCATATCTGAGAGTGGCATGCATCAAATAATGTGTAAATTCACAGATTTATTCCAACTGTACTATAATATAAAAAAATACACCTGTAATATACTACATTACTACACCCCCCCATATACTACACCTGTAACAAACTACACTCCTATATACTACATCACTACACCACTATATACTACACCTGTAATAAACTACACCACTACACCCCTATATACTGCACCTGTAAAACGACATCACTACACCCCCATATACATCACTACACCCCCATATACATCACTACACCCCCAATATTAGTCACCATCAACCTCCCCTCCTCATTGTCCCCTCCTCAGGTTATTAGTCATCACTGACCTCTCCCTCCTCAGGCACCTCCGTACGGGCCCCCCGCCGAGCTGCTTCTTCTCTTGTACGGGCCCTGGCTGCACCAATGCTATTCTCCTAGGGGCCCCTACCACTGCTTCTTTCCGTGAAGCCCCCTGCTGTGACGCTTCTTCTCCTGCCAGCTGTGCAGGAACTTTTGAAATGACACACACAGAGAAAATGTCGGGCAGTAAACAGAGGAGAGATTCCTGCGTTCCGTTGCCTGCACTGATGGTGCTGAGCTGTAGGATTGCTCCATGCCCGGCATGCAACGTGTGATGAGGGCGATCTGACCAGGGCAGCCTGGAGCTCTGGACAACAGGTCAGATTTCCCTCATCACTGACCGGCGAGCAAGAGCCCCCTGAACCTTTGGGCCCCTGTTCACTGCACCGGCTGAACCGGCGATATGTCCGCCAGTGGATAAATGTATGATCACTGGGAGTTTGGCTATTGGGATGTCCCATCAGTTCAGAGAATCGTAGGCCCAAGTCTCCTGTGTGAATTAAGTGGTGGTTAGCTTTTGTGACCAGGCTCAGATCAAATTTACCCAGGCCCTAGGCTTTTCAGTCTGAGTATTCTCAGAGCACATTGGCACCCCCAAAGTTTTGGGTACCAGACGGTAGCCAAGGTGGCTTTATTATAATCCGCAAATGTTTGTGACCAATTGACTGTATAGGATAGTGATCGCACATGCTCACTACCACTCCATTTTCAAAGGGAATTGAGATCACTCATTCACAGGATCACTAGAGGTTTTAGCAAGTGGCCCGTCAGAGCTCATACATTTATCATCTATCCCGTAGATAAGTGATATGTTGTTTATGGAGAACCCTTTTAGTTCCCTGCAATGTATCCAGTGCATACAGTTAGACAAGGTCAATTTGTATATTGTTTCAGGGTTTTCCTGGTCCTCGAGGAGAGAAAGGAGACCCCGGAGAAAGGGGAGAAAAGGTGACCAGAGTGTTATGTGGATATTAACATTGCAAATGTGTCCCTGAATTTACTTGACTTTATCATAGGTTCTATAAATCCAGTCTTTTTCCTGTGTGCCAAATACTAATGATCGCTTGGACTATGTGCATTGCCCTTAGAACTCTTTCTCCAAACTGGGATAATAACTTCTCAGTGTGCTTAGTCATTTATACCTGTTGACAAATCTACTGGGACAAGCAATTATTGCTATCAGTAAACTGCACTAAGAACAAATTGTTTTATTACTGTGCCCACTAATTCAAGTTTTCAATAAAAAAATAGCCACAAAGACACCTTAACAATCTAATGTTCAGTTACTAACCTGGGCATTAAGTAGGGTGTGTGCACACGTTTAGTATTGGTATGGCTGTGATTGGCCAGGGAAATTGACATAAAAAAAATGATGTGGGCTAAGCTATACCATGTTTCCTGGAGGATCACACTGCAGTCAGACTCTTTTCAGGGCCCTCATATTAAGGTTCATCAATATTCACTGCTTCTTCTGCCCACCCTCTGTGTCGGTGTCTGTCATTGATTGCAGACTGCTATACACCACCCCCCCCCACCCCCCCCACACCAGCCTGTGTCCACATCTGTGATCGGTTGCAATCAATGTGCTGTATAGTGTAAAAAGAAATAAATAAATCATTTAAAAAAATGATGTAGGTTCCCGCTATATTTTTATAGCCAGTGGGAGTAAAATAACAGCACAAGGCTGCAGCCCCCACCTGTTAGTTTTACCATGGCTGGATATCAAAATAGAGGGGAACCAAAGATGTAGGGTCCCCCTCATTTTTTATATCCAGCCATAATAAAGCAGACAGATGGGGGTTGGTATTATCAGATTGCGGAGAGCCATGGATTTTGCCCCTCCCAGCCTAAAAATACTAGCACGCAGCTGCACAGGATTGGCACATTACATTAGATGTACCAACCCTGGTGCTTTACCCAGCTCATCCCAATTGCCCTGGTACAATGGCAGTCGAGTAATATAAATGGATTTTGGCCCCCCCCAGCCTGAAAATACCAGCCCGCAGCTGCCCAGGATTGGCACATTACACTAGATGTGCCAACCCTGGTGCTTTACCCAGGTCATTCCAATTGCCCTGGTGCAATGGCAGTCGGGTAATATAAGGGGTTAATTAATAACAGCTGTGAATTTTCAAAAAAAGCCAGCTGCCATCAAGCCCTAGATTAGTAATGGGAGGTATCTATGAGACATCCCCATTACTAATCCTGTAATTGCAAATAAATAAAACAAAAACACTGAAAAAATCCTATATTTGAAATAAAATATACTCTCTCTCACACCTTTATTAACCCCCCAAACACCCTTGCAAATCCATAAGAAGTCTCACGATAATCCTCAGCTCTGCTACACCTGGAGCCTTTAGAAAGGGAAAACATGTTCACTCTCTGCAGGCTCCCGGTAACACTGACAGCAGCAGGAGAACCTGGCTGTGAGCAGGTGATGTCACTCAGTTCAGCAGAAATCACACCCGTGCTGTGCCACTGCTCTCAGTGAAAGTGCTGCCGAATTGTTGGATTGTGTATCACTTCCATACATAGCCCCTTAGAGCTTACTATGGCCATTTTACAGCCCAGAACTTCTCGTCCACATTGACTTGTATGGGGTTTGTTGTTCATGGTCAAGTTCGGCTGCGGAACCTGATTTTTTTTAGTCCGTACTGGTTTGGCAAACCCAAATATCCATGGGTTCACTCATCACCAGTCATGACCTAAATTGGGAAAAAAATGCTCAAAAAACTCCACATATGAACAACAAAGAAAAAAAATAATCTAAAAATACTTTGTCTGCATATAGTTTAATGCAATGGTCGAACAGGTTTTTTTTTAGATTAATTTGGAGTTAATCCTTCGCAAAATCCTTTAAAAAGAGAAAGTGTATGTCACTTATTTGAAATGGATCGTAAACCAAACTTCTCAAAAGTAGATACTGTCAAATATAAAGACTACAAGGAACACTTGAGAAAATAAACTCTTCCAAAACCCTTCAAAATTGCCTAAAAAAAAGAAAAACTTCTCCAAAAACTCCTTAAAAAAAGTTTCTAGAAGTGGCAGTTGAAAAACCTATCGTTTTTGAAGCATAAGAGGTTTCAGGAAAACACTAGCTGTATTTTTCATGAAGTGTCTTTTTTTGTCATTTTTGTGATGGCTTTTTTTCTTCTTTATTATCTATATAAGATAGTGGTGGTTTCCTGAAGTGGAAGCCATCTGAAGAATTGACTGAGAATACTTTTTCAAAGCCTGAAGCGAATAAAAAGTTAAACAAAAAGGAACATACATGTATGTACAGCAAATGGTTTGGTTATTGCTCTGCACATGTATTGAGTGCTTTTCAGGCGAGTTCCAGTCAGAATTCTCCTGATAAGATGTCGTGTGCACATACCCTAAGGCCACGTTCACACATTCAGTATTTGGTCAATATTTTACCTCAGTATTTGTAAGTCAAAACTAGGGGACAATCAGAGGAAAAGTATAATAGAAACACGTCACCACTCCTGCATTTCTTACCCACTCCTAATTTTGGCTTACAAATACTGAGATAAAATACTGACAAAATACTGAACATGTGAATGTAGCTAAGGCCTGAGTCACACTTGCGAGTGACTCACATGTTTCTTGGATGAGTCTCGCATCACGTCACTCGGCACAGCCTGCTATTCTCTGAACAGGAGTAGGTCAGCTACATAGAAATGCATACAGCTACCCCGCTCCTGTCCGGAGAGCGGCATGCCATACCGGGTGATGTGATGCGAGCCTCGCACTAGTTACGCGCAAATCATTTGCAAGTGTAACTCAGGCCTTAGCCACATTACCTTGTTCAGTATTTGGTCAGTATTTTACCTCAGGTCCATATAAACATCACATGACTATAAAAGTCAATGGTACGGTTGGTCATTACTACCCAGGGGGCTAATTGCAATCCAAGAAGTAGGCCTGTCAATAAGCAGTAGGCCTTTATGTCAACAATATTTTAGGCTATTAGAAAATTCAGTCAGTAATGAAAACTATAATTTTTAATTGCAAGCAATATAAAATTAATAATTACTCTTACTATTTAATTTAACCTTTATTAAAATGAACTCCGATAAACAGTACTCGATGTCAATGGACGAGAGCTGAAAGGAAATAAGAATATTTGGAAGCTATGCAATAATTTCCAGACTAACTAACTAATTACAAAGCTGGCCTAAGTCCTATTGCAAAACAAATTTAATCACTGACACTGTTATTCACTAGAACCTAAAGGAGTTGCTTAAAAAAATTGTGTTAAAGAGAATCTGTCACCAGGTTTTTGCTATGTAATCTGAGAGCAGTATAATGTAGAGGCAGAGACCCTGATTCTAGCAATGTTTACTTTACTGAGCTTATAACAGTCATTTTGATAAAATCACAGGTTTTTTTGCTACAGATCTAGCAGTGCTCAGAATGCTGAGCTGTGTGTAATCCCACGGACACCACTGATGGCAGCTTTCTGTATAATGTACATTGATTGAAAGCTCCTAATCAGTGGTGGGGTTACACAGAGCAGTTGACCAAGAGGTACAAGATATCTAGTCATGGCTGCCTTATGTATGTGCAACTGGTGCAGTCGCACACAGTGCTGGCCGCCAAACAAAAGAGAGAGTTTCTGCAGGGAGACACCAAGACTGTTTCACATGCTGATCCAATCACAGTGCGGTTACTGTCTGCCACACCTCTTACACCTGTCATTCAGCCTGCCAGAGAGGAGTGTAGAATGGGGGGAAAGGATAACACATAAGTGGTGTAAAACTACTGTTTGGGTTTACAGCAAGGGTCAGAAAGGAAGGAGCGCTATTCAAGCATAGATTTGGCAGGAATAGACTACTGCAGGTGCTAAAACAGCAGAAACCACCCACATAAGACCCCATTTTGGAAAGTTCACCTCTAGAGGAATTAGTCTAGGCATGTAGTGACTGTAGTGAGTATTTTAAACCCACAGATGATTCACAGAATTGTGTTACACTGGGCTGCAGAAATGACAAATGTATTTTTTTCCACTAACATCTTTCCTTAGCACCAAGATTATAATATTTAAAAGGGTTATTTAGAGGAAAAGGACCACATAATTTGTTAAGCAATATTTCTCGAAATTTGCCAATATCCTATATGTGGTTGGAAACTACATTTCAGGCACAGTGCAAAGCTTAGAAGGGAAGGAGCCATATTGAAATGCAGAGTCCCTGAGGTGTCAGTACATCAGAACCCTCTATAAGTGACCGCATTTTACAAACTGCACCCCACAGTGAATACATCTAGTGATACAGTGAGGATATTGACACCACAGGTGTGTCAAAGAATTGTATACCATTCTGTGGTGAAGAGCTAGTAATTGCATTATTATCACTGAAATACTGATTTAGCCCCGGATTTTTTATTTTCACAAGGAAAAATGGCTGAAAAAGGCCCCAGAATTTTTTTTACAATTTCTGCTGAATATGGCAATACTCCACATGTGACTGTATAGTACTGTTTGGCCACACGGCAGGGCTCGAGAGGGAAACAGCACTATTTGAGTTTTGCACACAGATACAGTATTTCTAGAATAGTTTGCGGACTCCATTTGTAGAGCCCCTGATGTGCCTGAACAGTGGAATCCTCCCTCAAGTGACTCCTTCTTAGATTTTACACCCCTCTGGGAATTCATCTATGGTTGTAGTAGCAATTTTTTACGTTATGGGTATTTTCCAGAAACAAACATGCAGTGGAAGTTGCAGAGTTAAAATTGCAAATATGCCATTGTAGTGCCCAATACATTGTGCCCAGCTTCTGGTACCATGCATCCATAAAATAAGTGAGTTCTTCTCATTATGTTAAAGTCAAACATATGGATGCTAACTGCGGTTTAGGCACATAGTGGGAGGTGGGCATTTGAATTTAAGGACGCAGATGTCGCTAGATTTCTTTTGGTGGGAGCCATGTCCCTTTTCCAGAGCCTTTGTGCTTGGACACCCCCTATATTTCTGTTAGCAGCTGATGACCCCAAGTGGGGACTTGTTTTTTGTCAGTTGAGTTGAAGCTTTTATTGGTGGCATTTGGGGTTGCAGAGCATTTTGGATCAGTTCACAAGCTCCACGCTGAGCACTTACATTGGGGTTTCCATAAAAATATCTGAAATATGATTCAGATGAAACCCCACATGGATCCATTCATTAGTGAGGCAGGCAGAGTTACTCCAGATTCCAATTGGTCTCTGTTTAGTGGTGTCCAGCTTTTTAGAGGTGCTCAAACCTGTGGGAACCATGCTTTTGTACACTCCAAAAAATACACCTAAAAAGAGGAACATCACTGGTACATAGGCCAGACAGAGTCCACAGTGACTTCCTCTGCCTCATCACAGGGAATTATAGGGAATTTTCCATCAGGGGTTCTGTCTGAATCATGTATTTTAGAGATTTACATGAAAATCCCAATGTAAGTGTTCAGAGTAGAGCACAGGATAAATAGGAGAAAGAATGAACAAATCAACAGCAGGTCAAGAATTGGTTTTATTTATTTTTTATGCCGTGCATTGTGCAGTATAAGTGATCCATTTTTATTTCTGGCATATATTTTTTGTCGCTTTCTTAGCTGATTTTAAGTAGGCAAGATGAACAAAAAAACAGCAATTCAGGAATTGTTAGTTTTTTTAATGGTGTGGTAAAAATAGTAATACGGCTTTATTCTTCATGTCAGTACAAATACAGCGATACCACATTTATATATTTTTTTTTATGTTTTGCTGGTCTTGCTAAATAAAAACAATGGGACTTTCATTACCCTGCGCACCTGCAAGGCAATGCATTACACTTGTCAGTGGTGCAGTGATAGATGCCTTTTAGACCATGCTCCTGGCATAGTTTAAAAGGCTTGCCATAGCTGGCTGACCTGGAGATTGTCATAATGATCCAAGGTTGCCATAGCAATGATGTGGCCCTTGCGCTGACATCAGCGGGAAGGGAGAGGGGCGCACCACAAAATAGGATGTACTGGTATGTACAAGGTCAGGGGTTAAAGGGATTGTCCAATGCTTAGATATTGATGACGTTTCCTTATTCTTTGAATGGGACATCAGATTCAGACAGTTTTTGCGTCGAACACCTGTCACCTTCCACGTTTAGCTCTTTGCAGATCCTGCAGAAGCCAAAAGTGAAGAAGACAATGTATAGATTATGTACAAAGATGCCCACTCATGTTCTGAGTTAACAAACAATGGGATGGGGCACCAAAGAACACATTTGCACAGGGCACCATGCAGCCTAAAGGGGGCTTTACACGCTACGACATCATTAATGTTTTATCTTCGGGGTCACGTCGTTAGTGACGCACATCCGGCGTCATTAACGATATCGCAGCGTGTGACACTTACCAGCGACCTTAAACGTCCTCCAAAGTGGTGAAAATTGTTCACCATGGAGAGGTCATCCTAAAACCAAAATTGTTAATGGTTGTTTATAGATGTTGTTCCTCGTTCCTGCGGCAGCACACATCGCTGTGGGTGACACCGCAGGAGCGAGGAACCTCACTTTACCTGCGTCCCGCCCGCAATGAGGAAGGAAGGAGGTGGGCGGGATGTTCGTCCCGCTCATCTCCGCCCCTCCACTTTGATTTGCTGGCCGCTTAGTGACGTCGCGGTGACGTCGCCGTGATGCCGAACGCACCTCCCCCTTGAGGGAGGGATTGTTCGGCAGTCACAGCGACGACAACGACCAGGTAAGTGCGTGTGACGCTGCCGTAGCGATAATGTTCGCTGCGGCAGCGATCACACGATATCGCATGCACGATGGGGGCGGGTGCTTTTGCGTATGATATCGCTAGCAATTGCTAGAAATATCGTATCGTGTAAAGTCCGCTTAAGAATTGCCCTGCATCTATTCCTGCAGTAATAATCTGCTGATAAACAGCAACACACAGCCTAATAAGTTACACATTACTGGAATCAGGGTCTCAGCTCCTATGACATTTTGCTCTCAGATTACGTGGTAAAAATCTGCTTACAAATTCTCTTTAAAATTCCATAGGATGAAATGTTAAGGTGATAACAGTAAGCTCTCTATTCAGGACAAAATTACTCTTATTTTGGAGTGCTGGTAATGCAGGATACCTGCTGGTTCCTCCATAATTTATAGTTGGTGCTTGGATCTTATTGTCTGGGAAACCATCTAATAAATAGGAATTGTCCACGGTAGACAACTTGTTTAAGGTTTATTAAGATACTTGGACATATTGATATAGGTGAAATTAACAATGTAATATATTACCAGAAGGCTGTTTCCATGCTTTCATGCATATTTGGAATGGTTTTATTACTTATTGCAGAATGTCACATCACAATATAATCTATAATCCCAAATCTAATCTACTTCTGCTAAATGGTGAAATCAGAGCAATAAAACACAATAGTAAATGGTTATGTCCATCTTTAAAAGTTATCCCCATTTGAAAGATAAGGGATACGTTCCAGATCACTGGGAGTCCAACCAATAGGACCTCCACCATTCCCAAAAATGGGTTCTGCAGTGCCCCGTCTGCATTGAGATATGGTTGGGAATGGTGGAAAAGAACAAGTACCATACTTTGCTATCTCTCACAGTCCTGTAGAGAATAAATGGAGCAGTGGTGGTACACACATCTGGCCACCACTTTATTCAGATGGGGTATTTCAGAGCCCCATTCTCGAGACTGGTGGAGGTGAAATGATCGGACTCCCACTCACCAGCAATTTATCACGTATCCAATGGAGAAGTGATAACTTCTAAAGGTGGAAATAGTGCTTTAACATTGGAGCGAATCCAGTGCTGTAGCCTTGTATTTAATTGGCTAAACAGTATGGTTTTTACTTGGCTTTATCTATTATTTAGCAGCTTTTGCATTTGCATGCATTTTATATGTCCTCTCTTAGCTCTTGGATTTACTCCAAGTCTTCTGGTTTCCTTTCACACTCAAATAAATGCTTAGACGTCAGGCTATTGCTGGCACACAGGAAAAGATAAGGTCTGGCTTAATTTTTCTTATAGCTTAGTACACTTCTAACCACACTACAGATGTATTCTAGTAAATATTGTGCTTTTTATTAAATTATTTAATTGCTTTTGTTTTGCATTATTTATCATAAACCATCTTCATTTACCGCCGAGTGACCAAGAATGTTTTAATGTGTCGTATGTTTCCTTTCCAGGGGTGCATTCCCTTCTCCTCCTTCACCCTATATGTACTTTCCTATAACTTTACTTGCTTACTTTTTCCCTTTAAAGCTTTCCTTTCCCTAAACCTAACTGGTTTATTTGGTGGATAACTCTGCCCTATCAGTCCTGGATTTAACAGCTCTTATTACGCTGCCCATGCTGTGCCTAAACTGCACAGTGGTCGCAGAATAATCCCCCAGTCTTTCCTTGACTGCTATCCGTCGTTTTACTAATTTTGTGGCTTCCTCCTCTCTTCCTTGGTAATAAATACAAATTTCTGCTTTTATGAGTTTTCACAGCCTATTGATGGGTATGAAGGACATTTACATGCATCACCAAGGCATTGCAATAAATGACTTTATTAGGAGCAGGTCTAGAGGCATTGACTAAGCCAAAATGATCTAAAATGTGACACTGAATTTCTGATGTGCCTATATTTTCCTGATAAGAAGTGTACCTACCATGTCACACATAAGCCCCACCATAAACATTGGATGGCTATTGACCTGATTTAGTTTTGGCTGATCATTCAGCCAGCAGCCATCTCTCCCATACACCGGAGTGCTCACTCAGCCAAACGCTTCTGTGTTTTCCATGAGAAAGCCACCACCAGACATGTCTAGCAGTGGCATATCTCTGGCAGAATACAGTGAGAAATCAGAAATGCTCAATATTTCCCCAGACAATAATTTGGCCAGGAGCCCCATACACATTAGACCGTTGTTCGAACCCGTCGATATCAGCAGGTTTGGCCAACCTTAGTCTAATGTGTATGAGGGGAAGCTTAAGACTTTTCAGATAGAAGTCGAAGGTTTATTGATAAAGACATCACTTGGGAAGTCAAGCCAGAAGTGACTTTTTAAGATGTCATAATATGGTTAAAGCAGTTGTCTCAGTATATAAGCAGTGTGTTGTTCAGGAGTGTTCTTTATGAGCCAGAACACTCCAATGGTGTTAAACCATCCATATATTACATGGCAAGCCATGAAATGTTTGCTATGTAATACTACATTTCTCAAGCTTTGGAAATGCCTAATCAGAGAAGGCTTCCTGTAAGCAAAATGAAAGGTTTGTGAGGGGCATCAGAAATCTTCACATAACACTTGGCTTCTCCCACAGAATGAGCCGATTTCCATGGCACCTTGTTTAGATTGTTGTAATCGAGATGACTTGTTGCAATATGCAAACCATATCCATTTGTCCTGTAAACTCTTAAGGGTACTTTACACGCTGCGAAATCTGTACCGATATCGCTAGCGAGCGTACCCGCCCCCGTCGGTTGTGCGACACGGGCAAATCGCTGCCTGTGGCGCACACTATTGCTAACACCCGTCACACGGACTTACCTTCCCTGCGATATCGCTCTGGACGGCGATCCGCCTCCTTTCTAAGGGGGCGGTTTGTGCGGCGTCACAGCGACGTCACACGGCAGCCAACCAATAGCAGAGGAGGGGTGGAGATGAGCAGCCGGAACATGCCGCCCACCTCCTTCCTTCCTCATTGCCGGTGGACGCAGGTAAGGAGATGTTCATTGTTCCTGCGGTGTCATACATAGCAATGTGTGCTGCCGCAGGAAAGACAAACAACATCGTACCTGCAGCAGAAACGATATTAAGGAAATGAACGGCGTGTCAACGTGCATGATTTTTCACGTTTTTGCGCTCGTTGATCGTCGCTCAATGGTGTCACACGCTGCGATGTCGCTAAGAGCACCGGATGTTCATCACTAACAACGTGACCCCGACGATATATCGTTAGCGATGTCGCAGCGTGTAAAGCACCCTTTAGTTGGTGGTGGGAGACATGTTATCATGACAAATTGGAAAGTTCCATTTTCCAATAATATGTGAGTTTGGAACAATGCACAGATGGCAAGAAGTCTATTACACAGAGACCATGTGATTGGGCAATACTATTGGTATACATTTATACCTGTTTAATCTAAAAATATATAAAATAGGCCATATTCTATGTCACCTATTCTGGGATCAGGACAGATAATGTCATTTTTCATCACCAGTTGCCTTTTGTACTGATCTATAAGGCAATAATCACAGATTTCACATCTAAATCAAATTCCGCGACGCTCTCTATCCCAAGCTTGCACAAGTTTCTGTGACAATGATTACATGAAACAGAAAATGTATTCATACTCTTATGGGCTTCGTAAATATGTAGAATGCTACTTATTTCCACCCACTCTGCATAAGAAAGCTGAACAGTATCTATGGCAGAAATCCAAGTGCCTTTGATTACTGCCGGCGGATCCTCTAGTAAATATTTGAGAACATCTTCTAAGATTCCTTTTTGAAAATCTTGTGATGCTCTAGTTGTTTTTCACTAAATTGTACACAGTTCTGTAGGGCATACGTCTACACATCATCCATGTGTACATTATTATAATGAAGTTTCTCTTTACAATGCTCACATGCTAAATAAAGACTGACTTCACATCAACAAACATAGCAAGCACAGCCTCATGGTAAATGTTCCTTCAGACCTCTCATCTGCTGAACCTTTTGATACATTTTTTTTTATAAACCATTGTATTCACAGGGGGAAAAGGGAAAGAAAGGCAAAAAAGGGCCTAAAGGGGAGAAAGGAGAACAGGGTGCCCCTGGATTAGATGCACCTTGCCCGTTGGTATGTCTCAGAAATACAGTAATGGCAACCATGAAATCTAATGTGCTGCAAAGAGCAAACATTCAGAAACCCACTGATACAAAAATAAACTCTACATTCACTTTGCGAGATACCGTAAAACGATTGGTAATCTTACAAATTCAACTTCTTGAAGCTATTACAGTTCAACATAACGGGCTGTGATCTGATCTGCCATCCTTGCTGACCAATTTTGTACAATTGGATGGTATGTGGGCATGGCTAAAATTTTAGGATTGCGTAAAGCTTGCGGTCTTGGTGGGAATTGAACGTTTGCTCTTTCTAATTGTTCTCTTCTTTTCCTTTTGGTTTTGAACAGGATCTTCATTTTAAAGGTTTCTATTGATCAGTAACATTGCAAGTTAATCTTTACAAACAGGGTTTCCGTGGATTAAAGGGGGAAAAAGGGGAACCAGGTCAGCCTGGCCTGGATGGGCTGGATGCCCCTTGCCAATTGGTACAGTATTTCTCTTTCCTTTCCTTCCCTGCATGTGAGTCCTTGTCTTACTCACCAATGCAAATACCATACTTGGAACATCTGCATTGAAAAAAAATCTGCATGATCATGCATGGATTAAGTTATTCTATCATATGACTAAATAAATAAGGGTTGTCCACATTGGGTGACAATTTGTAGAACTTAAATGTATGTATTTTTGGCTAAAAATTTATTTTGCAATTGGGTTTCATTCTCAGTTTGGCACCATTTGTCTTCTATTAATGAGTTAACTGAGAATCCGCTAGCTTTGATGACCTGATTGGGAGTTTGTAACTCTTATCTCTCTTCTTCCGAGCTTCTCAATGTTCAACGTGCAGCGAACAAAGACCTTGTAAAAACTAAGCGGTGCAACAATTTAATGAACCCCCAATTGCAAAACTGATTTTCAGCCCCAAATACATGCATTTAAGTAAAAAGAAAACAAAACCCCAAAGGTGGACCACTCCTATACCTCTGTTATCCCTTGTACGTGCTCACACTGAATGTCTTTCCACTGTATTTTTCCTCAGAATGTTCTATAAGCTTTCAAACACTGGCGTGTCCGCCTATTCAGATACATAACCCTGCAGTAAAACGTGGATAACCACTATAAAAAGCTTATCTTAGCAGATTATGACTGCCTACAGTTTAGGCAGTCCTTTATCGGGAAAACAAATAGGTCATTTATGTAGTGACGTAATAGCCTGCAGCCCCGTCCTTTATATACCCTTTATAATGGCTTAGATTCCCTGTGAAACTTACTCAACTTTCCCTGTAGTTTTCTTCACAGCTTCCTCTCCTCAACTCAGCATGAATCTAAAATCCTGCCCATACTAAAATGATACTAGAAATCCCTTTCCTTGTACCAATATGGCAAAAAAATGGTTACAGAAGAAGAAAACATAGTCACCGAGTTTAGGAAAAAGTTGTGCATTAGGGTCTGTTCACACTAATGTTAGGGTTCATTCTGTTGAATTTCCATTCCTTTTCTATGTAAGGAAAATACGGTCAATAAAATCTGATGGATCCATCAAACATCAATAGATCTATTATCACAGATCCATCACAACGTTCACAGAATAAATAACTAAAGGCCATGATGCTAGTGTGAACAGAGCCTAGAATGGTCAAAATAGAGCAATAATAATGAAAAACCAGTATATTCTAATTACTGCATAAAGACAGACATTATATTCTGTTGTGCTGGGGAAAAATGAAGCATGTATATTGCATAAAACATGTTATTTTGTCTTTATTATATGTCTTTTATGTCTGGAGTATGCACATCTCAGTTTATAATTGTTACCATAATTATATCAATTTGCAAAAAAAGAATTAAAAAGAAACAAAAAAAAACATTTGTAAAAAAAATAAAAATAATAATAATATTCTGCAATTGATTCTTGTGTAAGCTTTAATAGTTTGTCCCTTTCCAAGCCATCTCATGTTGTGCTCAAATGTGTTCAGTAATATAAATATTTTTAATTGATTAGCAATAAAGGGATGCCAAACTTCTCGGTGTAAGGCCCCCTTCACACGTCCGTGAAAATCACGCATGTTTTTCACGGACGTGTCATAGGTGCGTATTGTCCTCCATGTGCAATTTTTATGGCACAACGTGTGTTCTTTGTGTGTTATCCGATAACACACAGAGAACCGGAACTTTCTGCTCACCTGTTCCTGGCGTTGCTGTCCGTGGTGCTGATCTTTGGTCTCCGTTCCTGCCGACTCCCCACTGCTGCAGCTTCCACCCGCAGTGGAGTGAATATGCAATGATCATAATGAGCGGGGGTCGGAAGCAAGTGCCAGCAGCGGCAGAGACAGCAGGGCTGGAGAAGGTGAGTATAGAATTTTTTTTTTTTACAAACACGTGTGTTTTCTCCGGTGCGTGTCACACGGATCACATCCATGCGGGCCGTGTGACACCCGTGATGCCGGAGAAAAATGGACATGTCTACGTGTGGAGCACACGGGCACATGTATGCTCCACACGTACACACAGTCCATAGCAAAACACGCACGTGTGCGCAGACCCATTGATTGACGTGTGCCCGTGTCTCCGGCACGTGAGGAAACGGACCAAACACGTACCGGAGACACGGACGTGTGAAGTGGGCCTAAGGCTGTGCTCACATGCTGCGTTTTATATTACCAGTAAAAGCTGTGAGATTCCTGAATTCTCCTGCCCTCAATTATTTCTTTTTCCCAGACAGAATCTGTGATCAGCACTGCGTTTTTCAAATCTGCAGCATGTAAATTATTTTGGCTTTTTGTAGAGGTTTTTTTTTACCCATAGAAAGCAATCCAAAAAAATGCTGGAAAAAAAATGCAGCAAATTAGTCTTGCTACATTTTTGGTGAATAAAGCTAACTTTATTAAAGGAACAGTAGACAAATCACATATGTAATCTGCACCCAAAAGACATAACAAAAATGCTACAAAAAGGCAACAAAAATGCCACAAAAAGGCAACACAAAAGCAGCAAAAATGCATTTTTACTGCCAAGAAGGGAGGTTTTGGTTGCAGAAAAAAATGCAAAAGTGTTACGTATGAACATAGCTTAATGGCAACAATTAACTACATGAAAAGGTACCCGTTGGACAAACTTGCCAAGAGTCTAAGGGGTACTTTGCACGCTGCGACATCGCAGGCCGATGCTGCGATGCCGAGCGCGATAGTCCCCGCCCCCGTCGCAGCAGCGATATCCTTGTGATAGCTGCCGTAGCGAACATTATTGCTACGGCAGCTTCACATGAACTCACCTGTCCTGCGACCGTCGCTCTGGCCGGCGACCTCATAGCGACGTCACACGCCAGGCGGCCAATCGGAGCGGAGGGGCGGAGATGAGTGGGATGTAAACATCCTGCCCATCTCCTTCCTTCCGCATATCCTACGGAAGCCGCAGTGACGCCGGTAGGAGATGTTCCTCGCTCCTGCGGCTTCACACACAGCGATGTGTGCTGCCGCAGGAACGAGGAACAACATCGGACCGTCGCGTCAGTGTAATCATGGATTACGCCGACGCTGCACCGATGATACGATTACGACACTTTTGCGCTCGTTAATCGTATCATCGAGCCTTTACACACTACGATGTCACATGCGATGCCGGAAGTGCGTCATTTTCAATTTGACCCCACCGACATCGCACCTGCGATGTCGTAGTGTGCAAAGCCCGCCTAAGGGTACGCTTACACGAGCGTGAAAATCGGACGAGTGCAATGCGACAAACTCTCACATTGCACTCGGACCTATGTTAGTCAATGAGGGCAAGCAGTTAGTCAGCTTTTCTCTCATCCAGATTCTGGATGTGAGAAAAACGGCAGCATGCTGCGATTTTCTGCTAGAGCCCTATCACTCGCACCCTAATTCAAGTCAATGGGTGCGAGAGATACATCGGACTGCACTCGCATGTTATCCCAGTGCAGTGCGATATACGCACAGGCTGACAATGGAGGAGATGGGGGTATTAATCCCTCCCTCTCCTCCGCAGTGCCCGTCCTCAGCTTCACAGCTGTGACCTGATTGCAGGATCGGGTCACAGTTGCATGACACTCAGCTCACGCGCGCAGCAGAGCCTGAGGCGGGAGTCATTAGCATATCGCTTCCGATGCTGTCGCCTTGGATGCCATACGCTCGTCTGAGTCCAGCCTAAACGTTACGTGACTGTGCGGAGTATTCCCTCATCGACAAATGTCATGGGAAAGAAGAATAAGGGAATGTCACCTCCCGGGAGATACATTTCTGCCACAGAAGTCTGCATATTCTACTCTCAAGAATGCATGGGTGGGAGGAATAAGATGTATGGTTTGAAGGGGTTTTGGCATCAAAATCACCTGCTTAGACCCACCATTCTTCCCACCACATAGTTAGCAATTACCTGTTGTAAAGAGGCCTTTAGACAACAGGTAATTGCTAACTATGTGTTCTGAAAGTCTGTTAAAAAAATTCTACAAAAAAAATCTCACATTGCAAACTCCAGATGTAAATGACTGTCCATTTCTAGTTTCCAGTTCATGAAGTCAGTGAAATTAATCTTTAAAGCTGGATTTGATTGGAATATTTTGTGTATGTTCCCTGAATGAGACCATGCAAATAATTATAGGATTTGGCCCATCATAAAAACTTATCACCTTGTCTGATAACTGGGGTTTCAATCACTTGGACCTCCACTGATCACAAGAATAAAGCGATGGTAACGTACAGAGACCACCGCTCTGCTCATGGTTTATGGGACTGACTGAGATCAAGTACAGCAGTCCGGTATCTCCATAAAGTGCATAAATTAACCCTATTCTGGGGAAAGACGATCAGTTATGATAATGGACCAACCCCTTTAAATAATGTACAATAACCTCACATAAAGTTTTTCATCATCAGAACAATGAGTGTAAAAAGTATCATTGCTATAAACCATCATTACTTTATACTGTATACATACAATGGGTATGGAAAGTATTCAGACCCCTTTAAATTTTTCACTCTTTGTTTCATTGCAGCCATTTGGTAAATTAAAAAAAAATTCTTTTTTTTCTCATTAATGTACACTCTGCACCTCATCATGACAGAAAAAAAACAGAAATGTAGAAAGTTTTGCAAATTTATTAAACAAGAAAAACTGAAATATCACATGGTCATAAGTAATAATAATAATAATAATAATTTTATTCATTTATATAGCGCTATTAATTCCACAGCGCTTTACATACATTGGCAATACTGTCCCCATTGGGGCTCACAATCTAGAGTCCCTATCTGTATGTCTTTGGAGTGTGGGAGGAAACCGGAGTACCCGGAGGAAACCCACGCAAACACGGGGAGAACATACAAACTCCTTGCAGATAGTGTCCTTGGTGGGATTTGAACTCAGGACCCCAGCGCTGCAAGACTGCAGTGCTAAAAGTATTCAGATCCCTTTCTCAGTATTGAGTAGACGCACCCTTTTGAGCTAGTACAGCCATGAGTCTTCTTGGGAATAATTCAACAAGTTTTTCACACCTGTATTTGGGGATACTCTGCCATTCTCCTTGCAGATCCTCTCCAATTCCATCAGGATGGATGGTGAACGTTGGTGGACAGCCATTTTCAGGTCTTTCCAGAGATGCTCAACTGGGTTTAGCTCAGGGCTCCAGCTGGGCCAGTCAAGAATGGTCACAGAGTTGTTCTGAAGCCACTCCTTTGTTATTTTAGCTGTGTGCTTAGGGTCATTGTCTTGTTGGAAGGTAAATCTTCAGCCAAATATGAGGTCCAGAGCACTCTGGAAGAGGTTTTCTTATATATCTGTACTTGGCCGCATTCCCCTTCCCTTCAATTGCAAACAGTCATCCTGTCCCTGCAGCTGAAAAACACCCCCATAGCATGATGCTGCCACCACCATGTTTCACTGTTGGGATTGTATTGGGCAGGTGATGAGCAGTGCCTGGATTTTTCCACACATACAGCTTAGAATTATCACCAAAAAGTTCTATCTTCGTCTCATCAGACCAAAGAATCTTATTTCTCATACTCTGGGAGTCCTTCATGTATTTTTTGGAAAACAACTCTATGTGGGCTTTCATATGTCTTGCACTGAGGAGAGGCTTCCATTGGGACACTCTGCCATTAAGGCCTGACTGGTGGAGGGCTGCAGTGATAGTTAACTTTATGGAACTTCCACCCATCTCCCTACTGCATCTCTGAAGCCCAGCCACAATGATCTTGGGGGTCTTCTTTACCTCATTCACCAAGGCTCTTCTCCCACAATTGCTCAGTTTGGCTGGACGGCCAGGTCTGGGAAGAGTTCTGATGGTCCCAAACTTCTTCCATTTAAGGATTATGGAGGCCACTGTGCTCTTAAAAACCTTGAGTACTGCAGAAATTCTTTTGTAACCTTGGCCAGATCTATGCCTTGCCACAATTCTGTCTATGAGCTCCTTGGGAAGTTACTTTGCCCTCATGATTCTTATTTGGTCTGACAAGCACTGTGAGCAGGGCTGTATTTTGCCTTCATGCTGCCCTAGGCACTTTAAGTGGTCGCGCCCCTTAGTGACAACGTAAAACTGAGTTTTCGCACACGACATCTGTTTAAGGCAGATCTACTCTGTAAAACACTTTAAAAAGTATCAATAAGAAACTAACCCCCCCTCCCCCCAATGGGAATCACCACAGGCACATCAAAACATAGCATGAGTATAAAATATTCCCACCACACCGTCCCCACTTATATACTGTGACTGTGACACTGCCCCTAATAAACACCACTCTGCCCTCCCTTATAAACTACTGTATATCCACCACACCTTCCTCGATTATAAAATATGATCTGTACATTGTGAGGAGGGAGCAGCATGATGTGAGGACAATGCCCCATGCATGCTGCCCCCTCCTCACAATGTCCCATGCATGCTGCCCCCTCCTCACAATGTCCCATGCATGCTGCCCCCTCCTCACAATGTCCCATGCATGCTGCCCCCTCCTCACAATGTCCCATGCATGCTGCCCCCTCCTCACAATGTCCCATGCATGCTGCCCCCTCCTCACAATGTCCCATGCATGCTGCTCCCTCCTCACAATGTTCCATGCATGCTGCCCCCTCTTCACAATGTCCCATGCATGCTGCTCCCTCCTCACAATGTCCCATGCATACTGCCCCCTCCTCACAATGTCCCATGCATGCTGCCCCCTCCTCACAATGTCCCATGCATGCTGCTCCCTCCTCACAATGTCCCATGCATGCTGCCCCCTCCTCACAATGTCCCATGCATGCTGCTCCCTCCTCACAATGTTCCATGCATGCTGCCCCCTCTTCACAATGTCCCATGCATGCTGCTCCCTCCTCACAATGTCCCATGCATACTGCCCCCTCCTCACAATGTCCCATGCATGCTGCCCCCTCCTCACAATGTCCCATGCATGCTGCTCCCTCCTCACAATGTCCCATGCATGCTGCTCCCTCCTCACAATGTCTCATGCATGCTGCTCCCGCCTCACAATGTCCCATGCATGCTGCTCCCGCCTCACAATGTCCCATGCATGCTGCCCCCTCCTCACAATGTCCCTTGCATGCTGCCCCCTCCTCACAATGTCCCATGCATGCTTCTCTCTCCTCACAATGTCCCATGCATGCTGCCCCCTCTTCACAATGTCCCATGCATGCTGCTCCCTCCTCACAATGTCCCATGCATGCTGCCCCCTCCTCACAATGTCCCATGCATGCTGCTCTCTCCTCACAATGTCCCACGCATGCTGCCCCCTCTTCACAATGTCCCATGCATGCTGCTCCCTCCTCACAATGTCCCATGCATGCTGCTCCCTCCTCACAATGTCTCATGCATGCTGCTCCCTCCTCACAATGTCTCATGTATGCTGCTCCCGCCTCACAATGTCCCATGCATGCTGCTCCCTCCTCACAGTGCCCCATGCATGCTGCCCCCTCCTCTCAGTGTCCCATGCATGCTGCCCCCTTCTCACAATGTCCCATGCATGCTGTCCCTCTCCATGAGCTCCTAATGCTGCCTTCCTCTTTTCCATAATGAGACCTTCATGTTGCCCCACTCATGCTAAGACCACCACACTAACGCTTATGCTGAGACCCCCCCACACACACTACCCCACTCTTGATATTGACTCCCCTACATTGCTCCACTCCATACTGATCCCACACATGCTGCCCCTTCTTCACAATGAGCTCCCAATGCTGCCCCCTCTTATTCTGTGTCCTTACACTCCCACCACCCAATCGATTTTGTCATTGCACTATCCCTCATCCCTTGTCCTCTGTCTCTAGCATTAGCCCCTCTCTCCCACTCCCCCAGCATCAGCCTCTCTCCCCCAGCATCAGCCTCTATCTTCCCTCAGCATCAGCCTCTCTCCCCGTCTCAGCCTTTGCCTCCCCCCAGCCTCAGCCTCCCTCCAGCCTCCCTCCAGTCTCAGCCTCAGCCTCCCTCAAGTCTCAGCCTCAGCCTCCCTCCAGTCTCAGCCTCAGCCTCCCTACAGCCTCCCCCCAGTCTCGGCCTCAGTCTCCCTCCAGCCTCCCCCCAGTCTCAGCCTCCCTCCAGTCTCAGCTTCTGCCTCCCTCCAGCCTCCCCCCAGTCTCTGCCTCCCTCCAGCCTCCCCCCAGTCTCTGCCTCTGCCTCCCTCCAACCTCCCCCCAGTCTCAGCCTCTGCCTCTCTCCAGCCTCCCCCCAGTCTTAGCCTCTGCCTCCCTCCAGCCTCCCCCCAGTCTCTGCCTCTGCCTCCCTCCAGCCTCCCCCCAGTCTCTGCCTCCCTCCAGCCTCCCCCAGTCTCAGCCTCTGCCTCCCTCCAGCCTCCCCACAGTCTCAGCCTCTGCCTCCCTCCAGTCTCAGCCTCTGCCTCCCTCCAGCCTCTCTCCAGTCTCAGCCTCTGCCTCTGCCTCTCTCCAGTCTCAGCCTCTGCCTCCCTACAGCCTCCCCCCAGTCTCAGCCTCTGCCTCCCTCCAGCCTCCCCCCAGTCTCAGCCTCTGCCTCCCTCCAGCCTCCCCCCAGTCTCAGCCTCTGCCTCCCTCCAGCCTCCCCCCAGTCTCAGCCTCTGCCTCCCTCCAGACTCCCCCCAGTCTCTGCCTCTGCCTCCCTCCAGCCTCCCCCCAGTCTCTGCCTCTGCCTCCCTCCAGCCTCCCCCCAGTCTCTGCCTCTGCCTCCCTCCAGCCTCCCCCCAGTCTCTGCCTCTGCCTCCCTCCAGCCTCCCCCCAGTCTCTGCCTCCCTCCAGCCTCCCCCCAGTCTCTGCCTCTGCCTCCCTCCAGCCTCCCCCCAGTCTCTGCCTCTGCCTCCCTCCAGCCGCCCCCCAGTCTCTGCCTCTGCCTCCCTCCAGCCTCCCCCCAGTCTCTGCCTCTGCCTCCCTCCAGCCTCCCCCCAGTCTCTGCCTCTGCCTCCCTCCAGCCTCCCCCCCAGTCTCTGCCTCTGCCTCCCTCCAGCCTTCCCCCAGTCTCTGCCTCTGCCTTCCTCCAGCCTCCCCCAGTCTCTGCCTCTGCCTCCCTCCAGCCTCCCCCCAGTCTCAGCCTCTGCCTCCCTCCAGCCTCCCCCCAGTCTCAGCCTCTGCCTCCCTCCAGCCTCCCCCCAGTCTCAGCCTCTGCCTCCCTCCAGCCTCCCCCCAGTCTCAGCCTCTGCTTCCCTCCAGCCTCCCCCCAGTCTCAGCCTCTGCCTCCCTCCAGCCTCCCCCCAGTCTCTGCCTCTGCCTCCCTCCAGCCTCCCCCCAGTCTCAGCCTCTGCCTCTCTCCAGCCTCCCCCCAGTCTCAGCCTCCCTCCAGTCTCAGCTTCAGCCTCCCTCCAGCCTCCCCCCAGTCTCAGCCTCCCTCCAGCCTCCCCTCAGTCCCAGCCTCTGCCTCCCTCCAGCCTCCCCCAAGTCTCAGCCTCTGCCTCCCTCCAGACTCCCCCCAGTCTCAGCCTCTGCCTCCCTCCAGCCTCCCCCCAGTCTCAGCCTCTGCCTCCCTCCAGCCTCCCCCCAGTCTCAGCCTCTGCCTCCCTCCAGACTCCCCCCAGTCTCTGCCTCTGCCTCCCTCCAGCCTCCCCCCAGTCTCTGCCTCTGCCTCCCTCCAGCCTCCCCCCAGTCTCTGCCTCTGCCTCCCTCCAGCCTCCCCCCAGTCTCTGCCTCTGCCTCCCTCCAGCCTCCCCCCAGTCTCTGCCTCCCTCCAGCCTCCCCCCAGTCTCTGCCTCTGCCTCCCTCCAGCCTCCCCCCAGTCTCTGCCTCTGCCTCCCTCCAGCCGCCCCCCAGTCTCTGCCTCTGCCTCCCTCCAGCCTCCCCCCAGTCTCTGCCTCTGCCTCCCTCCAGCCTCCCCCCAGTCTCTGCCTCTGCCTCCCTCCAGCCTCCCCCCCAGTCTCTGCCTCCCTCCAGCCTTCCCCCAGTCTCTGCCTCTGCCTTCCTCCAGCCTCCCCCAGTCTCTGCCTCTGCCTCCCTCCAGCCTCCCCCCAGTCTCAGCCTCTGCCTCCCTCCAGCCTCCCCCCAGTCTCAGCCTCTGCCTCCCTCCAGCCTCCCCCCAGTCTCAGCCTCTGCCTCCCTCCAGCCTCCCCCCAGTCTCAGCCTCTGCCTCCCTCCAGCCTCCCCCCAGTCTCAGCCTCTGCCTCCCTCCAGCCTCCCCCCAGTCTCTGCCTCTGCCTCCCTCCAGCCTCCCCCCAGTCTCAGCCTCTGCCTCTCTCCAGCCTCCCCCCAGTCTCAGCCTCCCTCCAGTCTCAGCTTCAGCCTCCCTCCAGCCTCCCCCCAGTCTCAGCCTCCCTCCAGCCTCCCCTCAGTCCCAGCCTCTGCCTCCCTCCAGCCTCCCCCAAGTCTCAGCCTCTGCCTCCCTCCAGACTCCCCCCAGTCTCTGCCTCTGCCTCCCTCCAGCCTCCCCCCAGTCTCTGCCTCTGCCTCCCTCCAGCCTCCCCCCAGTCTCTGCCTCTGCCTCCCTCCAGCCTCCCCCCAGTCTCTGCCTCTGCCTCCCTCCAGCCTCCCCCCAGTCTCTGCCTCCCTCCAGCCTCCCCCCAGTCTCTGCCTCTGCCTCCCTCCAGCCTCCCCCCAGTCTCAGCCTCTGCCTCCCTCCAGTCTCAGCCTCTGCCTCCCTCCAGCCTCCCCCCAGTCTCAGCCTCTGCCTCCCTCCAGCCTCCCCCCAGTCTCAGTCTCTGCCTCCCTCCAGCCTCCCCCCAGTCTCAGCCTCTGCCTCCCTCCAGTCTCAGCCTCTGCCTCCCTCCAGCCTACCCCCAGTCTCAGCCTCTGCCTCCCTCCAGTATCAGCCTTTGCCGCCTCCCCCCCCCGCATGCGCAGATCTCTGGTCTGCATTAGAGACACTCCCACGCTCCTTATGAATCCACTTACCTGCTCCAGTGCCCGCCACCATCTTCCTGTCTCACGTGAGTATCCTCTTCTGACACCAGCTTCCATCACGGCGTCATCCGCGGCGTCCTGCTGTGAGCTCTGCATGTGACGTCCACACAGCAGTGGACGCAGCACAGAGGAAGGAGCTGATTGGCGCGCGCCTGTGACCCCGGAAGTGCAGGCGCCGGCAGTTCCGGGGTCAATCAGCTCCCTGTGCTCGGCAGCCACAAAAAAAAAATGTGTAAAAAAAAAAAAAAAAAAAAAAAAAAAAAAATTTTTTTTTTTTTTTTTTTTTTTTTTTTTTTTTTGCTGCCAGAAGGTGCCGCCCCTCACAATCTGCCGCCCTAGGCACCGGACCACGGGTGCCTAATGGTAAATACGGCCCTGACTGTGAGCTGTGACTTCTTATATAGACAGGTGTGTGCCTTTCCAAATCAAGTCCTATCCAATCAGTTTAATTAAACACAGCTGGACTCCAATGAAAGAGTAGAACCATCGCAAGGCGGATCACAAGGAAATGGACAGTATGTGACTTAAATATGAGAGTCTGAGCAAAAGTTCTGAATACTTATGACCATGTGATATTTCAGTTTTTCTTGTTTAATAAATTTGCAAAAATTTCTATATTTCTGTTTTTTTTTCTGTCAAGATGGGGTGCAGAGTGTACATTAATGAGGAAAAAATTACCTTTTTTAATTTACCAAATGGCTACAATGAAACGAAAAATGAAAAATATTAAGAGGTGTGAATACTTTCTGTACCCACTGAATATTTTGTACAAGATGGGTGCATTACGAACAGAAACTGTTGTACTGAGTAGCTCTGATACAATTCAGTAGATCATAAGTGATCGCAAAACAAAATCCAATCGGATTCCAAGCAACGTTTTGAAGTAGAGGTGAAATACAGAAGTTTTCCTTAATGGGTTTGTTTACTAGTGTCTGAAAATCTAAAAGTATGTGTTCCTATAATTGTAAAGCAGATGTTCCACACTTTAGTAGTTTAGTCCCCGTTATCAACTCGAAATGAATTAAGACGGATATATATATATATATACACATGCTGTAGAGATACCCATTATTGATGACTAGCCAAAAACAACACATCATTTTTATTAATTTGTTTGAGCATGGACCAAGCTGTCTACTTCTAGACAAAAATAAGGAAATAGTAATAAGAAATAATAAAATAAAAAATATTCATGCAACATTTATTACGCAAAGGGAATGTTGTTGTACAATATGACTGATTGTTTAACCAGATAAAGACCAATCTATATGGATTTACAGGCTTTAACCCTGCATCATTGTAAATTCACGGTGCATGTTTAAAGCTCCTGCAATCAAACAAGTTCAGGTCTGATCACCGGCTGTCAAACACAGATGATGACCCTGAGAAGAAGGTAGAAACACTTTATTACCACTTCTGCCTTCTCGTTTGCCGGCTACATAGCGCTTAGTGAGCGTTATCCAGTGAACAGAAGAATTTGCACTGCTAATGCTTCTGTAGGACCTAGAGAGAATGTGATAGCCAGGTCTTTGTCCAGAGTTACTGAATCTTAGCATCCCTAAATCAGCTTTCCAGGGAGCAGGAGGCTGTTTTGTTCCTGTATCCATTATTTCTATTGATGCCCCAGTTACAATGGGAATATAGATACAAAAAAAAATGTTCCTTATAGATATTTTATGATCTCTTAAGGGACAAAAATCTAAATATATATAAAATATTTGGAAAAAAAAGTAGTAAAAATTGAAAAAAAAATAGCTGGCCGACTGATGGATTTTCAGTTAACTTATTCTGCCACTTGCAAAAGGCCATGTGATACAAAGGTTATAGAAAGCAAACGATGCAAAAGTTTTTATGAAACCCAATAACAAAATTATTTTTAGCCCCAAATACATGTAATTTAACAAACAAAACCCAAGACAAGAACACAAAGCTAATATACCAGACAATAAGTAAATAGTAGTAGTACACATAAAAAAAATTGAGTACTTTGTTAACACTTTAATGGATTAAATGCTCAGTTCAGGAGAAGGGACCATGCCCCCAAGCCCCCTACAGTGTACAAAATAAATAAATGAGCCAGCTTCTAAGTTGGTATATGTTCAATAAGTGCACGTTCATACTGTGGCCATCTCATAGAAACACAAAAGCACAAAATTAGCATATACCCTTTAACAAGTAAATATGTGAATAGTAGTAGTACACGTAATTAAAATAGGGTACTTGGTTGACACTATTTAATCAAAAAGTGTAAAAGCCATCCCACCCCGACAGGGTGTACCCAGTCTAGACAGTCCTGCTCTAGTATTAAAACCTTACCTTGCATCAATGACATCAATGTAAAAAGGGCAGAGAAAGACAAGACCCCAAACTGCAACTTCCTCTCCTTCCTTCTGAACTAGGCATTTAATCTATATAGTTTCCCAGGATAAATCGCTGCAGTCCTTCTCTGCCCTTATTCACATTGATGTCGCTGACGCAAGGTAAAATTTTAATACTAGAGTAGGATTGACCTGGCTGGGTGCATCTTGTAGCAGTGGGATGACTTTTACACTTTTTGATCAAATAATGTTAACCGAGTGCCTTACTTTTACGTGTACTACTACTCTACTACTATTTACTTACTATAAGGTATTTGCTCATTTTGTGTTTTTCTCTTGCCTGTGAAATGGTGCTTATTGCACTTATACCAACTTATGCTCTGGCTCATTCTTTTTTTGTTTTATGCACGTAGAAAACAAATGCCCCCATGGGTAGACAACCTCTTTACGCTTGGTGTCTAGTGTGCAAAATTGCAAGATTTCTGATTTTTATAACATAATGATCTGGAAAATGGAAGGACACATTTTTTCAGTTTAGAATGAAAGTCTAATTTCAGCAATAGGTCATCATTTAAAGGGAACCTGGCATGTCTCGAAATGTTATTTAGCTGCCGATAGAAGAGTAATCTGTGGATAAACAGCGTTTAGATTGTGTGTAGCCGGCTTACTGGAAGTGTGGCCACAAGGAGAAAATTAAGGCTCAGTCTCCCTGTAATCGCTCTCTTGAGTCATTGGGGTGGTGCAGTGGAGTGATGTACTGTCAGCGCCATTGTAATCAATCTCTAGCATTTTGATTGACATCTTATTCTGTACACACACTGTCACAAGCTGTCACTGCACCGCACCAATGACCCCATAGCAAGCAATTACAAGAAGATTAAAACTTAATACCCATAAGTAGGCAACACTGATGTGTGGCATTTGCAATATTACTAAGAGTCCGCTTTTTATCATGCATGCAGCTTGTGTAATCTTGACATGTTTTATACTCTTGTGTGCTTTAACAGGGACCAGATGGACTTCCAATGCCCGGCTGCTGGCAGAAGGTGAGGACACTAAAGATAGGAGACGTGCCCTACAACAGGACCTCTTTATTGCATGGTTTACTTTATTGCATTTTGAGAAGCTAATATTGGGGACATGAGACTGAACATTTTAGGTTAGGATTAGTAGGAGACTTGTGCTGTTTGTCCTTATGTATAAAGTTACCATACAGATGTGACACCATTGAGCGTTTTAAAGTGGCATGATGCTAGTTTCATACTAAAAGGAAATTGCATGGACCTGTCTATTAAATATCTCAGATCTCGTGGATGTCACATCATACAGTTAAAAGTCAGCTTACCACCTCCTAAAATGGTATCCACCTGCAGAAACCGGGATTATTTGCTGGTAAATAGTTTTTAAACTATATCTGACTGGTTTACTGAAAGAACTACTACATGGAGTAAATGAAATTACAGTGGCATGCAAAAGTGTGGGCGCCCCTACTGTTAAGGGGGCTTTACACGCTACGATATCGTTAATGTTTTGTCGTCGGGGTCAAGTTGTTAGTGATGCATATCCGGCGTCATTAACGATATCGCAGCATGTGACACTTACCAGCGACCTTAAGCGACCTCAAAAATGGTAAAAATCGTTCACCATGGAGAGGTCGTCCCAAACTCAAAAATCGGTAATGGGTTGTTTATCCAGGTGGTTCATCGCTCATGCGGCAGCACACATCGCTATGTGTGACACCGCAGGAGCGAGGAACGTCTCCTTACCTGCCGCCGGCCACAATGCGGCAGGAAGGAGGTGGGCGGGATGTTACATCCTGCTCATCTCTGCCCCTCCGCTTTGATTTGCCGGCTCTTAGTGACGTTGCGGTGACGTCGCTATGATGCTGATCGTCCCTCCCCCTTGAAGGAGGGATTGTTCGGCAGTCACAGCGACGACGCCGACCAGGTAAGTATGTGTGACGCTGCCATAGCGATAATGTTCGCTACGGCAGCGATCACAAACAATCGCATGCGCGACGGGGGCGGGTACTTACACGCTCGCTATCGCTACAAATTGCTAGCGATATCGCTACCGTGTAAAGCCCCCTTTATTGTTACAGTTAAGCAAATTGAAAATGAAATGACCTCTTAAAGATGACACATATCCTTTGTATTTTAGGCAAAACTAAATAAATTATTGTCATCTTTTACATTTTAAAGTAACAAAATAGATAAATGAGCCAATGCAAAGTTTTGGTCACCCTGCATGGTTAGTATCTAGTAGCACTCCCTTTTGCAAGTATCACAGGTTGTATATAGCGTGGCAAGATTCTATAAATTCTTGTTCGAGGGCTTTTCACCATTTTTCCTTGGAAAAGTCTTACAGCTCTGTGAGATTCCTGGCTCGTCTTGCATGCACTGCTCTTTTGAGGTCTAGCCACAGGTATTCAATCATGATCAGCTCAGGGCACTGTGAGGGCCATTGTAAAACATTTAACTTGCACCTTTTAAGGTAGTCTTTTGTGGATTTTGAAGTATGTTTAGGATCATTATTCATTTGTAGAACCCATCCTTTTCTCAACTTCAGCTTTTTTACAGATGTGTTACAAAGGTGTTATGTTCCATTTTTCCCTCTACCCATGAAATGTTCAACCTTGCCATTGGCTGCAACACAACCGCAAACAATGATTGATTCACCTCCATGCTTAATAGTTGGCGATATGTTCTTTTCCAGAAATTCTGTGCTCTTCTTATCTCCACACATTCCTTTGATCACTGTGGCCAAAAAGATATGTTTTAACCTCATCGGTCCACAGGACTTGTTTCCAAAATACATCAGGCTTGTTAACATGTTCCTCTGCATATGTCTGAATTTTATGGTGAGGGCACAGGAGAGGTTTTCTTCTGATGACTCTTCCATGAAGGCCATATTTCTGCAGGTGTCTCTGAACAGCACAACTCCACAGAGTCTCCTAAATCTTCCTGAAGGTCTTTTGCAGTTAAATGGTTGTTCTGACTTGCTTCTCTAGCAATCCTATGAGCAGCTCTCACAGAAATTTTGCGTCTTCCAGACCTTATTTTGACCCTCACTCTTCCTGTGAACTGCCATTTCTTAATGACATTTCAAATTGAGGAAAAGGCAACTTGAAAACACTTTGCTATCTTCTTATAACCTTCTTCTGCTTTGTTTGCCTCCACCATATTCATTTTCAGAGTGCTAGACAGTTGCTTAGAAGAACCCATGGCTGCTGTTTTTTAGCACAAGCATACAAGAAGCTGAATTTTTATAAAGCTGTGAAATTTATATCACCTGGCCTTTCCTAAAGATGATAGAGAACAAGCCATAACCCTAACAGGCTAATTAAGGTCTGAAACCTTGGTCAACACAAAACTCCAAAGTTTCCAAATGTTTGTATTGATCCATTATTCTTTTTGTAATTTTTCAAACGTAAAAGATAGATTTTTTTTTTCTTAAAATACATAGGAAATGTGTCATCTTTACCTTTATGCCTTTTAGAAATCATTTCAGCTTCAACTACCTTAACTGTTTACAACAGTAATTTTGACCAAGGGTGCCAAAACCTTTGCATGACACTGTATATTCTATCTGTAGCTGCTCGATTCCAGTCATCGGATCATTTTACTGTTATATCTCACAATACTGTGAGCTCGGCTGTAATCACTGTCCTGCTTGTATGTGCGGAGCAGGCTGTCAGTCAAGATGCACTCTCATTGTATAGTGAGCTATTAAGCACTGGATCCGAGTACTGGATCTGCTCCATGCCCACCCCGATTACTGGAGCGAGTGGCTACAAGGCGAATATAAGAAAACCAGCCAGACCCAATTTAAACACAAGTTACATGGAGATCACCACAACAATATACTGTCAGGATTTTCTGGTGTTTGCGGTGAGTGCGAATGGTCACATGACCACAAGTA
Organism: Anomaloglossus baeobatrachus; assembly: GCF_048569485.1. NCBI lineage: Eukaryota > Metazoa > Chordata > Amphibia > Anura > Aromobatidae > Anomaloglossus > Anomaloglossus baeobatrachus. The sequence goes on along the minus strand of NC_134353.1, from coordinate 258,683,952 downwards.
TATGAATTGTATACTTCTGGCCACATTCTGACTTAGGCTAAGTTCACACATCCTGTGTTTTGCATCAGTCACAATCCGTAGCCTTGAGGAATTACGGAATCCTGCAAAATATTTTGCAGGAATCCTGTATTTCCCCATAGACTTCTATTAGTGACGGATTGCGACTGATGACCCTGCGTTGCATCCGCTGCGTCGCGGTCCGTCGTTTTTGACTGACCGCCGAGCGGGGAGCAACGCAGAATGTAACGTTTTTCGGGCCGTCAAAATTAACGCGCCGCGCAGGAATCCGTCGCCATCCGTCAAGCTTGTAATGCATGTCTATGGTGCTGGATTCCGTCGTAATCCGTCTTACAACGGAATCCAGCGCAGGATTCCGTCATGCTCTACTGAGCATGCCCAGCATGCTTGGCACGCCCACTGGGCTGTCCCAAACACAGACGGATCATGACTGATCCGTCAAAAAACGGACGCACAGCGGATGTAACGGACGCAACTGATCCGTTTTTTCACAGGATTCCTGTGAAAGGAATCCTGTGAAAAACACATCAGTTGCATCAGTTGACATCTTGAAAATGACTGATCCGTTGCTGACAGACCTGACGGATTGAAAACACAGGATGTGTGAACTTAGCCTAAATGTGCATGGTCTCGCTCAATTCACATAGTTTCTGCAGACTTTTAGCAAAAGACCGGACAACCCCTTTAGCTTAGATATAGATTATGAATGATAATCATCTCTGTATAGCACTGCATAAATGTTGGCACTATACAAATTAATAAATATAGTAAAACAAAATAGCAAGTGTAGCAAGAATCCTAAAACATACATATACAGTGCCTACAAGTAGTATTCAACCCCCTGCAGATATAGCAGGTTTACACATTCGGAATTAACTTGGCATTGTGACATTTGGACTGTAGATCAGCCTGGAAGTGTGAAATGCACTGCAGCAAAAAAGAATGTTATTTCTTTTTTTATTTTTTTTTTTAAATTGTGAAAAGTTTATTCAGAGGGTCATTTATTATTCAACCCCTCAAACCACAAGAATTCTGTTTGGCTCCCCTAAAGTATTAAGAAGTATTTCAGGCACAAAGAACAATGAGCTTCACATGTTTGGATTAATTATCTCTTTTTCCAACCTTTTCTGACTAATTAAGACCCTCCCCAAACTTGTGAACAGCACTCATACTTGGTCAACATGGGAAAGACAAAGGAGCATTCCAAGACCATCAGAGACAAGATCGTGGAGGGTCACAAGGCTGGCAAGGGGTACAAAACCCTTTCCAAGGAGTTGGGCCTACCTGTCTCCACTGTTGGGAGCATCATCCGGAAGTGGAAGGCTTATGGAACTACTGTTAGCCTTCCACGGCCTGGACAGCCTTTGAAAGTTTCCACCCGTGCCGAGGCCAGGCTTGTCCGAAGAGTCAAGGCTAACCCAAGGACAACAAGGAAGGAGCTCTGGAAAGATCTCATGGCAGTGGGGACATTGGTTTCAGTCAATACCATAAGTAACGTACTCCACCGCAATGGTCTCCGTTCCAGACGAGCCCGTAAGGTACCTTTACTTTCAAAGCGTCATGTCAAGGCTCGTCTACAGTTTGCTCATGATCACTTGGAGGACTCTGAGACAGACTGGTTCAAGGTTCTTTGGTCTGATGAGACCAAGATCGAGATCTTTGGTGCCAACCACACACGTGACGTTTGGAGACTGGATGGCACTGCATACGACCCCAAGAATACCATCCCTACAGTCAAGCATGGTGGTGGCAGCATCATGCTGTGGGGCTGTTTCTCAGCCAAGGGGCCTGGCCATCTGGTCCGCATCCATGGGAAGATGGATAGCACGGCCTACCTGGAGATTTTGGCCAAGAACCTCCGCTCCTCCATCAAGGATCTTAAGATGGGTCGTCATTTCATCTTCCAACAAGACAACGACCCAAAGCACACAGCCAAGAAAACCAAGGCCTGGTTCAAGAGGGAAAAAATCAAGGTGTTGCAGTGGCCTAGTCAGTCTCCTGACCTTAACCCAATTGAAAACTTGTGGAAGGAGCTCAAGATTAAAGTCCACATGAGACACCTAAAGAACCTATATAACTTGGAGAAGATCTGCATGGAGGAGTGGGCCAAGATAACTCCAGAGACCTGTGCCGGCCTGATCAGGTCTTATAAAAGACGATTATTAGCTGTAATTGCAAACAAGGGTTATTCCACAAAATATTAAACCTAGGGGTTGAATAATAATTGACCAACACTTTTATGTTGAAAATTTATTAAAATTTAACTGAGCAACATAACTTGTTGGTTTGTAAGATTTACTCATCTGTTAATAAATCCTGCTCTTGTTTGAAGTTTGCAGGCTCTAACTTATTTTCATCTTATCAAACCTGCTAAATCTGCAGGGGGTTGAATACTACTTGTAGGCACTGTATCACAAGATGGTCCAAATAGATTTAAATGTTTTCTTTGATAAATATGAAAGTGAACAGTATTTGATGATGAGTCTGTGTCAGTAATCTTGGCACAGTAATAGGTATGTGAAAATCTCATTGTATTGGTCAGCATATAATACATATATCAATGTGGGCAAATCAAAATATGTTTCCTTTGATATGAAATTTGACAGTTATACCCGCACATCGCCTCTTTAATATGCAAATTAACCTTTAATTATTGGCATTCGGTCCATTGAAGGAAGGTAACCATGTGTTTTGGTAGCTTCCTATCTCGGACGCCCCTCCTTTTTCCTGGCATTGACCACATGTGCCACAGCAAGGTTCAGAGACTAATAGCATAAATATTTTGAACACAACTACCGTAACTGATGATTAAGTGTGGATTCACACAAGACCAATTTGTTGCATTAATGTTTGTGATTGTCCTACTCATCACAATAGAACGTGAAGAAATCCACGTGCTTGCTGTCGAAATATTACCCTTCAGATGAATAAGGGAAAAGAACATCCAACGGACAAAGGCAGGAAAAATAAAACTCTGTCTTTTTTCAACTCTTTAATAAACAGTGACAGCGGTACAGGCACCAACAGGTATCACGGGATGCACGAACCAACACGTTTCAACACAAAAGTAGTTATGTCTTAACCATGAATAAGACATAACTACTTTTTTGTTGAAACGCGTTGGATCGTACATCCCATGAGATCTGTCGGTGCCTGTACCACTTTGACTGTTTTTTAAGAATTGAATAAAGCCAGAGTTTTATTTTTCCTGCCTTTGTCTGCTGGATGTTCTTTTCCCTTTGAGTCTATGCAGCCCATTCCTGGGTTTTTCCTTGCGGGCAATGTGATATACTCCGGATCATTTGGATATGGTGAGCTGGCTATATTTTGTTTCATTTATATATGATCCTGCAGATGAATGGAACAGATTTTCCGTTGCATACATTTCTCCAATAGAATCTTCTGCTTTAATGTACCCTCTTAAAAAAGACCAGTCACTAGATTAACCCTTTCTTGACATGTGCTGTACAATGTACAGAGCAAGTTGAAGCGGGTGTATGAAGCGGGCTCACAGAGTGAGCTTGCTCCATGGCCAGCAGGTGATGGATAGCCATTTTAAACTCCCATTGGTGGTCATGGGGAGCCAATGGGTTTCTATGACAGCAGGGGGTCTGCTAAAGATCTTCGGGCTTGTCATTGTAATTGCAGTGCTCCATTGAAACCTCCCTGTGGCCGGGCTTCAAAGGAGATGCAGCTTCAAGTATGTACGCTGTAAAAATAATTCCCAAAGAAACATGTCTCCTCATTTGGAGTTTTTTCTCCATTTTCCAGTACACTATGTGGTAAAATGTATGGTGTCATTCTAAAGTGCAACTCGTACTGCAAAAAACAAGTCCTAATGTGTCTATGTGGACAGTAAAATAAAAAATAAACTAAAATAAAAAGTTATGGCTCTCTGAAGAAGGGGAGGAAAAAAAATAAAATGCAAAAATAGAAATTGGCTCTTTCGTGAAGGGGTTAAAAGTGGTTAGCTCTTATTGTATTCCTACTGCACTCCTGAGAATTTCACTTTGTTCTTTTTTAAAATCTGCCATATTGGTTGAACATATATTGCCATTTTTATTCACGGTGCCTAGCCCACTAACTTTTATATTCTTTTTGAAAGGTGTGTTGCTCACTGGGTAATTAATGCAGAACAGCCTAGCAGTATGCCCTATAAACACCTGTAAACCACGTTCCCTTTGTAAAAACCTTAAAAATGTGCCCAAAATGAAAACGTCTAAATGTCCAGAACTGTATGGGAGATTTAAAAAAAGAAAAAAGTGGAATACTCTGGGGAGCAGCAGGAATTACACACAAAATGTGATCACTTTTGACCTAGTGATAGGTTACCATTAAGCTTAGATTGTGATCGTTCAGCTGACAGTTATTTCTCCTGACTCCCTTTTGTACATGTACATGCATGCTTTTCATGTATAGGGAGTAAAGATGGGCAAAACCACAGATGTTCGCGTTCAGCAGGTCCAGATGGACTTTAAAAAAAAAAAATCAGATTCGGGACCGGAACTCTAGTGTTAGAAAATGATGTTAGTAAGGGCTAGGGGGGCTGCAAAAGTAAGCAAAATGGGGATTAAAGAAGGACAATTATACTTATTGAGTCTTCCACCTGGCTCTTGGGTCCACTCATTAACTTTCATTAATATTCACTGCTTCCTCCGCTCACCCTCTGTAACAATGTCTGTGATTGGTTGCAGTCAAACTGCCAGCATCTGTGATTGCTTCCCCTCAGAGTTTCTGTCTGGGTTGCAAAAGTGGAGTATAAAAATAAATAAATAATTGGTATATATGGCGTAAGGTCCCCCGTATTTTGATACCCAGTGCAGATAAAGCAGACAGCTGGAGGCTGTGTGCGTTATCTTGGCTGTGTATCAAAATACAAAGGACCTCACACACCTATTTAAAAATTATATAAGTAAATAATTAAAAAAAAACCTACTTGCTGTCTAGCTGTGAGTTGATATTCTCAGGCTGGATAGGTCCATAACTATTGGGCCCTCCCCAGTCTGAAATCAGCAGCCCACAGCCACCCGAGAATTGGCGCATCCATTAGATTCCCCAATCCTGTCATTTTACGTGGCTCATCCCAATTGCACTGGAGCAGGGGCAATTGGGGTAATATAAGGGGCTAATAACAGCAGTGATTTGTCAAAAATAGTTAGTAATGGGGAAGGGTTTATGAGATCCCCATCACTAATCATGTAAGTAACAAGAACTAAACACAAAACACAGAACAAAATCCTTTAATTATAAAAAAAACAAACCCTCTTTCTCCAGTTTATTAACCCCCAAACACCACTGCAGGTTCGATGTAATCCACACAATGGCCCACGACGATCCTAGCACTGCGACATCCTGTAGTTGCAGTACGTAATCACATTTGAAAATGTGACTGATCACTACTGCCTGTGGAACACACTTACAGAGTTGCAGCTAGAAGTGGTGACATCAATCTATTCACCTGGGATCACAGCTGGGGTTTCCACGGTAAGCCAGCTGTGACCTCAGGTGAAGTGCCCTGAGGTGAACTCATTGAACTTAGTGACCTCACCTCAGTTGAAGTAATTGAACTCACTGTAGGATTGCCGAATAGGTGATATGCGCATTGTGTATTTAATTGCACACATTTCTGCCCCAAATCTGAATCTTCTAGCACAAAAATACACTGAACCTGTATGCGTTATTTATCCGGTCTTGGTGCATTTTTGTGCCAAGAGATGCAGGTATGCTACAGAAATGTATGCAAATAAATACTTAAAGTGGGCACATTGCCTAATATGGTAATTCAGCATTGAGTTTAATGACCTCACCTGAGGTGAGGTCACTGGGTTCTGTGGTATTATGGTACACAGCTGAGATAATGCACACAGCTGGGGGCTGCAACCTCCAGCTGTCTGCTTTATCTGTACTAGGTATCAATATACGGGTGATCCTATACCATTTTTTCTAATTATTTATTTTAATTTTACACTCCACTTCGGGGACTTTGACAGCTACTGTAAATGCAACCAATCATAGATGCTGGCACACTAGCAGTCTGACTGCAACTAATCAGAAATGCTGTTACAGAGGGTGGGAGGAGGAAGCAATGAATATTCATGATGATATCTAATGAGTGGACCCAGAAGCAGTGTGACAGCCACATGAGAGACTCAGTAAGTATAATTGTTTTGCTTTAATCCCTATTTTAATCGTTGTTTTTGTTTATTTATTTTTTTCAGGTAGCCAAACCCGAACAGCAACATGGACTTCTCTGAGAAGTCCGTGTTCAGGGTCCGTGCATGGACACTAGGTGTCCCCTATGGGACCTGAACTTTAGAGTTTGAGTTCGCCCATCACTAATAGGGAGAAGTAAAAAAAACTGCTGCAATGCACCTCTGTAGCTTATCTAAAAAAGCACGGGGTCAGTTGAAAGGTCACTACATTTTCGAAGCTCTTTCTGCTGACATCCAGGCTTTCACAATGCTCATCTTAGGGAGAAACTAAAGGCCACTTTACACACAGAGATAAATCTTTGGCAGATCTGTGGTTGCAGTGAAATCATGGACATATTGTTCCATTTGTACGCAGCCACAAACCTGGCACTGATTGTCCACAATTTCACTGCAACCACGGATCTGCCGCAGATTTATCTCTGTGTGTAAAGTGGCCTTAAAAAAGTTACCAAGAAACTCAATTTTTTCTTTCTCTTCCTTGTATAGTGCCAACATATTCTGCTTTAAGAATACCCACAAATACATTCAAAGGACAAACTATACAGATATTTTCCTTGGTTAGATTTGAACCCTGGACTCTGTAAATAAACTATGCTAACCATTGAGCCACTTCTGAGCCAACCCTATCCTGCCTATTCTGTTGTAGCTTGAGTTCTCCCAGTTGCAGTAAACCAAAACTTTGTGTCTAAACATGAGAAAATGATAGAAGTATGCAGTAGAATATGATATATACCATTTCATTTTAATATCTGCAAAGTTAGTACTTTGGGGTCACTTAAGTGAAGAGTATCAGTGTTTCATTGTAATGGCATGGCACATCTACTAACAACCATTTTTATTTCTCTTTGCAGTGACAAATCTAACCATGCAAGCATGAAGTTGTATATAATCAAACTTTGTATTTATAGAGAAAAACAAGATGATTTCATATGTTTACATACACCTTCTTCTACTTGTCATAAGTCCATCTTTTACCCACTTGCACAAGCTATTTGGCAGTAGTCATCACTGCTGTTGATATCTCCAGGACTGAAGAGATACCTGTTCTTAATGCTTTACTTAATAGACATAAGTCCATAGACTCAATGATAATCTGGGAACAATTCACCGGATGCACAAGGTCCATTACATTTCTCTGCCCATGCCAAATAGCGCCAATGACTTGTGTCATTTCATACATTTGTACAGACTAATGGCTTGCATGAATCGTGTCTAAGAGTTTGCTGTGTGGTTGAACCTCACATGCTAGATGATTGCTCGTTATGGCTACTTAACTAGAACTTTCTGACTTTCATCCATTCTAAGGGAGTGACGCCATGGCTTGTAGTACGGAAGAGATAAGACTGACATAACAGTAACTGCGCAAATTTGGAGAACCAACGATAGATGTTTAATCTCCTACTTGGCAAGTCATTCTTCTACTGAGGCATAAAGGTCCTGATTGTCGTCAGCATCTTTTCATTCCATGCTACCAAAAGCCCCCCCAGGAAGTAGAAGATGGGCATATGATGACTACTGAATATGTCCCTGAGATCCAACAAAGTTTGGAGTTGAGTCGTGTATAAGGCTTAGGCCTGTGGGAATGGAGAAGCTCTATGAAGGAATCATCTTGTATTCATACTGAACACTCCTTCGCCATGCGGTTTCTAGGAAGCAAAGCAGTTGCGGAATTCCTCCATACATAACTGTATGACAAGAGTTTGATATCCACGTTTAATATGTATGATCCTGTATGACAGGATCGGATTCTATATTGTGTTCATGATTTTTATTTTGTTATTAGAATGTTTTTATTACATTCGAGAAATGCGCTACATAACTTTATTACACAGTGTTAGGATTGCCAAATGGTCTCGTTATGTGCCATTGCCTAACATGCTGATAATTTGTAGACATGCCTTATTTTTGCTATTGTTGTACCATGGTTCTGGAAGGCTCGCCAACAGCTTCGATCTTTCGGAAGCAATTAGATGTTGTGCGTAGAGCAGTTACGCCATTATTGTGTGACTTCCGTTTATCTGCATATTCCAAAAATAGGAAGTGGTTAAGAGTATAGCTGCTTATACAATTATAGATGTAATTTATTTTTCATCTCTGTCTAACTACTTGTTACAGAAAAAAAATGTTTATTTTTTGTTTTATTCTACTTAAAAAAAAAAAAAAATACAAAAAAACATTGTGTTCACTTGAAAGCAAAAACGTATTTTGGGGCTCTAGAATGGAGTATTTTTCATAGACATATATAGGTGTTAAAGTCTGATTTTATTTTATTAGAAGCTACTATTTAGATATTGAATTAAAGCGCAAAGTTACATAATATCTATATTTGATGACACAAAGACTCCATAGGAACCGGTAGATGGGATTGGTTGATGTGTAGTGGCATTGAAAAATCAGTTTATTTTCTTTATATTATCACGTCCAATGGTTTTACTCTGAGACAGATGGACATGTATTTTCGGCAGCTATGACTCCGTTCTGCGTACAAGGAATATTTGATATCTCATAGTCAAGGTTTGGCCTCCTGTGTGGCAACTTTGATGCCACTGATTATAATTCTTCATCAAGTGAATAAAATATATTTATCTTATTCTTAATTTGCAACCATTTTTAAAAATTCTTACTTTTGTTTGAAAAGTAGTTTTTTGTTTCAAGGAAACCAGTTTGGTGGTCCCATGTGAAGTACCATTAAGCAAATATTCATCCGAAATGAAGTAGGGAGGTTGGTTTTTGTGTCTTATTTGTTCTTTATTATGTTTTATCAATTATTTTACTAGGATTTTGGCTACCTTTGATTATGTAGCAGTTTTATTATACTAGTTATTACATTTTAGGCAGTACATTACCATATTGTTCATAAAACAAATGGATTGGATGTTTTATATTAAACTAATTCTAAATTATCCCCATAATAGATAACATATCTGTTACTTAATTTACAGAGTAGGCAATTTCCATTTATACTATTATACTGTTCACATTTTGAAAAATAGCATTGCCGGTGAATGGGAAGATCGTTACATAGCGTATACCTCCCAGATATCTTCACTAGGTCAGAATGGTCTTGACTTATGTGACTTAGCCATATGCTCGGTGTTGGATTTACTGAATTGCAGAGTAGTATTACAAGCCAACTCATTGTTCTAAATGAAAAATATAAGGATTTGTTAACAACTGAAATTCTTTTTGAAAATACAGAGAGATATTATAGAAAAATGTTGACGTTCGGATATTAATTCTCATAGAACAAATTGTATATTATTACATATTTTTACTAATGTGAGAAATTTTGCTATATAGTTATACAGGATATCATAAAAGTAAGTAAACCCGTCACATTTTTGGGACAGCACTGAAGATATGACACTTTGATTCAATGTAAAGTGGTCAGTGTACAGCTTGTATAACAGTGTAAATTTGGTGTGCCCTCACTATAACACAACACAGCCATTAATATCTAAGCCGATTGGAACAAAAGTGAATACACCCTGAATGAAAATGGCCAAAGTGTGCCCAAAGTGAGCTTCACAGGAGCCACTTAAATCTTCTTCCATGATGACATCACAGAACTGGTGAAAGTTAGAAACCTTGCGCTCCTTCACCTTCTGTTTGAGGATGCCTCACAGATGCTCAATAGGATTTAGGTCTGGAGACATGCCTGGCCAGTCCAGCACCTTTACTCTCAGTTTCTTTAGTAAGGCAGTGCTCATCTTGGAGGTGTGTTTGGGGTCATTATGTTGGAATTCTGCCTTGCACCCAGTTTCCAAAGGGAGGGGGATCATGCTCTGCTTAAGTATGTCACAGTACATGATAATGACATTCATGGTTCCCTCAATGAACTGTAGTTCCCAACAGCTGGCAGTACTCATGTAGTCCCAAACCATTACACTCTCACCACCATACTCGACTGTAGGCAACACACACTTGTCTTTGTTCTCCTCATCTGGTTGACACTATTTGAACCAAATAAGTTTATCTTGGTCTCATCAGACCACAGGACAGGATTCAGGTAATCCATGTCCTTAGTCTGCTCATCTTCAGCAAACTGTGGGCTTTCTTGTGCAGTATCTTTAGAAGAAGCTTCCTTTTGGGACAACAGCCCTGCAGACCAATTTGATGCAGTGTGAGCACTGACAGGCTGACCACAAACCCTTTAAGGTCTGTAGCAATGCTGGTAGCACTCATACATTTATTTTGAAAAGACAAACCATGGATATAACACTGAGCATGTGCACTCAGCTTCTTTGGTCGAAAAACCACTGTATGGTCTTGGCCACCATGCTGCAGCTCAGTTTAAAAGTGCTGTCAATTGTCTTATAGCCTTTGTCATCTTTATGATCTTTATGTAAAGCAACAATTCTTTTTTTCAGATCCTCAGAGGATTCTTTGCCATGAGGAGCCATGTTGAACTTTCAGTGACCAGTATGAGAGAGTGTTTTAGCGATAACACCAAAAAAAACACCTGCATCACATTTACACCTAAGACCTTGTAAAACTAATGAGTCACATGACACCTGGGAGAGAAAATCGCTAATTGGGCACAATTTGGCCATTTTCACTTAGGAGTGTACTCACTATTATTGCCAGCAGTTTTGACATTAATGGCTGTATGTTGCGTTATATTGAGGGCACACCAAATTTACACTGTTATATAAGCTGAACACTGACTACTTTACATTGTATCAAAGTGTCATATCTTCATGAAAAGATATAATAAAATAATTACAAAAATGTAAGGGGTGTATTCACTTTGCGATATACTGTATATAGTTACTTGCATTAAGCCAATGATAAAAATTAGTTGTTTTTTCAATGTGCTCCTTTACATAAAATATTGCAGTTCAAGGAATATTACTGTATTAATATTGATGAGGTTTATATGGTATTATATTAATTTACAATCTTCTACTAGCCAGTGGTGTATCTATAGGGATGCAGGGGCCATATACAAAGATGCCGGTATTATAAATGACACCTCAGTCCAGAGGTTTATGTATTAAAGGGAACCTGTTACCAGTTTTTTGCCCTATAAGCTGCGGCCACCACCACTGGGTTCTTATATGCAGCATTCTAACATGCTAAGAGCCCAGGCCGCTGTGTATAACATAAAAAACACTTTATAATACTCACCTAGAAGGTCGCTCCGGTGCATAACGGTCGGATGGGTGGCGCCGTTGTCCGAGACCGGCGACTCCCCTTTTGGCCATCTTGGTCTTGCTTATTCTGAAGCCTGGGTGCATGACACGTCTACGTCATACACACATGCCGGCATTGAGGTCCTGCGAAGGGGCACTACAATACTTTGATCGCCCTGAGCAGGGCAGATCAAAGTGCGCCTGGGTAGGAGCTCAATGCAAGCGTGTGTGTATGTCGTAGACGCGTTATGCACCGTGATTTCAGAATAAGGAAGACCAATATGGTCAAAAGGGAAGGCACCGGTCAAGGAAAACGGCGCCACCCATCCAACCATTATGCACCGGAGCGACCTTCTAGGTGAGTGTTTTTTATGTTATACCAAGAGCAAGTTTATTTCCTTTGTGAGCTGCCCCCGCAAAGGCATACCTCTATAAATCACCCCATTGATAACACTTCATGTATTTCCAGTCTACATCTGTATCCAATTTCCACAACTCCAAAAATAAAAGGAAATTTAAGACCCGGTTCTTCATGTTTGAATTGATGCCTTAATTTAAAGAGAACCAACCACCAGGATATTCCTACATAAACTAAAGCCATTGCTACACTGGGGCTATCATGCTGTTTCTAAACATACCTTTATTTGGGAGATCGGATGTATAGTTTCTGAAATAAAGGCAAGTAAAGTTTGTGAAATTCACTGTTACTTGATTGATAGGTGCTACAGAATATATAATAGGTGGGTCAGGTTTTGCTAGTTATTTCCACCCCGACTGCCTTCCTGTCCTTTCTACCCCCTGTCCTTTCTCTCTCCTTCCTCCCCCTGTAATAACAGAGACGGGGAGGAAGGACACACAGGCAGAAATAAGGTGGAAATAACTAGCAAACACAACCCACCTATTAGATATTCTGCAGCACCTATCAATCAAGTAACAGTGCATTTCATAACCTTTACTTGCCTGTATTTCAGAAACTATACATCGGATCTCACAACTAAAGGTATGTTTACACTCAGCATGATAGTGCCAGTTTAGCACTGGCTTTAGTTTATATATGAAAATCCTGGTGGTTATTCCTCTTTAACTGTGTTAAAGAACAATGTAATTTTACATTCTAATTGTGAAAAGTCCCCATTTATTACTTTTACTTATTTGCCAATTCAGTTTCATGATTTCCTTTAACTATGCAGGAAACTTCTAGGGTCCCAAAAGGTTTTATGACTAACTACACTACATCATTGACTTCACACTTGAATTCATTGCCTTCCCACATACATATAAGCTATAATTTTTGAGGCCATATAGAAATAATTATATTATAAAAGCTATATTTCCTCATTGTTCAAGGTATAATATACTATAAATATAATAATAATAATAATAATAATAAAAAAATGTAAAGTTGAAATGTACTTCACTGAACAACACTTCTCATAAAATATATTGATATATAACCATTTTAATGGATTATTTGAAATTGGAGAAAATAATGTTGTATGTATAGAAATAGCGCCATTCCTGTCCAAGGGCTGTGTCTGGAATTGCAGCTCAGCTCCAGTCACTTATGTTTTTCTTCTTTGGAATATGTTTCAAATCATAAAATTACTCGTATGTTTCATTATCAAAATATGCAATGCGTTATCCTTATATAACGTATAATCATTGACATATCTTACATTTCATATGTTGTCAATCATTGCTAGATACATTTTTATAACAAGTTACAGAAGAAATCTATTTTCATGCTCTATATTTCTGAATCTTCCCATAATCTTCTTAAAAGATGGCACACAATCAGCATTATCCTCTTATTAACACTATAGGACCTATAATATGACTTTTACACATGCCGGATACTCATGTCAACCACATGACTAAAGTAACAGATGAAAAATAAAAGTGAATGTTTTCAAAGCGAATCAGCCACTGGGATTCATGATTCCCGAACTACAGGCAGCATGACTCAGACACTGACAACGTTATTACAGCGGTGTATATTTTACCATGAAACATTGCGGCATTTCAGAGGAACCATAAATTGAAAAGTGGACAGGGGACTACTTGTCTCAATTCACTAGTCTTAGGTTGGTCACCAGCATTTTCTCTTCAACCTGATCCTGTTGACTGACTGGTTTCTCCCTTTGTGTGTATAGGGAGACAACTGTCAGTCTACTGGAGCAGGGCATAGAAAAGCTGTCGAAGACCTACCTTGGATTCGTCAGCCGAGACATATTGTAGCAGGTTGACTGTTCAAAGTATGTTTTTTCTGAAACACTATAGCATTTCAGAGTACAACTCTCCTGGCTTCAGTAATGCAGACATCTTTTAAAGGGGTTGTCCACTACTAGGACAACCCTTTTTGATTCCATTGGTTCCCCCAAGCAAAATAGAATACCCTGTACTTACCTCCCATTCTGGTGCTGTTACAGCACTGTCGGTAATCGTGGTTCAGGGCTCACATGACATTGTTACGTCATTCGAACCCTGTGTCCAATCAAAGCTGGCTTCTCTCTCCCCGCCTTCAGACCAAATGAGTTAATGAAGAGGAAGTGATGTTCCAGCTGCCACTCACTTCCTGTTGATTGCTCATTTGGTACTAAGGCGTGGCTTGATAAGTCGGCAGTGATGTTACAAAGTCATGTAAGGCCTGAACCGCAATTACCAACAGGGCTGGAGTGGCACCAGAATGGCAGGTGAGTAGAAGATCTTTTATTTTAACTGGGGGAAACAAGTGGAATCAGAAGGGGTTGTCCTAGTAGTGGACAACCTCTTTAATGATTCAGGCCGCACAAGTATACTGTCAGGCTCCCTTTCAATAAATTCAAAGCTGTAAAGCATTGTATACCATAGAACTTACTTTTTTGACTTGCTTCTAAATGGCTGCTGAATGCAGCACTCCGGTTGTTGTCAAACTACACTTACATTTTAGGGCTATGATGGCATGGCGAGAGTTGTAGTTTCCCACCAGCGAGAGAGCTGCAGGTTGCAGGCCACTACATTACCTAGTCAGACATATGTACATATACTGGAAATGTGTAAGTGAATACAATGTAGTATATGTTTGTCATTTTTGAGAGATGTATGTATATTCCTATTACTTATGTTGAGGTATACATATTTTGTTTATTTTTGACTTTTATACCTTTTTTTAAAAAAAACAAAACACTGTTGATTTTATTGTTTAGGTAGATTTTTGTATTGCAGAATGCAGCAGGACATTTGTTATATTTGGCTGTGCTTTTCAGTATTATGCTGCTATTGTGAAAAGGGTCGATATTGTAAACCATAGTACTATGAAGAAATAAAGTTGAGTACAAATAGCCTTGTAAAATGTAAATGACACAGTGATGGTTAATTAAATTATATGCTTTAAAATATTGTAACCCAAGGGCAGACTAGGATTTATGTCCACGGCCGAGTCTGGTGCTAGTGATGACATTGTGCCCATTGTTATGATGTCTCCTAATTTCGGAAGCTTAGTTACTTCATTAGCTAGACTATTAATAATGTTTCTTGAGATCTGAAAAGGGTTCACTTTCTTTCCAGAAATAGCACCACTCTTAGCAGTTTAGTATTCTGATTTTAGTTAATGAGACAAACCTTCACGACCGTATATAGTCGATTGACAAGAATGGTACTTTTTCGGAAAAAAAGTTGAATTTTCATGTATTCCTTTAAAGTATCCCCCGTCACGTTCCACTAAGTTCACTGGTGGATCCATAGTCTAAATCCAGTGGTCTGCACAGCATTGGTGTGGCTTAATGGTGCACCACTAGTGACACTTGGGTTTGTAATCTAAGATTTTAGACTTCACAGCTGCTCGGCTTCCACAGACATATGGCATGACAATTCATTGCACTCCTGCTGTACCAAATAATTTAATTATAGCTGTCAGACTCTATAAGCCATTTAGTTTCTTTGGGTTACAACATAATATTGTATCAAGCACCTCTTAGCATCACTATGTAATCAAAACATCTGCATGGAGACATTTTACCAAGGCCGTTTGGATTTGATTGAGGTCTTTCTTTCTTCTTAGTTACAACTGGCGAGATGCCATGACTTTCTTTCAGCACTCTCTGGGTTTGCATACGCAGATTTTCATCAAGCTGATTTCAATCAGTATATTAATGTGAAATTTGTTCATCCGCCATAAAACGTATATCAACAATCTCCAATACTGTGTAGGGAATGGGAGGGTTTTACTCTACTGGGATGAAAAATATTTCTTTCTCCTAATCGAATTGAAAAACTCTGACAATCCATTCCGATATAGATATTGGTCCAGTTTATCTGAAATCTGTGTGTATAACCCCACCCATACAAAAAGAGGGATTTGTATCTTGAGGTCCTTTTTTTTACTTTTTTTTTCTTACCATGGACTTTAGAACTTTAAAGAAATTTGCCTTTTCTCTAATTTCAGGACTCATTTAGTTTTCAGACTTTATTTTATGTATTCATTGTCATAAGGAAACATGGATTTCATTTGTTCTTCTTCACCATAGAACTGACCTACGTTGTTAGATGTTTGTACTTTGCTTTTCATTTTTATTGTTTCATGGTGAGAAGTTGATCTTCAGATTTATTTTTACACTATGTATGACATATTTTTCATAATGTAAAAAGTGTGTAATTAAAATATTAATCTCCTCCAACTGATTGTTCCTTCTTTCTCATTATGTATGTGTTCTGTATGTGCCTATGCCAAAATTTGTAAATTGTAAGTGAAAATGTAAGAAGTCATCTAAAAGTCCGGATCCATGTGGGTTCAAAAGAACCCGAGCACCGACCCCAGGACCAGAGATCTCAGGGAGTCTGGGTAACGATTCGGGTCCTGTTACCCGGGTACCAAAAAAAAATCAAAGAAAAAAGAAAGAAAATAAGAATAAGCGCTTCATACTTACCGGTCTCTGCACGACTGCACACTGCTGCCGGGGCTGCTCACTCTACTTCCTGTGCCGCTCATTATCTTCATGCATATGCTTTGGTTCCCCCCGCTCATGGGCAGTCCCCATGTCTCTGATTGGTTGCAGTCAGACAGCGCCGCCACCCTATGTGACAGCATGTGTGACTGCAAAAAATCAGAAGCACTGTGTCTGCGTCTAGATTGATGAATAAAACAAAATAAATGGTCAGGTTAATTCATAAATACAAAAAACAAAATAGGTACTGACTACATATAATGTGCAATTAAACAGAAGAAAAGAGGTCTAAGGGGAAAACTTTTCTCCATGCACAGACTGACAAACCAATCTGGCTGCCAGTGAGGAGTCTTATAGTTGCACTGCTCCTCTGGGAAATATGCAAATTGTCTCTTCATGAAGTAGCAATACTAAAAGTCAAAAGTGATCCTTTAACAAGCCTTTTCATATGACTGTGATTTATACCAGATCAGAACCTCAATTTGCAGACACGGTGTTTCGGGTTGATTGCCCCTCGTCAGTGCAAAGTATGAGATCTGATCTGGCTGTGTGAGAAGCTATAATGGAGTCTTAGGGGAAAACTTTTCTCATACAGCCAGATAAGATCTCATACTTTGCACTGACGAGGGGTAATCACCCCAAAACACAGTGTCTGCAAATTTAGGTTCTGATCTGGCATAAATCCTAGGTCATATGACAAGGCTCATTGGAGAGTCACTTTTGACTTTTAGGATTACTACTTCCAATGGGTGGCACTAGAGTTCGTCTCCTTTCTCCCTGAAGATACAATTTACAGAAAAAAAGACTAAATAAAAAAGGTTTATAGATTATAAGCAAAATCAGTATCTTGTTTCATATGAATTGAAAACTAGGATGTAAGAGGCCACGCAAGATACTTAGAGAAACCCTACTGTAGTCGAGGGTACAAAAAATGACAGGATGGCTGAGCATAAAGAAATATATTGATTGGAGAGTAAAAAGGTAATAGACTCCTAAAGAATATAACCTCAGATGCACAAGACAAATGGATTGTGAATGGATGCATAGGTAAGGCAAAGTATCAAGAAGAGCTAGTATGTCCAATAGTTTACTAAAGTATTTGTCAAAACAAGGGAAATTAGCATAAAAATATGTATACCAGGCTGCGTCACGAGGTCATGAGAGTCCCATTTAGAAGGTACTGAGGCTGTGAACTGAAGGCATAAATCATTCGTCATAAAAAGAATATTTATATGTTTTTATTATGAGGGTAAGTGTAGATGAAATATATAGTATGTCCTGAATATATTTTATATATAATGTGCACCAAACAAAAAAAACAAGGAAAAACCCACCCGCCCCTGGAAGTCTGATTATGGCTGGCTACATGTGGGCGGAGACCCGAACTGCCCAACTAGTGACTTCCATTGGGGTTCAGGTCAAGTTCGGGTTGCAAATCGAATTTTATCTAAAGTCTGGCTGAACCTGCCGAACCCGAACTTCCAAAGGTTCACTCATCTCTTATTGTGGACTTCATTAGCAGAGTCCCTGAGGTGCTAATTAAGCAGAAACTCCCACAAGTGACCCATATTGAAAACTTCATTGCTTAAGTAATTCATCTAGAGGCATAGTGAAAATTTGGATCCCACAGGTGCCTCACAAAATTTTATAACATTGGACATGGTAATATAACATTTTAGCAGTAAAAATATAGGCTTTTTATTTATTAAATTTGTAGCTATCAGTTACACAATAGGGTAAAAATTGAAACTTGACCCCAGAATTGATTGTGCAATGTCTCCCAAATGTGGGGATGCCCTATATGACCTCAGAAACCACTGTTTGGTTACACATCAGGGCTGAGTAGGAAGAAGCGCTATATGGCTTTTGGAGCACATTAGTTTGTGGACAACGTTTGTGGAGCCCCTAATTTTGCCAGAACAGCAGAAATATCACAAAACTGACCCCATTGTAAAAATTGCACCTCTCAATGAATTCATCTGTGGCTGCAGTAACTATTTTGTAACATCCACGCTGTGCTGTTTTTCTGGAGAATTGCAAATATGCCAGTTTAGTGCATATACATTTTGCTCAGCTTGTGCTTGTTTCGATACGCAATCAATAATGCCACACCGGACCGCTTACTGTGGTTTAAGCACTGTGGGGCTGAGAAGAAGGGGGATATTTGGATTTGAAATTGAATTTTTTGCTGGATTTTAATTGAGGGGGTTGGAGCAATGTCACTTTTCCAGAGCCTTTGTTCTTCCAGTAACGTGGGAAACTTAAACTTCCAATAACAAATGACAGACCTGAATAGGGACAGTTAGGGTTTTTTGGGGTAAAATTTGGTGGTACAGAACACTTTTTAATCACTTTCAGTATAAGGCTGGGATCACATTTTTGTGTCAGGGTTTCCGTGTAAATCCCACAGAAATGTGTGACACCCCTGGACTAGTCAAGTCGTCATAGGGTATTGCACGCTCTTTATCTCCCAGTGCAGGGCTCAATCCCCCCATGGTTCTGGGTTCCCAACTTGCAATACTGCCTCCATCAGCATCCACAAATCCCAATCACACTTCGCACCACACCCTGTCAGGCACAACAGTGGGCTGCTAAGATGGAATAGGGCCGCTCACCTAGGGGTCAGGCAGGGAGATGGTAGGTGACAAGTAAGTGCAGTGGTAGCCCTCAAGCAGTGAGGAGCTCGGGGAAGCTGGGAGTTAGAGCTCCCATGGGAGAAGTAGATTGGGTTTCAGACCCGGAGGAGTCGGAGACCCGGTAACGGGATATTGGGACTGGGTGCCTGGCTGAGTCTAGGAGGACGGTCGGCAGCTGCAGTACAATAGCCAGGCTGGGACCGAAGGCACGTCGGGGTACTGGACCCTAGGTCGGGGAGAGGCTTCAAGCAATCCGGCAATTAACCTGAGGAGGATAGGGCCTTTATGGCCTGTCCCCACGAAGCTCAGAAATTGGGGGCATTAGCGCAACAAGGGGGAAAGGGTTTTCCAAGCAAAAGAGCCCACTGAAATCCCAAGCGTGAGACCCTGAGAGCAAGCTCCTATACTACCCATAGTAGGGAGCAGGGCCTGGACAGCTGCAAGCTGGATCCGGACCATCAGGCAATGCTGTAGGGGAACGGGACCCAGACGAGCTCCCCCAAGAGAGCAGCGGCACCCAGAGACTTGGTTTACAATGTTGTCAGCGTCTGTTTTCCTCCTGAGTGAGTACCTGATCAACCCCTGCTACCATCAAGCCTGTGCTCCCACTGCAATCCATCCCACCATCCAGAGTTGTGGGGCCTTCCCTACCTGTGGAGGGAAAACGCCATCTAGCTGCCCCATTCCATGAACCCCGGTACTCCCATCGGCAGCGGCGGTACTCCCTATTACCGCATCACAAACTATCTAATCCCCTGTAAATAACCCCCTTCTACAATTGAGAGTGACCCCGAGCCCCCCCGGTCCGGAGACCCTCGAACCACGAGTAGTGACACCCGGATCCGAGCAGTTTGACCGCTGCTGGGGGCAGTACAAATGCGATTTAGACTAAAAATCCTGATGGAACCACTCACTCTAATGAGGCAGATGGAGATACTTTAGACTTTGGTGCATGATAAGGTAGTATCCAACTTCTAGACATGCACTGAATTGCACTTGTAAAAAGACGCCTAAAATGGTTAAACTCGGTCTGGTCTGTGTTTCCCCAAAATTACTTCATCTGCCTCATTATAGAGAGTGGTTCTTTTGGGGCTTTTGTCTGAATCACAGTTTTTGGGATTTACATGGAAAGGCTGACCTAATTTTTCTGTGGAGAAGAATGGATTCAATGAAATTTCAACAAATTCTTAATGCAAACATAACACCATCTGTAAAATAAGCTGAAGTTGAACAGACGATGGATTCTACAAATGGATAATGATCTTAAAGACACATCAAAATCCACAATAGACTACCTCAAAAGGAGTAACCTGAAGGTTTTACAATGGCAGTCACAGTCCCCTGATCTGCACAACATTGAAAATCTGTGGCTAGAGCTCAAAAGAGCAGTGCATGCAAGACAACCCAGGAATCTCATAGAACAGGAAGACTTTTCCAAGGAAAAATGGATGAAAATCCCTAAACAAGAACTGAAAGACTCTTGGCTGACTACAAAGCACACTTACAAGCTGTGATACTTGCCAAATTGGGCGCTACTAGATAGTGCGCTACTAGGTAGTGACCATGCAGGATGCCCAAACTTTTGCATCTACCCATTTTCCTTTTTTGTTAATTTAAAAATGTAAAATATTAAAATAAATTTACTTTTTGTTTCCCTAAAATTTAAAACCTTTGTCCGGCTGAATAGGTACAATTGTAACTATTCCGTTTTAAAATTGCAATACATTTTTTTCCAAAAGCCGTAGAGGGCTGAAATTTTGTGACATCTCTACAGTTTTGGTCCAGAATATATTGGCCAAATTTCAATAAAATATCTCCACCCACTTCCGAGATAAGGGGTCGCTGTTAACGTTGTAAAATTATGCAGCCTGACGAAGGTTAAAAGAAATGTGTCATCTTTAACTTCATTCCTTTTATTCCTTTTAAAGATCATTTCATCTTCAACTTGCTTGATTATTCACAATAACTAATTTTGACCAGGGGTGCCCAAACTTTTACATGCTAATATATAATGAATGAGTGGCTTTAAGGACAAAGCAGAGTCAAGGGTTACTCTGAGGCAGGATCTAACAGGCCACCATACGTTGGAGCCAGCAATAGAACGGGTGCTGTCATTGTGCACATTAGACAGTGCACATTGGGCAGGGATTAGCCCAACCACTCAAACGAGTGTCACTGATGACACTTCATTTCATGGAGGGGACAGAAGCTATAGCAGTGACTGCAGCCTTTGTCCCCTGATGACATCTCCTTTGAGTATCGCAGCATTCACTAGGATTTTTAAATGAAGAGTCATCAAAAAAGAAGTATAAAAAAAGGACAGATTAGAACTTAAATAGTATATTTAGGGAAGGGTGGGGACTAAGGAATTTTTAATGCAAGTATATTAGAAAATAGTTTAGATTTTGGCACTAAATAAAGATTTAGAATGAAAAATACAATTACCTTCAGACCAGGCCTTTAAGTTATGTTTTAAATGTTTATTAGTGCTCCTTCCTGCAACTAATTAGTACTGTAGTTCCTGTATGGTCCATAGTTTGTTGATGGCTGGTAACAACAACAACAACAACTCTAATCTTCTCCTCAACAATGTTAAGGATATACTATGAATTGCAGTTTTATGCAACGCAAGTGTATTTGCTAGAGGCTAACCTGACATTGCAAGTGATTGCTGTACTAATGTGGTGATGTATTCTTGTACTGATGATGGATTTGTTAATGTAATCGTGTACTGAAAGTCGATGTGGTGATGGATTTATATACTATTAATGGTTCTGGGAATCTAGTTGTGTACTGATTATGGTTCCCCACCTCAACATTAGCATATATATATTTTTTGTTGTGTGTACATTTTTCATCCTTTTGTACACGTTTCCCACTGTGCGCTTCCTCCTCTCATCCATCTGTGGTGTGTGTGTTATTATAATCCATTCAGCATGGACTGGGACTCTAGAGAGGCTACTTGGCAGGCCCGTTCAGATAACATTTTCTCTCATGGAGTGGTCCCTCCAGTTTCTGATGAATTTTCATTGCTGTCTTCTGATCTTACATTGGCCCACAAGACTGGAATACGTCTATGGTGGAACATTCGTAGCCTTGAGGAATACCTCAGGGCTGGAATTGTTCCACGGGGCCTCCGAGTAAACATCTTTCCAGCCTGGGAACCCTCTCTGGCCTTTAAAGACACCTGGGAACAAGGTCTTCTCAAATGCTCCAATATACTCATAAATATGCTCTTGGAGCATGTTAGGACCCTGCTTGCCACTACAAAAACGAATATCAAAGATCTTGAGATGAAACTTACCAGGTTGGAGGATCAGGCACAGGTTGGCATATTCCAAATGAAACTCAAAGAACAAATGGACCGATACGAAAAAAATATCATTGATAAAAAATGCGGCAAATATCAAAGAGACAAGACTGATTTTGATAATCGTGCAGCCTTCA
This sequence comes from Anomaloglossus baeobatrachus, assembly GCF_048569485.1. Taxonomy (NCBI): domain Eukaryota; kingdom Metazoa; phylum Chordata; class Amphibia; order Anura; family Aromobatidae; genus Anomaloglossus; species Anomaloglossus baeobatrachus. The sequence continues at coordinate 258,661,582 of NC_134353.1, read as the reverse complement.
AATGGCGCCACAGGGGCAATCAGAGAGGGGTTAGATCCAACAGGGCCCCAAACACCACCCAAGCTGGCTCTACCATTACACCTGGAAACAGCTCAAGTGATTTTTTTTATCAACAAGCAGCGACCCAGACGTAGGGTCAGATGAGGTGGTCACAAGAACAAATCCGTCCAGAAAGGCCAAACACGGGAATCGCAAACCTCCATTCAGGGACGCCAAATACCGTTTCTAATTGATGGTGACAATGCCGCGGCTATACCTGATGCTGTTCAGGTAGGTGATTCTCTTCAGATTATCAACCTTTCTCAATACGAACTCTCACCCCAAGAAACATCTGTCCTTGAGAGGGGTCTTACGTTTTCTCCTACACTCCAACTAGACCACTTATCTCTGATTAAGGATCTATATCTTTTTTGCCGCAATATTACTTTCCAGGTGATCCACAATAAACCTCAAATCATTGATGGACTCGCATCGGACGACCGCCAGGCATTCCAGGATCTATTGGATCTTTTAGAAGAGAATACAGAGGCACAAGGTAAGAGACGATTCCCATATCGCAACAAATCCATTGCTACACCCTCTTTTTCTCTGGTCCCGGCCATTAAAATCATCTTTGAACTGGTTAAATCCGACATTGCCAAACTTCCATCCAAGACGCCTGAGGCCCCTAATGTTACTGCGGCAGAGAGTCAAGCCATTCACAAATTGAAAAATAACACCGATTTCCTCATTAAGGAAGCCGACAAAGGAGGGAATGTCGTCTTATGGCCTACTTCCATGTATTTGGATGAAGCCTCCAGGCAACTGCACAATTCCTCCTTTTATGTCAAATTACCATCAGATCCTACCACTACCTTTGCGTCTAAATTACATCATCTTTTGCACTCTGCTTGTCATCTAGGCATCATTTCTATTAAGGAAAAGGAATATATGTGGGTCACCGATCCAGTGGTTCCAACTTTTTATATGTTACCCAAAGTGCACAAGTCCATTGAGAAACCCCCTGGCCGCCCTATTGTGGCGAGCATCGGTAGCTTGTGCGAAAAGGTTGGCGTATATGTGGACTTCTTTCTTCAGCCCCTGGTTTCCAGCATACCCTTGTTTATACAGGATACATCCCACTGTGTGTGAGCATGTAGTGAGGTGGTCTTGAAACCCCATGCCCTCTTGGTTACTTGCGACGTAGAATCACTCTACACTAATATTCGTCACAATGAGGGCATGAGGGCTGTTCTATATTTCTTGGACCAACAGTGTGGCTCTGATCGTATGCACGATTCTTTCTTGGCTGACCTCCTGGACTTTATCCTCAAACATAATTATTTTCTGTTTGACCGGACTTTTTACAAACAGGTCTCTGGAGTCGCCATGGGCGCGCGTTGTGCACCCTCGTTCGCCAACCTGTTTTTTTGGTACATTGGTACCGCTACATTGATGATATCCTTTTTGTGTGGGAGGGTCCGGAGGATGAGTGCTTGACATTCATTTCAGATTTGAATAATAACAATTTGAATATTTTTCTCTCCCACACAATCTCGTCGGTAGCGGTCACCTTCCTAGATTTGATCATCTCCATCAAAGATCAAGGTTTGTCCACATGCTTATACAGAAAGACCACAGCAACCAACAGTCTCCTCCATTACTCAAGCCTCCACCCTCGCCACATCATGACAGGACAGGACAGGACAATTCCTACGTGTCAGACGTAATTGCAGTGAGACAGTAGATTTTGATCAACAGGCTTGTGGACTTACTCATAGGTTCATGGATCGCGGTTACCCACGCAAGACCATCGCACGGGCATACCAGAGAGCGAAAATAGAAACCCAAGCATCCTTGACTCGGCCTAAATCAAAGACGCAAGAGAAGTATACCAGATTCATCACCACTTACAATAACAGCTGGCATAAGGTAAGAGGCATTTTACAAAAACATTGGCCTATCCTTACCTTGGACCTACAGACTTCCTTGGTGGTAGCTCCACACCCTCTTTTGACAGCCCGTCGAGCCTCCAACTTGAGAGATCTTTTGACTCATAGCCACTTTACTAGACCCTCTACCAGATTGCAACGAGGCATTATTTTAAGGGGCTCTTTTCCTTGTGGTGAATGCAACATATGCGAGTTCATGCATGTGACACGTGACACATTCCGAAATCCACAAGATTCTACTGACCATTGCCTTAGGGCCTACATTAATTGCAAATCCAGAAAAATCATTTATTGCATTATTTGTCCCTGTGAAAAGATCTATGTAGGACAAACTACACAGGAACTCCGAAAACGGATCCAGAAGCATTTTTCAACAATCAACTTGGTGGCATCTGATGTCCGAAAAGGTAAACCCCTTACCTCTGTGGCCTCGCATTTTTTGGCCAACCATCATGGCAACCCACGTGGTGCCAGGGTCATTGGCTTACAGAAATACTTTGGTAATGCCAGGGGGGGCTCTTGTTCCAGGTGGCTCCTTCAAAATGAGTCTCGCTGGATTTATAATCTACATTCTGTAACACCTACAGGGCTGAACGAAGAGCTACTATTCACAGGATTTTGGGGCTGATCTTATGTTCTATTTTTTCTTCCTCTGCATTTTCCATGTGATCCATGTGGCATTATAGGACGACATTATAACATCTCACCTTTGTCCTGGATTCTATATGACATATCCACGTATTCGAGGACAATATTGGCTGATGATTCTCCTTCTGCCTGATGTATTCATTTCGCGAGACTTCTTTCACCTGGACTTTTTGTTGCTTTGCTCATGTACCTCCAAAATACATTTTCTGCGTCTATATATTGGACAGTCTTTCTTCAGAGATTCCCGTCTCATAATTGGGAATATTGGGCCATGTATTTATGGGACCTCAAGTCACTATACAATGCTGAATACCTTTTTCTTTTTTATTTTTATATTGATTTTTATTTATTTTTCTCTTTTTTTGATGTCCGCCCTTTGCTTTTTCTAGGTCTAGCTGTAACTGGTTTGCAGGTATACCAGTTATTAGGGTTCCATGTAGAGGGCTTCTCTTTTGCCATCCCGTTTCTTTTTATCCCCTCTAGGCGACTAGCTCGCAATTCCTCATATGGGACACTGAGAGAGACTTTTATGCCCCCACTCCATGCATGTATTATTTTTGGGCTATGTCCCACTTTTATTTTATATATATGTATATATATATATATATATATATATATATCTCATGTTGGAATCCGTGGTGGCGTCTGATTTTCGCGTGCGCCTGTGTGCATGTACATACGTGTATGCATGTGCACGTATGTGCCTGCGCGTGTGTGCACGTGCATATATGTGTCTGCTCCTTGCCTCGCGTGTCCATTGAGCCATGCTTTATTCATGCAACTAGAGGGGCTTTTTTACTAAATAACCCCCTATGTGGTGTCTATGCATATGGTCGGCCTGCCTGCCCTGGGCTTATTGCCACTGGATACCTGTGCCTGATCTTTATTGCTGGTCTGGTTCTCCTGACCATTCCCCCCCACCTAATTACTGGTTGTGCTGGTATTTCACCCCTACACCAGGATTTATCTGCGACTTAGTCTTACCATAGTTTCCCCCTTATTACCTGGAGGAATTTTTGTGCTGCATTCCCCTTTTACTATGAAACTATGGCGACTCAGGTTATAATCTCACCATAGTTTTCTCCCTTTTGTCTGGAGATCCTATGGTGGAATTTTTGTGCTGCAACCCCTCTCACTGTCCTCACTCTGTACTACCACTACTTGCCTCTGTCTTGAGCTAAATTGGTGACAGCCCCTATTTCTTATAGCCATTTATTCTATATTTTGATATATACTGGTTGGCTGTCTTTCATTCTACCACACTTAGACACTGGCATTCTGTCCCTCCTCTATTTTTATGGTAGTGTACCACCATTTTTAATCGTGCTGTGTTGTGTATGTTTCAAATAAAGCTTTTGTATTTTTGCACTTTACTCTCGTTCTCCTGTGTATCACTGCTATTATGAGTAGTGCTGGCACCTTCTTTGCCTTATTTTGGCTGACCTGGTGCTCATATTAAGGGCTTTTATTATGAGAATTGTATTGTTTATTGCCACTGGATACCTGTGCCTTATCTTTATTGCTGGTCTGGTTCTCCTGACCATTCCCCCCCACCTAATTACTGGTTGTGCTGGTATTTCGCCCCTACACCAGGATTTATCTGCAGCATACATACTTTATTAATCCCTTTGGGATTCTTCATGTTGGTCACTTATACCGTGTCTTTTTCCACTGTTTCAGGAGAGTGCTCAGTGTGTTCATCACAGCATTTCCATCCTGCAATTCTTACTTCAGGTTCATTCTTGCGCATATACAGGTTATTTACTGTGCTTTTCTGTATTAAACTGTTGCAATTAATGCACCTGTGGTTCCTCCTGTTTCCATATTTACCATCTTCTATTTTGATCACCTATATACATTAGTACTCAATGTGATCCCTGCTGCTTTTGGTTTTCCAGACCTATTATTGATTGTTATTCAGCATTGTATACTGGCCCCTTTATCTTTTTGTACAGCATTGTGGTATTTTTTTGCATTCTCTCATTATCTCTCATGTAATGCTGTTGTTATTATTTTTTGCCCAGGGCTAGCACCTCTTGCCAATGGGATTTTTTTGCCAGGACATGCAGGTCTCATTGAACTGAATGAGTTCACTTGAGGTGAGGTCACTGAGTTCACCTGAAGTGAGTTTACCTTTGGTCACAAGTGGGGTACCCTGGGAACCTACAGATTTGACTGCAGATACTCTCAGTGATATCACCGCTCACAGCTGTGGCAAAGTCAGAGTCTGAAGCAGGTGGTCATGTTCAATAATGTGCCCATGCACTGCGACTTCAATATGTATAAGAAAGGCAATAAAAAAGGAATATAATTTCCTCTAAAAATTCAGCAATTACTTACCGCAACAAAAGGCCAGCAGTTTTCACATGCCCAGGCCAAAGGATCTAATGCACTGACAGGATGCAGTCCTGTAATGTAGGCCTTGTAAACTGGGTTTTCTGTTCCTGTGTAGCGCACTTATATAGTGCTGGGCAGCCTGCCTAGTGGAATAGTATGGGTGTAACTAATAGGCTGCTAACCAGACACTGTGCACCTTCATGTGTGAACGGTGCCCCAAACAAGTCTATTTTGTGTGCCTCCATCTTTATTGTTTATTGGGGGACTTTACTGCATCTTGTCAGTGCATTAGATCCTTTGGCCTGGGCAGGTTAAAACTGCTGACTTCAGTATGTAACAAAGCCGGGATCGTCGTCGGACCTCATGGTGTGGAGTATGTCGGGCCTGGGTGTTTGTTGGGTTAATAAATTGGAGAAAGAGTGTGGGGATTTTTTGTATTTCATTTCAAATAAAGGATTTTTTTGGTGTTTGTGTTTATTTCTTTTCACTTACAGGTTTAGTAATGGGGGGTATCATAGACAATACCCATTACTAATCTAAGGCTTAGTGGCCCGCTGTGAGCTGTTGTTAACTACTTATATTACCCTGATTGCCACTGCACCAAGACAATGAAGATGAGATAGGTAAAATGCTGAAATGTATAAACCATACTCCTGCACCAAATTTGCATCTCCTGGCAAAAAAAATGCATCAAAACCGCATTGCAGTAAAGTGCCGAGATTGTTGCATCTAATGAATAAGAAAATTCTGGACGGCTACAGACTGCTATTTTTAGGCTGGGGGCATAATAGCTATGAACCTCCCCTGCCTGAAAATACCAGCTCCCAACTATCGGCTTTATCATGGCTGGGTGTCAAAATTGGGGCGAGGGGGCAGCCTGCTGTTTTTTTAAATTATTTGTATAAATCACTTTAAAAAAAAGTACATATGGCCCCTCTTATTTTGATACACAGCTAAGATATGTACATGGCTGGGGGCTGCATCCTGTAGCCATATGCTTTATCTGCGAAGGGCATCACAATATAGGGGGGCCCTATGCCAATTTATTTATTTTTACACCACTATAGGAACGCAGACAGTGTGTTTGATTCCAACCAATCACAGATGCTGTCACACAGGGAAGGGGCACGGTCTGACTGCAACCAATCACAGACACATATGGCCCCTCTTATTTTGATACACAGCTAAGATAAGTACACAGCTGGGGGCTGCATCCTGTAGCCGTATGCTTTATCTGCGAAGGGCATCACAATATAGGGGGGCCCTATGCCAATTTATTTATTTTTACACCACTATAGGAACGCAGACAGTGTGTTTGATTCCAACCAATCACAGACGCTGTCACACAGGGAAGGGGCACAGTCTGACTGCAACCAATCACAGACGCAGGGACTGATGGTGGGGGAAGCAGTTAATATGTATAACAGTTAATTATCAGACCAGGAAGCAGTGTGACATCTGCGGGGAAGGTCGGTGATTACAAGTTTCTGCTTTATTCCTTATTTTCTTTCTTTTTCCTTTCTTTTTTTTAACTATCCAGGTTGTCGAACCCGAACAGTAACACGGACTTCCCTGGGACCTGGGAAGTCCGTATTTGGTGTCCGTGCACAAACTTTGGCGTAGTGTTGGGGCTCTGTTGCATTGATCAATTCAGTAGCTAAATTTCTCTTTATTCATATATTCATGGCAGTAATGCAGGTTCCATTTTCACATTTTCATTCTTACATATAGCTATTGGATTTTTCATGACAGTATTCACACAGCAGTTTCTGCTATTACATGTATTCCCCTTACATAGTCACTGGTGTGCATACCTTATCTCTATATAGTGATTTTTTTTAGGTTTTTGCACCCAGTTTAGACTTAGGGGTACTTTGCACGTTGCGACATCACAAGCCGATGCTGCGATGTCGCACGCGATAGTCCCCGCCCCCGTCGCAGCTGCGATATCCTTGTGATAGCTGCCGTAGCGACATTATCGCTACGGCAGCTTCACATGGACTCGCCTGTCCTGGGACGTTGCTCTGGCCGGCGACCCGCCTCCTTATTAAGGGGGCGGGTCGTGCGGCGTCACAGCAACGTCACACGGCAGGCAGCCAATAGGAGCGGAGGGGCGGAGATCAGTGGGATGTAAACATCCCGCCCACCTCTTTCCTTCCGCATATCCTACGGAAGCCGCGGTGACACCGGTAGGAGATGTTCCTCGCTCCTGCGACTTCACACACAGCGATATGTGCTGCCGCAGGAGCGAGGTACAACATCGGACCGTCGCGTCAGCGTAATTATGGATTACGCCGACGCTGCACCGATGATACGATTACGACTCTTTTGCACTCGATAATCGTATCATCGAACCTTTACACACGACGATGTCACATGCGATGCCGGAAGTACGTCATTTTCAATTTGACCCCACCGACATCGCACCTGCGATGTCGTAGTGTGCAAAGCCCGCCTTAGAATGGAGTTCCAAATGTTATTCCTTATTTATTCCTCTGCTTCTATTGGCCGCCTGCCGTGTGACATCGCTGTGACGCCACATGACCCGCCCCCTTAGGAAGGAGGCGGGTCGCCGGCCAGAGCGACATCGCAGGGCAGGTGAGTGCATGTGAAGCTGGCGTAGAGATAATGTTCGCTACGCCAGCAATCACAAGATATCGCAGCTGCGACAGGGGCGGGTACTATCGCGCTCGGCATCGCAAGCATCGGCTTGCGATGTTGCAGCATGCAAAGTACCCCTTAGTATCTGGTACGGACCCTGAACTTCACAGTTTGGGTTTGACCATCACTAGTTCTAATCTTTAATTTTTTAGACGTGATACTTGATCATTATATATTTATTGTGCTGGGCTGATAATACAGCCATCTGAATTATGCAGTATTTGTTAGCTGAACCAGTGTTTAGCTAAGGCCCCCATAAGTATAGACCGCTGTCTGATCACTTGGCCTGCAGCTATCTCGCCAGACTGTCTCATATAAAGGACTACTCACTTTGCCAAGCACTCTTATAAGAGAGCCACTGACAGACATCTATGGAGATTTATCATTTACAGAATATAAGGCTCTTCAGTCCTAAATCTCACATGATGGATCCTTATCGCTGCTGACATCATGTGGGTCGAATCTGTGAATATTGGCGGATTCTGACAACTTTAGTCCAATGTGTATGGGAGGGCTTAACTACTAACTAAAGGGTATTGGCATGTTCAGGGTATGTACACACAATGGTTTAGAAATCTTCAAATTTCATGTGTTATTCAGGCAGAAAACGCTTCGCACACCGGTGTCTTTGTGCTAAAACTACTTTTTTTGCTTCTTTTCAGTCATCTTTTCTATTATCTTTTGGGGACCATTTTTTTAATTAAATTGTGTTGCCTGAGGAATTGTCGTGTCACTGCGTCACTCCACCGTCCACAGATTAGACTGCATGTAGAATGTGACAAGTTAAAGTGAAAAATATATTTTTGGAAAGCAGATATTTAGGTCCCTCACGATGGTCCCTCAAAGCTGTATACTTTATTGACGAAAAATAACAAACTCTGCTAGCAAGTAGAGCAATTATTGGATGCCTCCATATTTATTAATATTGGTGGTATTATATTAATAGTTAATTGTTTGCTACCCAGAGTGACAACCTAGAGAGAACATCTCCAGCACTTTCAATCACACGACAGGAGGGCTCAGTCCTTGTCCTCCCATCCTCTGTAGGAGAGAGTGATATATCCTGGGGATTGTCTTCCATTACAATTTTTAGATTGTGTATATAATGAAGGCAACGTATAGTGAGCATGTCACGGATATGCCATGGAACAAAGACATTGGTGTTATAATAGATAAACATATTTTACACTTCCCAGAGCTGGCACTGCAGCTACAACATAGGAATGTGCAAAGTGTTCCATTTTAGTCAGAGAATGGTTTGTTCCTTTGTAAAGCTGGTTAGATCAGCATTGGGATATGAAATGCTATTCCACACAGGGATTTTATATTCTCTATACTGATTAGTAACTCTGTGCTACAGAAACTATTATTAGTCATCTATGGATGGAAAGCAGTTGAGGCTTATTCATCCCATGTGTAATTCACCCACCAAAATAATGCTGAAAATATTGTAAGGACAACTAGAAATTTCTTTGGACTGGGTAATACAGTGAAAACATAGTACGTTTGAGGCATATACACACTTCAGTAAGGCACTGATTTCACGTGTGTCAGGTATAATGGTTGCTAAACAGACAACAATTTCAACAGCAACTCTTGTTCTCTTGTCTTTACGCAGTGAGCAGTGTATCTGTGAATCCAGCACTGTAGTGAGCTAAAGCATTTACTAGTAGTAAGCATCAATTTCTCTATTTGCTTCTCACTCTAAGGGGTGCTTCACACATAGCGAGATCGCTACCGAAATCGCTGCTACGGCACGGTTTTGGTGACGCAACAGTGACCTCATTAGCGATCTCGCTGTGTGTGACACTGAGCAGCGATCTGGCCCCTGCTGCGAGATCGCTGCTCGTTACACACAGCCCTGGTTCGTTTTCTTCAAAGGCGCTCTCCCGCAGTGACACACAGATCGCTGTGTGTGACAGCGAGAGAGCGACAAATGAAGCGAGCAGGGAGCAGGAGCCGGCATCTGGCAGCTGCGGTAAGCTGTAACCAGGGTAAACATCGGGCAACCAAGGTGGTTACCCGATATTTACCTTAGTTACCAGCCTCCGCCGCTCTCACGCTGCCTGTGCTGCCGGCTCCGGCTCTCTGCACATGTAGCTGCAGTACACATCGGGTTAATTAACCCGATGTGTACTGTAGCTAGGAGAGCAAGGAGCCAGCGCTAAGCAGTGTGCGCAGCTCTCTGCTCTCGCGGTTATGATCGCTGCTTCGGCTGCTGTGTTTGACAGCTAAGCAACGATCATAACAGCGACTTACAAGGTCGCTGTTACGTCACAGAAAATGGTGACGTAACAGCGACCTCGTTGTCGCTGTCGCTTAGTGTGAACCAGCCCTTACTCTCCAATAGAGTATAATAAACAGCTGTAATTCAATCCCTAAGTGAGCTGGCAGCCTTGAGTAAGGCCAAGTGCACTTTCATGAGCACAGAATGAGCTTAAGGCCTCAATTCCACTTGTGTTTTGCACTGACAAATGCAATCCGATAAAACACTGGACTGCACTTGCACCAGTGCAAAACTATGGGGCAGTGTCCATTGTGATTGATTTCTCATATCATAGAGGCATGCGGAATGAATCGCAGCATGTTGCGTTTGGCATCGAGTCTCGGCTCATCCCCCCATACAAGTCTATGGGATCGTGTGAAACATCGCACTGCACACGCATGTAATCCGAGTGCAGTGCGATATATGCAGAGACAGACAGCGGAGGAGATGGGGAGAAAGTGCTCCCTACCTCTTCTCCGCAGCTGTGATACGATCGCAAGATCACATCACAGTCACATGACCCTCGGCTGACACCCACAGCAGAGGGTCATTAGCATATCACTCTCACATTGGAAGCAGTACACAAGTGGAACCGAGGCCTTAAGCCAATAATTTTGTGCCATAAAACTTCATGTTCTTGGCAGCTCTAGTTAGTTAAAACAATGTGCTGCTGAGAACCATGTTTATTGCAGTCATCTCACTCAACGAACAAATGTTTTGCTTATTGTTCAGGTGATCCCTGAGCTGCTTAGGAAGATCAGAAAATGAGTGTAAGTAGGAAGGCTTATTCCTGATTATCAGTATGTCTACATGGCTGTCAGATAGATTTTGGCTGCTTTTCGGAGGGAAGTATAAGGAAGAGGAAAAAAATTAGCCCATAAGTGAAAAATGAGGCATATTTCTCCAATCTAATATATAAAGCTGAGTGTATGTATGTATGTATGTATGTATGTATGTGTGTCGCCCTGGGCAAGCCAGGGGACACAGATAACAACACACACGCACCCCACATTCCCTGCAGGTACACCAGCTAACCAGAAATCCTTGTTGCCTTCCTCCAGAGGTTGATGATGCACACCAGGGGGTGGGCCAGGCGGTGGGCTCCGCCCACCGAGGAGCTCACAACTCTGGAGGCGGGAAGAAACCAGGCAGATGAGTCTAGGAGGAGGAAGTGGAAGGAGTAACAACAGAGAGTCGAGCCCAGGCAGGGCAAGAGTGAAGGAGTAGTCTAGACAGGGTTAGAGTAAACAGCTAAGTGAAAGTGAAGGAAGAAAGCAGTAAAGGAGGAAAGCAAGTGAAGTGACAGAAGAGAAAGAAAGCCTGAAGTTGGTCTGTGGCTGTGTGCCCAGACGGAGTCAGCAAGGTCAGCAGACAGTGGTGAAGATCTGCAGTGGGACTGTCTGGAGGTTGCTGGAAGGGCCACGGAGGCTGTGTGTATCCGGGGGTCTGGAGCAGTATACAAAGGGCAGTCAGCACCAGAGCAGGGGCTTTCGGATCCCAGCAAGGCTTGGAGTCGCTGTAAATTGCTAAATCCGTTAGTGAAGGGGACGTAGATCCCCCAACAAGCAAGTACTGATTGACGGCAAAGGTCCAACCACAACGGGGAAACACCGCCACCGCCAAGGCACCAGTTTCCCAGGGCCGGCGCCTGCGGGCAAAGTGTGGAGCTCCTCCGGCACAGATTGCAGTCGGGGAGCGGGTAACCGGTGGGAATCCACCGCTACCAAACAGACATTTCAAAGGTGCAGGGAAGAGACCGTCACCGCTAACTGCAGGGAACCGCAGCACCGTGAACCGTCCGAGGGACCCGTCCAACCAGCCGTTTGTTTACCGAGAACTGTGCCGTGTTTACTGGCTGAGTGAGTACCTCAGTGCCGCAAGGCACAGCGCTGCCCCCTGCGCCCCTGCACCCCACTGGCCCCCGGGATCACCAACCCCTACCCACGGAGGGGCAACACAACGACTGGCTGCTCCACATCACCATCCCCGGGATCCCCACATTGAGCAGCGGTGGTGAAATCACCACAACCGTGGGTGGCGTCACGAACTATAACAATCCCCACACCCAACCACAAAACCCCCCTTTCACTCACGGGCGAGGAGTGTCGCTCGAGAAACCCCGGGATCCGGCCCACAGCTCGAGCCACCAGGAGCAGCTGCCGGACCCGAGCAGAAGGGGTGAGCGCGGTGTGTGCTGACACCCTCCTCCCCGCCCGCGACAACTTGGCGTCACGAACAGGATCTTACCGCTCTGCCGTCTGGTAGAGGTGCGCCTTGTTACCGCCGGAGGTATCCGGCAGAAAAATTTCAGAAGCCGCCATCTTTGGCGCGAAAAGTTCCCGCTCGAGCGTCTTCTCGAGCAGTAGAGGCGCGAAGGCCAAAACCCCGCCCTGAGAGAGGAGGGGCCGGAAAGAGCTAAGGGGGACGCGATGGCGGCTGGCTGCATGTAACAACGCAGCTAAAGAAAGACGGGGACACGAATGGAGAAATGGCAGCGTCCTCGAATTGGAGTGCGGGAATGCCCGCCACCGGAGTACCCAAGCTCTGGGGGAAACGAGGCGGAGTAGCGTTTGAGGACTGCGGCCTGGGTGAGCTCCCCGCCGGGACCGCTGCGTGGCTGGAGCGGGAGTTGGGCCGATTCTGCGTGAAGGTGAGGGCGCAGAGCCTGCAGCAGTTGATGGATTGGAAAGCGGAGATGCGAAGGATGGTTGCCGTAGTAGGGGCCCGTGAGCAAGGGGCCGCTGCGGCCGTGCCGCGTCGCGATCAGTCCACCCAAACCCCAGAGCCGGCCCTGATTGAGTGGGAGACAGACATCAGCACCGCGGCTGGAGGTCCGAAGGGGATGTCGTTGATGGAGGAAGAGGTCCCAAGTATGCCGCCTCCGCCGCCATTCCTAACGGCTGTCAGCGGTGCGGGGTTGAACTGCCAGTGGGAAGAAAATCCCATGTACCGCTCGGTCTCGGAGTGGGCCGACACCCTGCGGTGGTAGCCGCCTCAAGGGCAGCGGATGCCCGCTGCACCGTCCCCGTTGGGACCACCAGTGAGTTCAAGTTTGCTTAAAAGTTTTGAAAAATGATGAAAATGAAAATGCCTGAAGTTTAACCTGATTTGCTGATGTGATTGAACCGGCAGGAGCCGGCACCGTTGTCCCCGTGGGGACCGTTTAAAGTTTGGCATGGGAACTATCCATGGACAAGCCCGTGAACTTGCAGGGCACCACAAACGTTAAGTGGCTTGTAAATATGTTGGGTACCGTTACCGTTTCCGCTATACCGTCTCCGGAGAGGCAGGTTGGAGGGAGGGCCCTGAGCAGAGCAGGCCAGGGCCCAGCCACCAAAGGAACCGGTGGCCACCCTCTGGAGGGGAAGGACAGATCCCGCTCGGGTAACTTGTGTAACTTGTGCTGGACTGTGGGTCAAGGGGTGCTGCCTGGGCTTTAGGGGCAGCATCAGGGCCAGGTTGCTTGGGTGGGAGAGAGCGGAAACCGTGACCGTATACCGTTGTAACGTTAAAAGTAAATGTGCCTCCCGTCTTGGGAGGAGTTGTGATTAAAAATGTATATAATTTACCGTTTATAATGTTATACCGTTTTACCTTTTCAGAAAACAAAAAGGAAAATAAAACCGGTGTTGGACGGGCAGCCCGAGGACGGTCTGCGTTTTGCTAAGGGGGAATGTGTCGCCCTGGGCAAGCCAGGGGACACAGATAACAACACACACGCACCCCACATTCCCTGCAGGTACACCAGCTAACCAGAAATCCTTGTTGCCTTCCTCCAGCGGTTGATGATGCACACCAGGGGGTGGGCCAGGCGGTTGGCTCCGCCCACCGAGGAGCTCACAACTCTGGAGGCGGGAAGAAACCAGGCAGATGAGTCTAGGAGGAGGAAGTGGAAGGAGTAACAACAGAGAGTCGAGCCCAGGCAGGGCAAGTCAAGACAGGGTTAGAGTAAACAGCTAAGTGAAAGTGAAGGAAGAAAGCAGTAAAGGAGGAAAGCAAGTGAAGTGACAGAAGAGAAAGAAAGCCTGAAGTTGGTCTGTGGCTGTGTGCCCAGACGGAGTCAGCAAGGTCAGCAGACAGTGGTGAAGATCTGCAGTGGGACTTTCTGGAGGTTGCTGGAAGGGCCACGGAGGCTGTGTGTATCCGGGGGTCTGGAGCAGTATACAAAGGGCAGTCAGCACCAGAGCAGGGGCTTTCGGATCCCAGCAAGGCTTGGAGTCGCTGTAAATTGCTAAATCCGTTAGTGAAGGGGACGTAGATCCCCCAACAAGCAAGTCCTGATTGACGGCAAAGGTCCAACCACAACGGGGAAACACCGCCACCGCCAAGGCACCAGTTTCCCAGGGCCGGCGCCTGCGGGCAAAGTGTGGAGCTCCTCCGGCACAGATTGCAGTCGGGGAGCGGGTAACCGGTGGGAATCCACCGCTACCAAACAGACATTTCAAAGGTGCAGGGAAGAGACCGTCACCGCTAACTGCAGGGAACCGCAGCACCGTGAACCGTCCGAGGGACCCGTCCAACCAGCCGTTTGTTTACCGAGAACTGTGCCGTGTTTACTGGCTGAGTGAGTACCTCAGTGCCGCAAGGCACAGCGCTGCCCCCTGCGCCCCTGCACCCCACTGGCCCCCGGGATCACCAACCCCTACCCACGGAGGGGCAACACAACGACTGGCTGCTCCACATCACCATCCCCGGGATCCCCACATTGAGCAGCGGTGGTGAAATCACCACAACCGTGGGTGGCGTCACGAACTATAACAATCCCCACACCCAACCACAAAACCCCCCTTTCACTCACGGGCGAGGAGTGTCGCTCGAGAAACCCCGGGATCCGGCCCACAGCTCGAGCCACCAGGAGCAGCTGCCGGACCCGAGCAGAAGGGGTGAGCGCGGTGTGTGCTGACACCCTCCTCCCCGCCCGCGACAACTGTATGTATGTGTGTGTGTGTGTGTGTGTGTATGTGTGTGTGTGTGTGTGTGTGTGTGTGTCTGTGTGTGTGTGCAAGTCCACTAAAGGAATCTGCACCATCGCGGTTACAATCACAAAATTTTGCACAGACGCCTCATGTGACTCAGGGAACGTCATAGACTATGTTTTGATGGGAAAATTTAACCCCGCGCTTAACAGCTACTCTCCAAAAAAACTGCATTCATTAAAGTCAATGCAGCTGGGAGCTACAGGTCATTAATAGGAGCTGTGACTGGTTGCTATAGGAACAAAGGACATTCATAGTATAAGAAGCTTCTGTGTGAGGTAATATGATATCGGTAGGTAGACAGAAAGAGAGACAGACAGTGAAAGAGACAGAGGCAGACAGACAGTCAAGCACAGACAGGGAAAGAGACAGACAGGGAAAGAGACAGACAGGGAAAGAGACAGACAGGGAAAGAGACAGGCAGGGAAAGAGACAGACAGGGAAAGAGACAGACAGGGAAAGAGACAGACAGGGAAAAAGACAGACAGGGAAAGAGGCAGACAAAGGCAGACAGGGAAATAGACAGACCAACAGGGAAAGAGACAGACAGGGAAAGAGACAGACAGACAAGGAAAAAGACAGGGAAAGAGACAGAGACAGGGAAAGAGACAGACAGGCAAAGAGACAGGGAAAGAGACAGAGAGAGGGAAAGAGACAGGAAAGAGACAGAGACAAGGAAAGAGACAGGAAAAGAGACAGGAAAAGAGACAGAGAAAGAGACATCGAAAGAGACAGAGACAGGGAAAGAGACAGGGAAAAGAGACATAGACAGATGGGAAAAGAAACAGATGGAAAAAGAGACAGATGGGAAAAGGGACAGATGTGAAAAGAGACATACGAGAAAAGAGACAGACGGGAAAAGAGACAGACGGGGAAAGAGACAGACAGACACAGAGATAGAGAGAGATAGACAGACAGACACAGAGATACAGACAGACACAGACAGACACAGAGATAGAGACAGGCACAGGGATAGAGAGAGATAGAGAGAGATAGAGAGAGAGACAGAGAGACTGATACAGAGACAGACAGAGAGATAGACACAGACAGACAGAGAGATAGACACAGACAGGGACAGACATGAATAAAGACAGAGACAGACATGGATAGAGACAGAGAGACAAGCACACGGACAGACAGAGACAGACAGGGAAAGAGACAGACACACAGAGACAGACAGGGAAAGAGACAGAGATACAGACACACAGAGATAGACACACACAGACAGACACACAGAGACAGACAGAAAGAGACAGATAGAGACAGACACACAGAGACTGGGAAGGAGACAGTTACTATCCCAGGCAACGCTGGGTACAATAGCTAGTAAACTATAAAAATGGAAAAATACCAACTAGGGCTTAAAAAATTGTATCCAAACAAATGACATGCAGAAACAGTGCAGAGAGGAAAAGTGCTCTTTTATAATCTGTGCTCACCCTATCCCTACCTACCAACGGAGTTAACACACCCTAGGATTCAGATTGGTGCCACTGTTCCACGATGGCTATCCCTGGAGGTCCTATTGGTCCCTCTTACGTTAGAAACGGAGATAAATGGATAAACATTATGTAACTCTCCCTTCTGCATGTACAAAAACAAGTGCAAAAATGCAAATATTGTGCAAAACTGCAAATATTGTGCAAAACAACCTTCAACCATACGAAGCACATAGCAGTTAATAACATATATATATATATATATATGTATATATATATGTATATATACAGTGCTGGCCAAAAGTATTGGCACCCCTGCAATTCTGTCAGATAATACTCAGTTTCTTCTTGAAAATGATTGCAATCACAAATTCTTTGGTATTATTATCTTCATTTAATTTGTCTTCAATGAAAAAAAAAAAAAAATTGTCATAAAGCCAAATTGGATATAATTCCACAACAAACATAAAAAAGGGGGTGGACAAAAGTATTGGCACTGTTTGAAAAATCATGTTATGCTTCTCTAATTTGTGTAATTAACAGCACCCGTAACTTACCTGTGGCACCTAAAAGGTATTGGCAATAACTAAATCTCACTTGCAGCCAGTTGACATGGATTAAAGTTGACTCAACCTCTGTCCTGTGTCCTTGTGTGTACCACATTGAGCATGGAGAAAAGAAAAAAGACCAAAGAACTGTCTGAGGACTTGAGAATCCAAATTGTGAGGAAGCATGAGCAATATCAAGGCTACAAGTCCATCTCCAAAGACCTGAAAGTTCCTGTGTCTACGGTGCGCAGTGTCATCAAGAAGTTTAAAGCCCATGGCACTGTGGCTAACCTCCCTGGATGTGGAAGGAAAAGAAAAATTGACGAGAGATTTCAACGCAAGATTGTGTGGATGGTGGATAAAGAACCTCGACTAACATCCAAACAAGTTCAAGCTGCCCTGCAGTCTGAGGGTACAACAGTGTCAACCCGTACTATCTGTCGTCATCTGAATAAAAAGGGACTGTGTGGTAGGATACCCAGGAAGACCCCACTTCTTACCCCGAGACATAAAAAAGCCAGGCTGGAGTTTGCCAAAACTTACCTGAGAAAGCCTAAAACGTTTTGGAAGAATGTTCTCTGGTAAGATGAGACAAAAGTAGAGCTTTTTGGGAAAAGCCATCAACATAGAGTTTACAGGAAAAAAAAGAGGCATTCAAAGAAAAGAACACGGTCCCTACAGTCAAACATGGCAGAGGTTCCCTGATGTTTTGGGGTTGCTTTGCTGCCTCTGGCACTGGACTGCTTGACCGTGTGCATGGCATTATGAAGTCTGAAGACTACCAACAAATTTTGAAGCATAATGTAGGGCCCAGTGTGAGAAAGCTGGGTCTCCCTCAGAGGTCATGGGTCTTCCAGCAGGACAATGACCCAAAACACACTTCAACAAGCACTAGAAAATGGTTTGAGAGAAAGCACTGGAGACTACTAAAGTGGCCAGCAATGAGTCCAGACCTGAATCCCCTAGAACACCTGTGGAGAGATCTAAAAATAGCAGTTTGGAGAAGGCACCCTTCAAATCTCAGGGATCTGGAGCAGTTTGCCAAAGAAGAACGGTCTAAAATTGCAGAGAGCATTGTAAGAAACTCATTGATGGTTACCGGAAGCGGTTGTTTGCAGTTATTTTGGCTAAAGGTTGTGCAACCAAGTATTAGGCTAAGGGTGCCAATACTTTTGTCTGGCCCATTTTTGGAGTTTTGTGTGAAATGATCAATGATTTTATTTTCGTTTCATTCTCTTTTGTGTTTTTTCATTGCAAGCAAAATAAATGAAGATAATAATACCAAAGAATTTGTGATTGCAATCATTTTCAAGAACAAACTGAGTATTATAATCTGACAGAATTGCAGGGGTGCCAATACTTTTGGCCAGCACTGTAAATTGGAAACTGTAAATAGGAGCCGACGGCTAATTTAACATCCATGCCGATACTTTAATTTTCATTTCTCACGTCCTGGCGCCTTTTTCCAGCCAATGAACACATCTGACGTTGCTTGCCCTCACAGTAACACCGCTGCCATCTTTGTTGTGGTGTTACTGTGATTAGCTCGGCGGCGCAGCGTCATAGGGGCTATATAAGGCAGCCGCCATTTCATGACCACGCAGTCATTCTGGAGCTGGCGGTGTACATACACTGTGGTGTGTGAGGGAGAGCGTTTATGCAGCCAACTAATAGTCCTTGTAAGGGCTGAAGACAGTGTGCATTAGCTCGTATCAGCTGTGACAATCATAGAACAAGGTTTAGGGAGGGACAGTGCAGTGCATTCTATGAGATAGCGTTCCTGCTAGAAAATCCAAAATAGTCCTTGTAAGGAATGAAGACTGCATTAGCTAGTATCAGCTGTGTAAATCATAGAAACAACTATAGGGACAGTGTTAGCGCATTGCTTATTAGTTGAGAGCCGTTCCTGTTTCAAACTGCCCCCCCAAAAAAAAAAATCCTCTTATTAGTGGTGCATACAGTCTGTTACTGCAGTGTGTGATATAGGGCTAGGTTATTCACAGGCAGGGAGAGATTCAAAGTTGTCCTGACATCTGCTACTAAATCAGCAATTTCGGCACTGCTACAGTCATATGAAAAAGTTTGGGCACCCCTATTAATGTTAACCTTTTATCTTTATAACAATTTGGGTTTTTGCAACAGCTATTTCAGTTTCATATATCTAATAACTGATGAACTGAGTAATATTTCTGGATTGAAATGAGGTTTATTGTACTAACAGAAAATGTGCAATCCGCATTTGAACAAAATTTGACCGCTGCAAAAGTATGGGCACCTCAACATAAAAGTGACATTAATATTTTGTAGATCCTCCTTTTGCAAAAATAACAGCCTCTAGTCGCTTCCTGTAGCTTTTAATGAGTTCCTGGATCCTGGATGAAGGTATATTTGACCATTCCTGTTTACAAAACAATTCCAGTTCAGTTAAGTTTGATGGTCGCCGAGCATGGACAGCACGCTTCAAACCATCCCACAGATGTTCCATGATATTCAGGTCTGGGGACTGGGATGGCCATTCCAGAACATTGTAATTGTTCCTCTGCATGAATGCCTGAGTAGATTTAGAGCGGTGTTTTGGTTCATTGTCTTGCTGAAATATCCATCCCCTGCGTAACTTCAACTTCGTCAATGATTCTTGCACATTATTGTCAAGAATCTGCTGATACTGAGTTGAATCTATGCGACCCTCAACTTTAACAAGATTCCCGGTGCCGGCATTGGTCACACAGCCCCAAAGCATGATGGAACCTCCACCAAATTTTACTGTGGGTAGCAAGTGCTTTTCTTGAAATGCCATGTTTTTTTGCCTCGATGCATAACGTCTTTTTGTATGACCAAACAACTCAATCTTTGTTTCATCAGTCCACAGGACCTTCTTCCAAAATGTAAGTGGCTTGTCCAAATGTGCTTTTGCATACCTCAGGTGACTCTGTTTGTGGCATGCTTGCAGAAACGGCTTCTTTCGCATCACTCTCCCATACAGCTTCTCCTTGTGCAATGTGCGCTGTATTGTTGACCGATGCACATTGACACCATCTGCAACAAGATGAAGCTGCGGGTCTTTGGAGGTGGTCTGTGGATTGTCCTTGACTGTTCTCACCATTCTTCTTCTCTGCCTTTCTGATATTTTTCTTGGCCTGCCACTTCTGGGCTTAACAAGAACTGTACCTGTGTTCTTCCATTTCCTTACTATGTTCCTCACAGTGGAAACTGACAGTTTAAATCTCTGAGACAACTTTTTGTATCCTTCCCCTGAACAACTATGTTGAATAATCTTTGTTTTCAGATCATTTGAGAGTTGTTTTGAGGAGCCCATGATGCCACTCTTCATAGGAGATTCAAATAGGAGAACAACTTGCAAGTGGCCACCTTAAATACCTTTACTCAAGATTGGATACACCTGCCTATGAAGTTCAAAGCTCAATGAGGTTACAAAACCAATTTAGTGCTTTAGTAAGTCAGTAAAAAGTAGTTAGAAGTGTTCAAATCAAGAAATTGATAAGGGTGCCCATACTTTTGCACCGTTCAAATTTTGTTTAAATGCGGATTGCACATTTTCTGTTAGTACAATAAATCTCATTTCAATCCAGATATATTACTCAGTCCATCAGTTATTAGATATATGAAACTGAAATAGCTGTTGCAAAAACCCAAATTGTTATAAAGAAAAAGGTTAACATTAATAGGGGTGCCCAAACGTTTTCATATGACTGTATAACTGTATATCCTTTGCGTCTGTTATACTAGGAATAGATATTACAACTTGCAAAAAAAGGTCCCAAAATTGTCAAAACAACTGGTTCAGGTGTAGTGTAGTGCCTGACCATCTCAATTCATACCAGCTCAGTTGTGTCCTTGTGTTGGCTTCATAGCGTACATAAACTACATAGTACCCTACAGCTAAAAAAAAATAGTGTAAGTTTAAAAAAAAAAAAAATTGCTGTCACAGCCTGTAGTTCTGCCTGAAGCCAAATACAATATTATATACAATTCTGGTGGTGGCTTCATATCTTACACAACTTAGATAGTGGCCTGCTGCAACTAACACACAGTCCGAGTGTTCCCTAATTTTTATTAATACTTTATTTATTTTTATTACTACATTAGTAATACTTGATTTTTATTAATCAAGTAATCAAACTAAAAAAATGGGAAAAAGAGGGGGTAAGGGCCGTGGACGAAGTGGTAGTGACAGTGGTGGTCGCCCAAGCAGTGTGACCGAGCCAAAGAAAAAGGTTCCTGCTTTGCCTACCTCTGCCTTCCTATCCCAACTTTCTTCTCCATGTGGGAAAGCACTCTTGCTCCCTGAACAGTGCGAACAGGTCACGAGTTGGCTAGCAGAAAATGCCTCCAGTTACTTGTCGAGTAGAAAATCCCAAGGGTCCACACATACAGACTTGAGTAGCCCAGAGGCTGGGCCATCGAATCCTCAGCCTGGTCCTCCTTCCTCACACCATCAATATTCTAAGGAAACATATGATCGTAAAGCAGGTTACTCTGATAAACTGTTTACGGGACCCTTTGAGCTTTCTTGCCTCTCACCGTGCAACACCACCAATGCAGGTGAGGCCGCAGGTGAGACCGTGGTGTGCAGTGATGCACAGATCTTTGATCACCCAAGGCCAGAAGAAAGCCGTGTTGTTTGCCGTGGCATGCTGGGCAATTAGGTGGAAGTGTTGGAGGATGATGAGACAAAGTTGCCCTCAGGTCAGCCTCAAACCTCCATTCCTGAAGATGTTGACCTTCAGGAATTTGAAGACGACCTGGCCAATGATGAGGTCACTGATCCAACATGGACGGGTGGTATGGATTGCGAGAGCAGCAGTGGAGAGGAGCATGTGCCCATGGCCTGCAAAAGTACTGTAAGACATAGGGTTTAGACCACTATCAGAGGTCAACCAACTGTGCACATGACACCACCACTTGCGGCATCTCAGAGTCCAAGGGTTTGTGCACCACCTGTGGCATCTCAGAGTTTAAGGATCCGTGCACCACCTGTGGCATCTCAGAGTCCAAGGGTCCGTGCACCACCTGTGACATCTCAGATTCCAAGGGTCCATGCACCACCTGGACCATCTCAGAATCCAAGTGTTCGTGCTTCGATTGTGTGGTAGTTTTTTCCAAGAGTCCTTCGGACCAAACGGTGGCCATTTGTCAAATCTGTCAGACCAAGATTAGCAGAGGCAAAAATACTTCCATCTTGGGCACCTCTAGCATGAGAAACCATATGTTAGCCAAGCACACCACTAGGTGGTTGACAGCTCTAGGTAAAAAACACGATTTCCAGACTCCAAACACTGCTACTTCCACTGGGCTGCCTGCTTCCCACAGTGGTGTGCAAGATGGTGGAGCTGATGCCCCCTTCTCCCAACTTGATGTTGGCGAAAGTCAATCATCAACGACCACATCCGCTTTGGTGTCCCAGCGTTTCGTTCAGTTGTTCATACCACAAACTTTGAAAAAGAAGCGAAAATACCCCATTGTGCACCCAAGGGCAGAACCCATAACTGCACATATGCCGCCCTTATGCCTGTAGCAGCCGAGCTGCACGGTTCCGGACCTGCTGTGTGGCTCGAGGGATCCTTCGGACCCGGGAGTCACGCGGACACGCCAATTGAAAAAGGGGAAAAGGTAGTTGTACGGGCTTGGCCGTACTCGGTTTGTGACGCCACCCACGGTGAGTGGTGAAGTGTGACACCATTGCTGCTGTTGCGGGATACCCAGGGTAGATGTGATGGCAGCTGGATGTTAACCCCTCTGTGGGTAGGGATGGTTGCCCCGAGACCCGGTGGTTTGGTGCAAGGGATGGCGGTGGCAGGGGCCCGCACGCTCAGACGTACCAAGGGATGTTTGGTTACTCACAGTCAATAAATCACATGAGTCTTTTGGTAAACCAAAGGTGCTGGTGGCCGGCCGCTGCGGCCGGTTGTACTCGGGTCCCCCACCCGGGCTGGTAGTCGCCGTCTCTTTCCTGTGCACTGCTTTTGTGTTTGTGTAGACTTCTTGGTGTGGAACGCAAGAGTCCGCTCACGGTGTTTTGTGTACCTGAGGAGCCGTGCCCGCTGATGCTGACCCGTGGGATCTACCGGGCCCTGGCCATGCCCTATACTCTCTGTGGGTGGTTGTCTGCTTTTGGGACATTGGTTGGGACAGGACCTAAAATCCCACCCTCAATTGGTTAATTAGCTCCAGTTCTGGCTTCAGGGTCCAAGTACCCCCTTTGTGCACGGTTTCTGGGTCGGTTCTCCGGTGTCGATACCGGCGGGCTCCAACCCTGTCCCAGTCCATCTCGGATCTCCGGCTGCCGTCTTCCTGTCGTCTGTTGACGGAGACCACCGTCTGCCACCTAGCCAAGGCACCAGGGCTCCAACCCCGGTGCCTGTCAACTTGACCTTCTCCTCCTGCTGGAGCTACACCTAGCCTCAGCTTCCACTCCTCTGAACTTGAACTTCAGACTCCAATCACAGACTGAACTGACTGGACTGTTTTCCCGCCCTGGGCTGTCTAGACCCCTAGGTGGGCATTTCTCATCCACCTGGTCCGGCCCACTGGTGTGCCTGTCTTGCCCTGAGGGGGGTGCCTAGGGTTTCAGGTCGGCTGTGTGTAACCCTGTGAGGGAAGGTGTTGTGCAGGGACCTACTGTGTGATCACCTGGCTCTGCCAGGGCGTCACACACACATTGCACAATTGATAGCCCTTGAGATATTGCCGTTTCGGCTTGTGGGAACAGAGGCTTTCCGTGACCTTTTGCGGTGTTAGATCATCGGTACTCTGTGCCTAGCCGCCACTATTTTTCTCGTTCTGCCGTCCTCACGCTCCACAATCACGTGTCCATAAACATCAAATGGGCTCTCACCAATGCCATAACAGGGAAGGTCCACTTAACCACAGACATGTGGACAAGTGGAAGTGGACAGGGACACTACATCTCACTGACGGTACACTTGGTGAACCTGGTGGTGGCTAGTACAGAGTCTGAGCCGGCAACATCCCATATATTACCCTCACCCAGAATAGCAGGCCCCGCTTCAATCACAGTTTCAGTAGCCTCCTACACAGCAACAACTGCCTCCTCCTCCTCCTACTCTTCTTCATCTGGCTCCTGTGCATCCTCCTCAACATCCGCAGGTGTCCAACCGTCGACATCATTCCCCAGCTGGGATCTCTGCAGCACTGCCTGGACTTAGCGGCAACACGCTCTACTGAAGCTCGTCATGGTGACAAATCTCACACAGGAACCTATGTGGCGCCCCTGTGGTTAGGCACTACAGGGAAATACAGCACCTTAACAGCAAGGTGCAGTGCTCTTTGGTCACAGGTGAAAGAGAGAAGAAATGCAGAGTCTTATATTAGACTGAGCAACATTGACTCAGCAGCCCCTACCTTCATATTCCGGGGACTGTTTATATAGTAGGTCCATAGGGGGGTGGAGCCTGGCTGAGCGTGAGACGCGACGTGGTTGCCAGGACGACTGGGTGACAGTTAGTGAGTTAACAGTCAGTCAGTAAAGAGTGACAAGCAGATACAAGAGTAAAATTGATGACTGAAAGAAGGGCTAGAAATAACATAGGCCCGACGTCCTGAGCGAAGGTACCCTGAAAGAAAAGAAAGGCACAGGAAAAGGGGTAACCCAGACGGAAAGGGGACGCTTTAGGTCTGGCGAGAGGCGGCTGAAGAGTTCAGGTCGACACTGGTATAACGAAACCGAGGAGGTTTGTCAAGTTTATCCCCAAACCATTGACCGTTAACCTGGGATCCTTATTAAGAGGAGTCCCGGTACCCATAAAGAGTCTGACTACTAACCCCAAGCCGAGTCCACGACGCTGTTGTGGGAAAGATAAAGAAATCGTGCAGCATCAGACCCCTGGGAAAACCAGTGACGAGACTAATGAGTGGGTTAAAGAGGGAGTCACAGAGCTTTCAGAGCAGGGACCGAGAAAGAGACAAAGAAAGGTTACCTCAGAGAAAAACTCTGTCATTAAATCTCCTCCAAAATTTGGGACCATTGGCCTTCTGGTAACCGAACTGTTTCTGCTGTGTACTGTGCAAAACAAACCAGATTTAAGTAAAAAGGACTTGTTTAAGCTGATGTGGATCGGTGTGTCATCTCTCCGCCATTCGACAGGACCCTGTGACGTCAGAGAAGAAGGCAGCCATCCCTGCTCGGTCGCTTCCCTCCTGGTCAGCGATCCGCCGCCCTGAGGTAAAATAGCTCCACCTGTGGGGAGCTGAGAGATCTTAAGCTACCGTCACCATCGCCTCAGAGGCCGGTTGCGGGCAGCGCTGGTATATCCCGCTTACCAGACACCACAGGTGGCATCACGTATATCCCCAAAATCATCCCTGTACACCATTCCCCAGCCGCAGAGTGAGTGCCCAGGGCATGAAGCCGGGACCGACCACCTGTGATAACCCCATCGAAAGTAAAGTAGCCGTAGTCCCGGCGCCAGAGTACCCCCCTACCGAAAACCCTGATGGTCGACTCAATTGGTGTCACAAACAGGATCGTACTTAAAAGCCAACAATGTGTGCCTAACAAGACCTTATTGGCTATGAAAAGTGCGCACAGAACCGCCATAGTCATTGTAATTAAACGGCATTGCTCATTGGTTTGAAAAAGGCGCGAGCTACCACAGAAATTGAAGCTGCGACACACAACAGGTGAAAAGGAGAGCGAGGATAAGTCCCGCTCAGCGCTCTGCTCAGACTACCTGAAGTGCAGTGGCTGGTTCCGAAAAGACCCAAGAACTGACTTATATCCCACACAGTTAGTAAAGTACACCATGGCAATGATAAAGGTTTAGCCGAAACGCGTCTTGCCGTGCGCCAGCAGCAACTTTTCCTACCTCTGTCTGTCATCATTTATGCTGCTATGGACAAAGATTTTTTTTAATATGATTGAAATAAAGACTAAAGAAACTTTTTATCTACTACAACTTTGGCTCGCTGGATTCATCTCTTCTATTTGTGCTGGTAAGAGCTTCTACCATATACCCGTGCTAAAAGCCTCTATAGTCATAGCAGCTTGATCCTACAATATATTGGGTAAGCTGGAAAAACTTTTTCTTTTTTATATTTTCTATGTAAGCCTTTTTTCCGCGCTTACCGCTCCAGACAGAGTATTATGTTTCAACTATAATATGAACATTGGACAAACAATTATGGAAATGGAAGACCATGCCAATAGACTGGATAGATCTGCCCAGATTTTTAATGTCAATGTCAATAATGTGAATGGGGTGCAACTCCCTGAGGAATTATCCTCCATTATACAAAATCTGGAACATAAGATGGGCAAAGAGATTAATACATGGTGGAATCACAATTCTCTGAATGTGTACTTAGAAAAGTAGATGATTCCCCGTGGACTCAGATTAAGAAAAAAAGCCACAGCACATTTTAGTGAGGATTTCCAAAGAAAATGGAAGGACATTCTCAGCACATGTTCCTTGAAGCTTATTGCACTGATTATCAAGGAGGAAGAAATCCACCTAGCCTCCATACAGACACAAATAAAAGATCTTAAAACTAATTTGGCTAAGTATTCACATGTGGACTTTCAAAAATTACAAGAAAAGATGAAATCCAACTTAGCCAAGTTGGAAAATACTGTGACAGACATTAAGGCTATGTGCGCACTTACCGGATTTTGCCGCGGATTTTCCGCGGATTTGCTGCATGTTTCGCTGCAGAAAATGTTCATAACATCTCTGCAGTGAATCACCAGCAAATCCTATGGAGAAAAAAAATCCTATGCGCACTAGGCGGAATTTGACAGCTGCATGTTTTGCTGCGGGAATCCCGCAGCAAAAACAAGTGCATGTCAATTCTTTTCCGCACATCGCTGCGGGATTTCACTCCATTGACTCCAATGTTAATAATGAAATCCCGCAGGGAATAACGCAGGCAGCAAATTCTGTGCGGTTCACTGCGTTTTGCTGCGTTATTCCCTGCGGTATTTCGCGGTTTACCTCCGGTAATGTGCATCGCTTGTCTGCGGTTTGCAGGGAAGTGATGTCATTACAGGAAGAGGAAGCCGTGCAGAGAGTAAACACACACACATCACAGACACACACAGACATCACAGACACATAGAACACACATAGAAAGAAAACGGAAATATAGAAAACAAAGAACGTGGGCTCCGCTGCATATTTACCTTCCAGCCGAGGTAAGCACACAGCGGCGGCCTGGTATTCTCAGGCTGGGGAGGGAGAGGGGCAGGGATAATGTCCCCCGCCTCACTCCCCCTCCCGCAGCCGAGAATATCAGCCGCAGCTGCCCCGGCACTGTCGCTTGCATTATGCGGCAGCACCGGCGTGTCCTCGGCTCTTCTTGCTACCGTGTAGCAGTGGCAGCAAGGTAATACAAGGGGTTAATGATGGTGGGGGACCACCGCCATTAACTCCAGGCTTGATCATGGCAGCGTCTATGTGACAGCTGACATGATCAACCCGTAAGTAAAGTGAATAAAACACACACACAGAAAAATCCTTTATTTTAAATAAAACAAACAAGCCTCGTTCACCATTTTATTAACCCCTCCCGCACCAAAGCTCCGGCGTAATCCACCGCTCCGGCGTAATCCACAGGTCCTGCGCTGCTTACATCCAGCCGCGATTGTCACAGACACAGCGCTGAATGAAAGCAGCAGACAGCAGAGGTAATTACCGGTCATTTCCCACGGCCGGTAATGTGAACTCACTGCCGACCGTGGGAAATGCAGCGATCTGTCCTCTATCTATCTATCTATCTATCCCTCTATCTGTCTGTCTATCTATCTATCCCTCTATCTATTCTTCTGTCTATCTACTATCTCAGAATTAAATGACTTTTTTTTTTTTTTCTTCAATGTGCTTTATTGCATTGAATGCAATAAAGCACATCCCAACCCGCATGCGGCAAAACTGCTGCAATACCGTGAACAATACCGCGGTAAAACCGCAGCAAACCACGGCAAACCGCATGCGGTTGTCGGGTGCGGTTTCCCGCATTTTTTTACCGCGGGTGCGGTAATCTTTGAGAGCATGCGGAATTTTCTCAAGAAAATTCCATTTCCCAGTGCGCACATAGCCTTAGAGAAGAAAATTTGAAAGAGACTTAAAAGACTATAAAGACAATAAAGTCTATGATTGGCAATCTTATCCACGCCCTATACTAAAGAAAAACTTGTATGCACAGAACAGAAACAAAGTAACTTTCTCAGAAGGGAATAAAAGCTCAGATTCTTCTACATTTAATCTAACAGAGGATACTATGGATTCTTCAACTTTATCTACATCTATGGATGAAAGCGACGGTTTGCACAACTCTGGACTGCAACAAAAGACTTTTTATTCCAGAAATGTGTCAAAAAACGGAGGAAGAGAGGCGGGTGGAAGCATCATGGTGCCAGTAAGAAAAAATCCGCAAAGGAACAAGAATGGGAGGTATTAGAGGTCCCTATATGGAACCTCTCAAGTTATGTTCTAACAGAGGACCGAATCTCTCTATTATCTAGAGGACTGGGTTATTGTCCAACATATAGTTTTGACCTGTATAAAACCTTGCTAGATGTCAACAAATTGGCACGTAATCTTACTGTCAAATGTCATTTTTCTGATGATGATACAATAAGGACTGACTATGATATACCAGTGATTAATAATGATGTCATGTTGTCTTATGAAGAACAAAAAGTACTTTTGACGGCAAAAAAGTTACAATGTGAAAGTGTTCCAGGCAGTATGGATCTTAATTCTACTTTTCATACAAAAAATCTGTTTTTTTATCCGTTGAAGTCACGTCCACCGGTTTTGGATTCTTTTCAAGAGCTGGTGGAAAGTGAACTAATAGAGCTTGACAAAGAGATTAAAAAGAACCCTCTGATTAAAAATAATTTATCAGCAAAAGAAAAAATAGCCTTAAAAGATTTAATAAATAATAAAGATCTGCTAATACGTGAAGCTGATAAAGGGGGAGGGGTTGTTATTCTTAATGCAGGATTGTATGAAAAGCTGAATTTATTAGATCTAGAGAATTCCAATGCATATGAGGAAATATTCCATGATCCTACCATAGAATTCAATGGAGAGCTAAAAGCATTATTAGAGGAAGGCTTATTCAATGGGGCTCTCACACAGAGGCTGTTTGATTATTTGTATACCACCTGTCCGATTGTTCCTATTTACCATTCACTCCCAAAGGTGCATAAGAATGTATTCCCACCTCCACTACGTCCTATAGTGGCAGGTATTGGATCTTTGGGCGAGAGACTGGGAGAATGGGTGGATCATTACTTACAGCCTCTGGTGAAAGAAATCCCCAGTTACATTAGAGACACTAAAGCCCTAGTCACTATGATAGAAAATTTTGTATGGGAAGATCACTTTTCTTGGATTACAAGTGATGTTGTTGCATTGTATCCATCGATTCCCCATAGGGTAGCTATAGACTCTCTAATTTACCACCTGTAGAGATAAAAATATAGCGCATATGAGAAGCACCCGTGGAGTGATTTCTGTATATATATATTATAGAATTGCTCACCTGGTTAGGTTGTGCGCCCTCGCACAACCCCGGTGTTAGATGTATAATTCCTCTGGGGGATGAGGGACTGTCTCAGCTGGCGATATCCGTTGTTTTGCTGGGTGGATCCAGGTTTGTTGCCGCTGCTGGCTTCAGATTCACCGACTTTTTGAATCCTGGAGCTCTGTGCGGACCTGTGTCCTCCCGCTGTTAGTTCAAATGATCTGATGGATTCTATTACTCACAGCAGCTCTACCCGGATTCCCTTATGGGAGTAGGCATGTAGAAAAAAGATTCCGGTCTTTGTGAGCGCTAGTAATAGATCTTTGGTCTTTGATCTTTTAAGAAATTTGGCTTTATTATCTATATATATAATTGCCTTATTCTGTCTGTCTGTCTGTCTGTCTGTGTGTCTGTCTGTCTGTCATGCTCCAAAATTGTGTCACGGTGACAGTGTCCTTACGGTGACACAAAGCTGATTGGCCGCTGGGCTCGCCATGGCCCCGCCCCCCCACACGGATTGGTTGCTCGCCCAGGCTGCGCCCCCACACGGATTGGCCAGCCGCTCGCCCAGGCTCCGCCCCCCCCACAGATTGGCCTCTCGCCCCGGCACCCTGCAGGGATTGGCAACTCGGCCACGCCACGCCCCGCCCCCCCTCACGCAATGCACGCTAGCTCTGGCCCCACCCCCCGCACGCAGTCCCCGAACTGACACGGACGGAGAAACGACTCCCGGGTGAGTACTGTACCCGACCCCCCCGACCCCCCCCCCACCCACGGGAGCCCACATCAGCGTACGCCGCCAGCCCAGCCGACACTTACCCTCGCATTGCTGGCCTTGCCGTATGCTGGTGTGGGCTCCCGTGCGAGCGGGGGACGAGATACGCTGGTAACCATGGTTGCATAGTTACCAGCGCATCAAGGTCCTGCTTCGGCCGGACATCTACACGCACACACATAACAGCACACACACACACACACATACACACACATCAGATCACACTCACTCTCACACACACCTCACACACACATTACATCGCATCTACACACTCACAGCATCCGCCGATATCACTTGCTTCTCGGCCTCGATACTGTGCTGTTGTGACCTTCCAGGACCTGACGGAGAATCACATGGCCAGAAGCATGTGGTATCTCCGGATGTTGTGACTGTGAGCGCGTATGTGCGATATTGTCAGTGTCTGTGTGAGTGTATGCGATCGGGTGTGTGTGAGTGTATGCGATCGGGTGTGTGTGAGTGTATGCGATCGGGTGTGTGTGAGTGTATGCGATCGGGTGTGTGTGAGTGTATGCGATCGGGTGTGTGAGTGTCGGCAGAGGAGCACGGCGTGCTGGAGGAGGCTGGGAGCAGAGAGGCTGATCTTGGGGAAGGCTGGGAGAGGGAGGCTGATGCTGGGAAAGACTGGGAAGGGAAGGCTGATGCTGGGGAAGGCTGATGCTGAGGGAGGCTGGGAGGGGAAGACGGAGGCTGGGAGGACAGAGGCTGATCGTGGGGAAGGCTGGGAGGGGGAGGCTGATGCTGGGGGAGTCTGGAAGGAGAGAGAGGCTGATGCTGAGAGAGGCTGGGAGGGGGAGACTGATGCTGGAGGAGGCTGGGACGGGGAGGCTGATGCTGGGGGAGGCTGATGCTGGGGGAGCCTGGAAGGAGAGAGGCTGATGCTGGGGGAGGCTGGAAGGAGAGAGGCTGATGCTGAGAGAGGCTGGGAGGGGGAGGCTGATGCTGGAGGAGGCTGGGACGAGGGACGCTGGGAGGAAAGAGGCTGATGCTGGGGGAGGCTGATGCTGGGGGAGGCTGGAAAGAGAGAGGCTGATGCTAGGGGAGGCTGATGCTGGGGGAGGCTGGGAGGAAAGAGGCTAGGAGGAGAGAGGCTGATGCTGGGGGAGGCTAGAAGGAGAAAGGCTGATGCAGGGGCAGGCTGATGCTGGGGGAGGCTGGGAGGGGGAGGCTGATGCTGGGGGAGGCTTGGAGCATGATGGGGAGTGCGCAGCATTGGGGATGGAGCACGTTTGGGAGTGCACAGCATGGGAGATGGAGCACGTTTGGGAGTGCGCAGCATGGGGGATGGAGCATGAAAGGGAGTGCGCAGCATGGCGGATGGAGCACGTTTGGGAGTGCGCAGCATGGCGGATGGAGCACTTTTGGGAGTGCGCAGCATGGGGGATGGAGCACGATCGGGAGTGCGCTGCATGGCGGATGGAGCACGTTTGGGAGTGCGCAGGATGGGAGATGGAGCACGATGGAAGGTGCGCAGCATAGGAGATGGAGCACGATGGGGAGTGCACTGCATGGGGGATGGAGCACGATGGGAAGTGCACACCTCCCCCCAACACACACACGCGCGCGCACTGCACAACACACCACACACACACACTGGGAACCACAAACAACTTCCCTACACAGACACCCACACACAGACAACGCTGCACACACAAATATACGCACATACCGCACAACACACACATTGCACAAAACATACCTCCCCCCAAAACACACCCCACACACACAAACCGCGCAACACACACACAACGCTACAGACACACAGCGCTCCACAAACAACGCAACACACAAACAACACCGCTCTCACCCCCCATCTCACCCAGACAACACCCAGAACATGTACAGCGCCCTACACAAACACTTGGTAACTACACACAACAACATATATATATATATATATATATATATATATATAACAAAAATCATACATGAACTACACAATACGTAAGTTCTAGAATACCCGATGCGTAGAATCGGGCCACCTTCTAGTTAATAACATAAAGCTCTTGTATTAACACAACGCGTTTCAGCAAGATACACTTGCCATCCTCAGGTGTTACACCTGAGGATGGCAAGTGTATCTTGCTGAAACGCGTTGTGTTAATACAAGAGCTTTATGTTATTAATAATAAAGCCAAATTTCTTAAAAGATCAAAGACCAAAGATCTATTACTAGCGCTCACAAAGACCGGAATCTTTTTTCTATATAATTTACCACCTGGAAACTTTCAGTAATTATACCACATAAATCAAAGATTTTTTGGTAATGGCAGTCAGGTTTTTACTAAGCCATAACTATTTCTCTTTCAACAGCAGGTTTTTCCTGCAGAGGACTGGAGTCAGCATGGGCGCCAAGTTCTCCCTTTCTCTGGCTAATTTGGTTATGGCCAGATGGGAGGAATTGGTGTTATATGCTGACTCCAGTCTTTTTTCCACCAGACTAGTGTGGATAGGGCGTTATATAGATGATTTGATCATCATATGGAAAGGAACACAGCAAGAAGCCTCCACTTTTATTAATGACATCAATGTGAATGAATTCAATCTAGCCTTTACTCATTTTTGTAACAAAAATACAGTGAATTTTCTTGATGTAACGTTAACAGCAGGTTTAATTGAAAATGATAAAAAAAATATATATTAGTCCCTATCGTAAAGACACAACCAAAAACACACTGCTGGCAGCGGACTCTTGCCATCCCCAACATGTAATGAAAAATATCCCCATAGGAGAGCTTATTAGGTACTAGAAGGTGGCCCGATTCTACGCATCGGGTATTCTAGAATTTACGTATTGTGTAGTTCATGTATGATTTTTGTTATATATATATATATATATATATATAGAGAGAGAGAGATGTTGTTGTCTGTAGTTACCAAGTGTTTGTGTAGGGCGCTGTACATGTTCTGGGTGTTGTCTGGGTGTGACGGGGGGTGAGAGCGGTGTTGTATGTGTGTTGCGTTGTTTGTGGAGCGCTGTGTGTCTGTAGCGTTGTGTGTGTGTTGCGCGGTTTGTGTGTGTGTGGTGTGTTTTGGGGGGAGGTATGTTTTGAGCAATGTGTGTGTTGTGCGGTATGTGCGTATATTTGTGTGTGCCGCGGTGTTTGTGTGTTGGGTGTTGTGTGTGTGCAGCGTTGTCTGTGTGTGTGGGTGTCTGTGTAGGGCAGTTGTTTGTGGTTCCCAGTGTGTGTGGTGTGTTGTGCAGTGCGCGCGTGTGTGTGTGTGTGTGTGTGTGTGTGTGTGTGTGTGTGTGTGTGTGTGCATCAGCCTCTCTTCTCTCAGCCTACCTCTCCCAGCCTCCCTCCTCCCAGCCTCCCTCAGCATCAGCCTCCCTCTCCCAGCCTCCCCAGCATCAGCCTCCGCCAGCATCAGCCTCTCTCCCTCCAGCCTCCTCCAGCATCAGCCTCCCTCTCCCAGCCTTCCCCAGGATCAGCCTCTCTCCTCCCAGCCTCCGTCCTCCCAGCCTTCCCCAGCATCAGCTTTCCCCTCCCAGCCTCCCTCAGCATCAGCCTTCCCCAGCATCAGCCTCTCTCCTCCCAGCCTCAGCCTCTCTCCTTCCAGCCTCCCCCAGCATCAGCCTCTCTCCTTCCAGCTTCCCTCAGCATCAGCCTCCCCTTCCCAGCCTTCCCCAGGATCAGCCTCTCTCCTCCCAGCCTCCTTCCTCCCAGCCTCCTTCCTCCCAGCCTCCCTCAGCATCAGCCTTCTGCTCCCAGTCTCCCCCAGCATCAGCCTCCCCATGCATCAGCCTCCACCAGCATCAGCCTCTCTCCTTCCAGCCTCCCCCAGCATCAGCCTCCCCTTCCCAGCCTTCCCCAGGATCAGCCTCTCTCCTCCCAGCCTCCTTCCTCCCAGCCTCCCTCTCCCAGCCTCCCTCAGCATCAGACTTCCGCTCCCAGTCTCCCCCAGCATCAGCCTCCCCAAGCATCAGCCTCCACCAGCATCAGCCTCTCTCCTTCCAGCCTCCCCCAGCATCAGCCTCTCTCCTTCCAGCCTCCTTCAGCATCAGCCTCCCGTTCCCAGCCTTCCCCAGGATCAGCCTCTCTCCTCCCAGCCTCCTTCCTCCCAGCCTCCCTCAGCATCAGCCTTCCCCTCCCAGTCTCCCCCAGCATCAGCCTCCCCAAGCATCAGCCTCCACCTGCATTAGCCTCTCTCCTTCCAGCCTCCCCCAGCATCAGCCTCCCCATGCATCAGCCTCCACCAGCATCAGCCTCTCTCCTTCCAGCCTCTCTCCTTCCAGCCTCCCCCAGCATCAGCCTCCCCTTCCCAGCCTTCCCCAGGATCAGCCTCTCTCCTCCCAGCCTCCCTCTCCCAGCCTCCCTCAGCATCAGCCTTCCGCTCCCAGCCTCCCCAAGCATCAGCCTCCACCAGCATCAGCCTCCCTCGTCCCAGCCTCCCCCTTCCAGCCTCCCCCAGCATCAGCCTCTCTCCTCCCAGCCTTCCCCATGATCAGCCTCTCTGCTCCCAGCCTCCTCCAGCACGCCGTGCTCCTCTGCGGACACTCACACACCCGATCGCATCCACTCACACACACCCGATCGCATCCACTCACACACACCCGATCGCATCCACTCACACACACCCGATCGCATCCACTCACACACACCCGATCGCATCCACTCACACACACCCGATCGCATCCACTCACACACACAGACACTGACGATATCGCACATACGCGCTTATACTCACAACATCCGGGGATATCACATGCTTCTGGCCATGTGATCCTCCGGCAGGTCCTGGAAGATCACAACAGCCAGTATCGCCGCCGAGAAGCAAGCGATATCCCAGGATGTTGTGAGTATGTGGATGCGATGTGATGTGTGTGTGTGTGTGAGTGAGTGTGATCTGATTTGTGTGTGTGTGTATGTGTGTGCTGTTATGTGTGTGTGCTGTTATGTGTCTGTATTTTCCGGCGCTGCAGGACCTTGATGTGTGGATGCGATGTGATGTGAGTGTGAGCCGGTGTACACTGGTAACTATGATACACATCGGGTAACTAAGGGACCTTAGTTACCCGATGTGTATAATGGTTACCAGTGTTCACGGTCTCCGTGAAGATCCCAGCATCGCAAGGTTATGTGTGGCGCTGCTGGGATCCTGACGGAGCCGGTGTAGAAGCAAGCGATATCCCAGCATGTTGTGATGTGTGAGGTGTGTGTGAGAGTGAGTGTGATCTGATGTGTGTGTGTGTACTCACCTGGGAATCGGGGCTCCGTGTCAGTTGGGCCACAGCGAGCGAGCGTGCATTGCGTGAGGGGGGGCGGGGCCTGCAGAGAGCCGGGGCGAGAGGCCAATCCGTGTGGGGGGGGCGGGGCCATGGCGAGCCCAGCGGCCAATCAGCTTTGTGTCACCGTAAGGACACAATTTCGGAGCATGACAGACAGACAGACAGACAGACAGACAGAATAAGGCAATTATATATATAGATAAACGCAATTCTACTGATCCTAATACGTACAAAAAAGCACAGGAGCAAGTTAATATGAGGCTGAAATGTAGAGGATACCCAGATTGGATGTTACAGAGAGCAACCAAAATAGTCAATGATATTGATAGAAAGTATTTGATAACAAATAATAAGGCAACAAAAAAACACCAACCCCCAAAGAGAAAAATCTTATTTTCCACCCCATTTAGTTTGCAATATAACAACATCTCTATAATAAAGAAATACATCCCAATATTGAGTCAGGATCCAAAACTGAAAAAAATCATAGCAGAAAACCAAATCTCCTATGTACCGTGTTTCCCCGAAAGTAGGACCCCCCCGAAAGTAAGGCAGGGTGGGGGTTTCGGGGGGGTCCGCCAATGTAGGGCACCCCCCGATTGTAAGGCAGGGTAGCGGGGGGGCCCGGGGAATGTAAGGCCGCCTATGGGTGGTGGTCGCGGTGTTACTTACCGCTGCCGCTGTTCCCTCGCTCCATCCTTCCTGCTCGATGCTGATTGGCCGATCAGCCTGTTCGTCACAGGCTCCCTGCTGGCCATCAGCTCGAGCTGTGATTGGCCAGTCAGCCGGCTCGCAGCTGATTGGCCGAATCAGCCGCGATGTCACCGCCTGCAGGCTCGCTCCGATTGGTCCAGCGTCCCCGGCATCCGAATCGTCAGGCCGGCACTGCAGAGGAGATTGAAAACAGAAGGAAAGTAACGGTAAGTTCCGAAACTCTCTGTGTGTGTGTGTGTGTGTGTGTGTGTATGGTATGTGTACGGTATGTGTATGGGTGCCGTGTGGGGCTGTACCGGTACCGTATGTGTCAGTGTGTGTGGTGGCAGAGTGGGGGGCAGAACCACTGTATGGGGAGGCTGCAGGGGGGAGGATGGGGTGGATGCCGGACTCTCAAACAATGGGGAGGCTGCAGGGGGGAGGATGGGGTGGATGCCGGACTCTCAAACAATGGGGAGGCTGCAGGGGGGAGGATGTGGTGGATGCCGGACTGTGAAACAATGGGGAGGCTGCAGGGGGGAGGATGGGGTGGATGCCGGACTCTCAAACAATGGGGAGGCTGCAGGGGGGAGGATGGGGTGGATGCCGGACTCTCAAACAATGGGGAGGCTGCAGGGGGGAGGATGTGGTGG
Source organism: Anomaloglossus baeobatrachus (assembly GCF_048569485.1). Taxonomy (NCBI): domain Eukaryota; kingdom Metazoa; phylum Chordata; class Amphibia; order Anura; family Aromobatidae; genus Anomaloglossus; species Anomaloglossus baeobatrachus. Next base: position 258,624,897 of record NC_134353.1, on the reverse strand, counting down.
ATGCCGGACTGTGAAACAATGGGGAGGCTGCAGGGGGGAGGATGGGGTGGATGCCGGACTCTCAAACAATGGGGAGGCTGCAGGGGGGAGGATGGGGTGGATGCCGGACTGTGAAACAATGGGGAGGCTGCAGGGGATGTTGTTGAAAATTGTTTTTTTTTTCCAATGTAAGGCCTCCCCCGAAAGTAAGGCAGGGTGGGACTTTTGGGGGTAAAATTAATGAATGTAAGACAGGGCCTTACTTTCGGGGAAACACGGTAGCAAAAAAGGCCCCTACTTTACAGGATAAATTATCACCGAGTCTGTACCTGAATCCTCCGCTGAAAACCGCTGATACTTGGTTGAAATGGAAAGGTTTCTACAAATGTGGCAGCAATAGTTGTACTTGTTGCCAGTATGCACATAAAAGTAATACATTTTCCTCATCACATAACAACAAAAAATTTTACATCAATAGTTTTTTGAACTGTAACTCTACTTATGTAGTATATTTGATTGATTGTACAACATGCTGCAAACAGTATATAGGTTGTACAACTGGAAAATTAAGGAAAAGAATTAGGAGGCATATTTCAGACGCCACAAACACCTCCACTTTTAACCCTTCAGCGGTTTCCAGACACTTTTCACAATGCCATTCTGGTAATTTTGATAGTTTCAGGTTCAAGGCTATTGAACAGGTAACACGATCCACCAGAGGGGGCGATAGAAAGCGCAAATTACTAAATAGAGAATCTGCTTGGATTTTTACTTTGGAAAGTAGGATGCCGATAGGTCTGAATTATAGGCAAGACCTAATAAGAATTTATTGAAACTCTTTTGGATTTGTTCCATTAAGTATACAGCTTTCTTATTTTAAATGTAAGATGATTTTTTTTTGCTTTAATTCATATAGTTGGTGTGGGCCCTCCATTTTCCCTGCATGTAGCAATGACTAGCATTAATGAAATTACTCTGTATATACATTTTGTCTTATCATGTTCTGTAAAAAATATTTTTTGTATAACACAGGAAAAGTTACTGCTGGCGTATTGACTCTTTCTCAAGGGGTTAATACACTTTTTTTTTTTTTTTTTTTAACCGGCCTAGGTCGTGGGTGGTTGCTCACAAGTGTTATTGATTACAAATTAATTAACTATAGCACCACCCACCTTAGGGGGTCTTTTCCTTTTTATATCCCACACAGTTAGTAAGGTACACCATGGCAATGATAAAGGTTTAGCCGAAACGCGTCTTGCCGTGCGCCAGCAGCAACTTTTCCTACCTCTGTCTGTCATCATTTATGCTGCTATGGACAAAGACTTTTTTTAATATGATTGAAGTAAAGACTAAAGAAACTTTTTATCTACTACAACTTTGGCTCGCTGGATTCATCTCTTCTATTTGTGCTGGTAAGAGCTTCTACCATATATCCGTGCTAAGAGCCCCTATAGTCATAGCAGTTTGATCCTACAATATATTGGGTAAGCTGGAAAAACTTTTTCTTTTTTATAAGAACTGACAAAAGGCAGGTCTGTCTATGCAAAAGCCTAGTGTGTGTTGAACTTTGACCTGTATCTAAAGGCTGTGCAACTGGCCGCAATTAACTAAGGGGGCACCGCCATGAGTGAGGACAATGAATCCTGGGTCCCCACAGAAGGAGGAGCCGCGCCAGCAGCCTCAATAATGCCAATAACCTTGCCATATGTGCCCAGAGCAAAATGGTTGCCAATCTATGAAGGGAAACCAGGCACTCTGGCAGCTTTTAAGAGGAAAATATGTGCGGTGCTGGATATGTATGCTATGACCGGGAAACAGCGAGCCGCTATGGTGCTGGGACAATTAATTGGTGCAGCAGAGCTGGAGGTGGAATCATGGAAAGATACTGACAGAGACTCCGTAGAAAATGTCTTTGCCAAGTTAAAAGCTGCTTTTGAGAAACGCTCCCGGGCTGAGTTGAGGATGGTATTCTACCAATGTGAACAAGGGCCAAAGGAAACCATCAGAGATTATGCCTTACGTTTACAGGTAACACTCCGGTCCTTAAAGCAAGTGGATTCAGCAAGTGTGGACGACGAGGATAGAATGCTTGCCGAACAGTTTATAGCTGGCTTGAGGTCAGAAGTCAGTCGTCAGCAGGTGCACATGTGGGTCTTAGATCACCCTGATGTTGACTTTGATGCTATAAAACAGAAAATGGTGAACCTTTCGCAAGGCCGAGTGCCCAAACTGTAGCCCTAAACCCATTTTTTTTCCGAAGTGCCAACCAATCCTATTATGTAAATAATTGATTGTAACCTTACCTTTGCCGTCTTCTCTTCTCTTCAGCAGGGGGCATCACGCTTATTCATGCTTACCACACATTGTAGCTGAGCCCCTGCCCTTTCTAGACACAGCAGTTGGATTGATCCCGCTGGAAAAAATTGCAGCATATTAGACAGAGATTTTAGCCTGGAATGCAATCAGATGTCACCCTGTAATCCACATCTACATTTCAAAGTCTGAATATCCTGAAATCCCATAAAGACGTGCGAGTTGCTCTACTCCCCTTTCATTGTGTAGTTCTGTCCCCCTTCCTGTGCCACTTCCTGACAAACATGTCCCCCATCCTGATATATATTTCCCACATTCTGGTATATTTGTCCCCATCATGGCCCCATCCTGGTAAATGTACCCCATTTCTGGTAAATGTCCTCCACTCTGGTAAATGTACCCCATCCTGGTAAATGTACCCCATCCTGGTAAATGTACCTCATCCAGGAATGTTCCCTTATCCTGGTAAATGTCCCCATTCCTGGTAAATGTCCCCTTTCCTGGTAAATGTCCCCCATCCTGATAAATGTCACCTTTCCTGCTAAATTTTCTCCATCCTGGCATTTGTCCTCATCCTGGCATGTAGATGTACCCCCATCCTGGCATATTTCCCCCCATCCTGGTAAATGTATCCTCCATCCTGGTAAATGTACCCCTTACTGGCATGTTCCCCTTCCTGCTAAATGTACCCTATCCTGGCATGTTTCCCCCCCATCCTTGCAGCCATGTTTACCCCCATCCTGGCAGCCATGTTTACCCCCATCCTTGCAGCCATATTTACCCCATCTTTGCACGTTTCCCCCATCTTTGCACGTTTCTCTCCATCTTTGCATGTTTCCCCCATCCTTGCAGCCATGTATGCCCCGCACTCTGTTTGCTTGCCCCGCGCTCTGTTTGCTTGCCCCGCGCTCCCCATGTTTGCCCCGCGCTCCCCATGTTTGCCCCGCGCTCCCCATGTTTGCCCCGCGCTCCCCATGTTTGCCCCGCGCTCCCCATGTTTGCCCCGCGCTGGCTCTGTCCCCCACACCTTGGCACAGCTGCACACAGCTTAAAAATAAAAATAATAAAAAAACTCACCTTGCAGAACCCGCTCCATCGCTGCATCCTCAGTCAGTTCAGTTCCCGTGCGGCCACAAGATGCCGGTGCCGCCTACTGACGCTCCTTCGTCTCCTAGGCAACAGGTGTGCGGCTCAGGAGAGGAGGCGTGTCAGAAGGAGGAGAAATGTCTCCTCTGCTCTAACACCACTTTGCACTGTCGGCGCGACCACACCGACAGTGCAAAGTGGCTGAATGTGGCGACAGCGCGTGCCAGCAAAAAGGGCTCTGCTCGCCCAGTCTGGCACGCGTGCCATAGGTTCGCCATCACTGCTATAAAAGATAAAGCAATAACAGTATTACAGTACAAGTTGCCGGCCAAGTCAGTGGACCCATCCTGGCAGGTTCATACTTTTCCCGCCAGCATAACAAATGCTTCCAAAGATTTGGTAAAGGTTGTAAAGCCGGCTGAGACATCAAATAGAGCGGATGATTTGTGCAACCAAGTACAGCAGCTGACAAAAAAGATGGACTTTGTGCTAACACTCTTGCAGAACCAGCCAGGGTCACAACTACCCAGTAAAATGCAGTTAGCTGATTCTCCTGAGGATGTTCTATGGATAAAGAAAAGGCACATGTCGCCCCTGGAGGGGACCAACAAGTCGCCCATTCAGGGGACCAACGCACCATTCCAACGCAGAGCCATGGACCACACAGATTCTTCAGGACAACCCGTCTGCCTTCGTTGTAACAAGCCAGGCCATTTCGCAAGAGGATGTCTTTTAAACCGGCGATTCCTGGGGCCCAGGGCCGAGCCTCAGGAATGAGACAGTCGGCCCCGAAAGACTGGCATAGTCGGTACGTGGGAGGCCGCCCGTACCTTAATATTACACTAGAAAGAATCCCCATGTCACTTATTTTGGACACTGGGTCACAAGTAACCATCATCCCACATACATTGTACAAACACTATTGGTCTGATGACGATCTTAGACCCCCAGATTCTAGTTTAGTTATACTAGCAGCCAATGGACTACCACTAAACCAGGTTGGGTTTAGGGAAGTCACATTAAAACTGGAGAGAGTAGAGTTAAAAGACCAAGGATTATGTGTGGTAGAAGATGACCCTAACAACAAATGCCCCTCCATGGTACTTGGAACAAATGTAATTGAAAACTGCCTTGGGGAAGTATTGTTTTTGCTCCGACAGATTGCTGTGACTGCTGATCATGGACAGAGGAGAGTGCTACATCGTGAGATTCGAGTCCTGACACACAGACAACAGGTAAATCTGTCTGGAGGGGAAATTGGCAGTGTACGGGTTACAGACCAATTTCCTATTATGTTACCACCTAAAAGTGAAATGATGATCTGGTGTCGAGCAGCTATCGGTCTTAGAGGAAAGGAATACCAGGCAGTTGTAGAACTGGTATACTCAGAGCACAGACATATGCTACTGACAGCCAGAGGGGTGGTGGATGTACGCAAAGGAAGAGTACCAATTCGTATCATAAACTGTGGGGAAGAGGAAGTAAAATTACCCAGGTACGCTACAGTAGCAAAGCTGTACACTGTCTGTGACAGCCATAAAGCCTTTGCCCCCGTTAAATCAAGCGGAGGACAACAACTCCAAGGGACAGCTAGAGGAATGGTGTCAGCAGTTATATGTAGGGACTGATACCACCCCTTACTATCAAAAACATGGAATCTATCGGGTAGCACGAGAATTCGAACAGGTGTTTAGTAAGCATCCATTAGACTTTGGGAAGGTCGAAGGGGTACGTCATCACATATCCACAGGGAATCATCCCCCAATTAGACTGAGACATAGACCTGTGCCACCAAAACACTACTAGTGTGCAAAAGAGATGCTGCGGGACATGAGAGAGGCAGGGGTTATAAGAGATAGTTGTAGCCCCTGGACAGCCCCCTTAGTCCTAGTTAGAAAAAAAGATGGCACTATGAGGATGTGTACATCCTGTTGCTGCATTGAGGACTGCTAATTATTTTTCTACATTAGATCTCACTAGTGGATATTGGCAGGTCTCTGTGGCAGAGGAAGACCGAGAGAAGACGGCATTTACAACACCAATGGGCCTATGTGAATTTAATAGGATGCCGTTCGGATTATGTAATGCACCAGGAACATTTGAAAGGCTCATGGAATGTTGCCTCGGACACAAGAACTTTGAGACCATACTCTTGTACCTAGACGATGTAATCGTATACTCCAAGACCTATGAAGATCACCTGGAACACTTGGCTGAGGTATTTGCATCTCTATCAAAATATGAAATGAAGCTTAAACCATCAAAATGTCACCTGCTGAAATCAAAAGTCCAATATCTTGGACATGTAGTTAGCGCAGATGGAATAGCACCAGATCTGGAGAAGATAACAGCTATCCAAGACTGGTAGAGACCAACCACCGTCAGAGAAGTACACCAGTTCCTGGGTTTGGTAGGATATTACCGGAGATTTATAAGGGGCTATACAAAAATGGCATTACCTTTACAAGACCTACTGGTAGGCCAAACTAAACGAAGAAGGTCAGAACCGTCATTGGTATGGAGTAAAGAGCAAGAAGATTCCTTCCAACAGATGAAGACAGCTCTGACTGGTGAGGAAATATTGGCATATCCTGATTATAATCTACCATTTGTCCTGTATACCGACGCAAGTAATGTAGGCCTAGGAGCAGTATTATCTCAGGTACAAGATGGAAAAGAAAGGGTAATTTCTTATGCCAGCAGGAAACTCCGACCCACCGAAAGAAACTCAGAAAATTATAGTTCTTTTAAGTTGCAGTTTTTGGCCTTGGTCTGCACCGTAACGGAAAGGTTTAAACATTATCTGGCTGCTTCAAAATTCGTCGCCTATACGGAAAACAATCCATTGACGCATCTGGGCACTGCAAAACTCGGTGCACTGGAGCAACGCTGGATGGCCAGATTGTCAAATTTTTATTTTATCATCAAGTACCGGACAGGCCGTAAAAATGCCAATGCTGATGCCCTGTCTAGGAATCCTCAGGCATATTTCCCAGGATCAGCAGTAGAGGAGGATGACTTGGAGGAAATAGAACTCCCAGCTTTCCATAAGAACAGAAATGTGAAGTGACCGAGGCCATTATCTATCAAAACCAGCAGAATATAGCTTTGAACCCGTTGCCTCACTATAATTGGAAAGAAACCCAAGATAGTGATCCGGCAGTGAGTCTAGTGAAAAAGCTAGTAACCGAACCAAGCTGCAAACTTGACAAATATTCTCCACTAGAGGCCGAGCAATTGTGGAAAGAAAGAAGTAGGTTATTTATCCATCAAGATAAACTGTGCAGAAGATATATTAATCCTAGTACACATGAGATGGTTTGGCAAATTGTGGTTCCAAAAAGAGACACCCAAATGGTGTTAGATATGTATCATAATCAATCAGGACATTTTGGATGGAAGAAGTTGGAGATCCTGTTACGTGAAAGATTTTACTGGATTGGCATGAGATCTACTATAGAGAAATGGTGTAGAGATTGTGGACCATGCTCATTAAGAAGAAAAGACCGTAACAGTCAGAAGGCACCACTACAGTCCATCATTACCAAACAGCCATTAGAGCTGGTAGTCCTTGATCACGTCAAGCTCATACCCAGCAGATCTGGTTATACTTATGCTCTTACCATGGTGGACCACTATTCCAGGTTCCTAGTAGTAGCTCCAGTGAAGGACTTAACTCGAACAGCGGCAAAAACATTCCAAGCCTATTTCTGCAGACCACATGGATATCCAGAACGGGTATTAACAGATCAAAGCCCGACTTTTGAGTCTGAACTATTTCAAGAATTCTGTAAATTATACGGATGCAAGAAAATTCGTACTACGCCTTATCATCCTCAGACTAATGGAATGTGTGAGAAAATGAATCACATTGTGATAGAGCTGCTAAAAACCCTGCCCTTGGAGGAGCGGAACAGATGGCCAGAGAAGTTACCAGATCTAGTTGACATGTATAACAACATTCCAGTAAGCTCAACAAATTGCACCCCTGCATACCTTATGAGAGGAAGACCAGGAAAATTGCCTGTGGATTTGGAGATGGACATAATAGTTCCTGAAGAAAATACCTCAGATGCAGATTGGGAAGTAAAAAGAAAGGAGCAATATCAGAAAATACAGGAATGTGTCGAGAGAAGCCTGGAAAAATCAAAGGAAAAACAAGAAGCAAACTTTAACAAAAGTGCTCAAGGAACACCCTTACTACAAGGTGAATTAGTCTTAAAGAGAAAAAGACGACTGCATAAGTTAGATGATCAATGGGAGGCAGAACCCTACACTGTACAACCATCAAACTTCAACAACCAGAAAACCTTTTTGATTAGCAAAGACAAAGGTGAAATAACAGCAATGGTGTCCAGGGATCATTTAAAGAAATACCCTCAACAGCTGCCACCAGTAGAGAGAATTCCTATTCAGAGAAAAGAAGAGAAAGAAAGAATAGTCAAGACAATTTTAGGAGAACTTCCTGCAGATTGGCCGCAGGTAGATGGTGTATACTTGACACCGATGGTGACTTTTCCACAACCCAGTGAAACGCCCAGAGCAGAAGAACCACCCATTGTAATGGAATCAGAGATTTCTGCAGTCAGTGTACCTGCCATTTCCACTAGGAGAGTAAGTAGACCCTCAAGTATACCAATTTTACGCAGGTCAACACGTATTAACTTTGGCTGTCCACCGCTTAGATACAGAGAATAAAATGTAGAAAGTGGAATGTGTAAATAGTTGAATAGATAGATAGTATTAATATATAAAAGGGGTAAAGGAAGTTTGCATAATGCTGTATAGGGGCCAGGAAGGTGACTCCAGGGCCAAGAGGCCTACAGTGATTATGACTGATATGTAACCTCATCACACTTAGAACTCTTAAACTAAAGCACTCGTAACTGTTGATATATTTTTTTTGTTTGTTGATGCACTTTAAGCAAAGACCGAGCCACAAGACTGGGTGTGGCAAAAGTTTCTTTAACAGCTTACGGCCAATGGACTAATGCTGTATGAACTGGTGACCTATCTTATTCAATTTTTGTAGTTTCTATTTTTAAGACTCTGTTAAAAAAAAAAAAAGTAGAGTAAATATTACCAACATGTTATAGTTAAATTATAAGAAAATGTTTAGCTTAACCAAACCTTGTTGCCACACTCGGGGTTGAGTGTGATTAACTAAGGGGGTATGTGGCGCCCCTGTGGTTTGGCACTACAGGGGAATACAGCACCTTAACAGCAAGGTGCAGTGCTCTTTGGTCACAGGTGAAAGAGAGAAGAAATTCAGAGTCTTATATTGGATTGAGTAACATTGACTCAGCAGCCCCTACCTTCATATTCCTGGGACTGTTTATATAGTAGGTCCATAGGGGGGTGGAGCCTGGCTGAGCGTGAGACGCGACGTGGTTGCCAGGATGACTGGGTGACAGTTAGTGAGTTGACAGTCAGTTGACAAGCAGAGACGAGAGTAAAATTGATGACTGAAAGAAGGGCTAGAAATAACATAGGCCCGACGTCCTGAGTGAGGGTACCCCGAAAGAAAAGAAAGGCACAGGAAAAGGGGTAACCCAGACGGAAAGGGGACGCTTTAGGTCTGGCGAGAGCCGGCTGAAGAGTTCAGGTCGACACCGGTATAGCGAAACCGAGGAGGCTTGTCAGGTTTATCCCCAAACCATTGACCGTTAACCTGGGATCCTAATTAAGAGGAGTCCCAGTACCCATCAAGAGTCTGACTAAGCCGAGTCCACGACGCTGTTGCAGGAATGATAAAGAAATCGTGCAGCATCAGACCCCTGGGAAAACCAGTGACGAGACTAACGAGTGGCTTAAACAGGGAGTCACAGAGCCTTCAGAGCAGGGACCGAGAAAGAGACAAAGAAAGGTTACCTCAGAGAAAAACTCTGTCATTAAATTTCCTCCAAAATTTGGGACCATTGGTCTTCTGGTAACCGAACTGTTTCTGCTGTGTACTGTGCAAAACAAACCAGATTTAAGTAAAAAGGACTTGTTTAAGCTGAAGTGGACTCGGTGTGTCATCTCTCCGCCGTTCGACAGGACCCTGCAACATCAGAGAAGAAGGCAGCCATCACCGCTCAGTCGCTTCCCTCCTGGTCAGCGACCCGCCGCCCTGAGGTAAAATAGCTCCACCTGTGGGGAGCTGAGAGATCTTAAGCTGCCGTCACCATCGCCTCAGAGGCCGGCTGCGGGCAGCGCTGGTATATCCCGCTTACCAGACACCACAGGTGGCGTCACATATATCCCCAAAATCATCCCTGTACACCATTCCCCAGCCGCAGAGTGAGCGCCCAGGGCACGAAGCCGGGACCGACCACCTGTGATAACCCCATCTAGAGTACCCCCCTACCGAAAACCCTGATGGTCGACTCACCTAAGCTTTTAAAAGCGATAACTGAACAGACAGAAGAGTGGCTTGAGCCTTTGGACCTCCGTCCAGGGATGGTAGTGTGCGATAATGGTCGTAATCTGGTGGCGGCTTTAAAGCTTGGAAAGCTTGTCCACGTTCCTTGTATGGCCCACGTTGTAAATTTAGTAGTTCAGCACTTTCTGAACAAAAAACCCTGGCCTGTACCAGACCTACTTACCAAGGTACGACGTGTTAGCGCACATTTCCGCAAGTCATCTCCCTCTTTTGCTGGCCTGGCAGTGCTGCAGCAGTGCTTACACTTGCCTCATCACAGACTAATATGTGACCTCCCTATGAAATGGAATTCAACCTATCATATTTTGGCCAGGATCCATGAGCAGCAGAGGGCAGCCCAATTCCCAATTCCAGCTGGAACATGCCCGTCAGACGCAGCTACCAGATATAAGTACTGCCGAGTGGGTGTGGATTGCAGACATTTGTCAGGTCTTGGAGAATTTTGATTACTGTACCAACATTCTGAGCAGTGATGATGCTGTTATCAGCATTACCATTCCACTGATTTGTTTATTGAAACCCTCTCTGGATGGTCTGACTGACCAAAGTGTTAATGCACCCGAGTTGTCTGTGGATCCAGACTTCACAACGGTTGCTAGTAATCCGCACAACCTTGGCCAACAAGCTCAGGCCACTTTTGCTCAGCATCATGAGGATGAGGGTGAGGATGATGATGGAGAACAGGAATGCTTGCTTTGGTAACAAAGGGATTGACAACCCAAGCATCAGGGCTCTCCAGCATGGATGGCCTGAGGAAGAGTAGGAGGAGAAGGAGACAGAGACTGAGGAGGAGAGGAGGTTTAGGGAGACAGAATGTATACTTAGCAGTGACATACCAAGGTTTCCAGTTCGAAGTCTGGGATACATGGCACACTTCATGTCACACTGCCTTTCTCATGACTGTCGGCTAGTCCACATTTTGGCAGACAACAAATACTGGTTAGGCTATGTGCACACGGTGCGTTTTTCTCGGCGTTTTTGCGCGTTTTTCGGGTGCGTTTTTGGCCTCAAAACTGCATGACTTTGCTTCCCCAGCAAAGTCTATGAGTTTTCATTTTTGCTGTCCCCACACAGCGTTTTTTTTTCAGCTGCGTTTTTGTGGTGACCACAAAAACGCAGCATGTCAATTATTCCCGCGTTTTTCACTGCGCTTTTCATCCATTGAGTTCAATGGGATGTTGAAAGACGCAATGAGAAACGCAAATAGCTGCGTTTTGGTGCGTTTCTAAGACCAAAAACGCAGCTATAAGCGCAGGAGGTGGGTAGTAAAGTGACGTGTACAGGAAGAGGATTCCTTCTGTCAGTATATACAGAAGCATGAATCCTCCCGGTACCGTCACCGCCGCATCCATCTCCCGTCCTGTGTATGTATGCTGCCGTGCGGCGCCATGTACAGGCAGGAGATGGAAGCGGCTGCGAAAACAAAAGTTAACAGTAGAATAAAAAAAAAAAAAAGTTATACTCACCTGTCTGCAGCCTCGCGGTGCCATGCCCGCTCCCAGCTCCACTCACTGTATCGCCGCTCCCGCTCCGGCTGTGTGCAGTCTCCCCGGGGCAGGACCTTGCTTGCAGGACCTGGCGATGGATCACCTGATGCAGTCACCTGACGCATCAGCTGATCGAGTCTCGGGCTGACGCGGGCGCCCGGCCGGTATCAGCGGATGCGTCAGGAGACTTCATCCCTGATTACCGGCAGCTGCTGCAGCGATCGGACAGGATCAGACTCCCGCCCCATCGCTCCGGGAGCTGCCGGTAATTCAGCACATAAGTGAGTATTATTTTTTTTTTTTCTACTGATGCATCAGCTGATTGTATAATCGGCTTTTATACAATCAGCTGATGTGTGATGGGATTCACATCCTGGAACCTGACACATCATCTGATCGCTTTGCCTTCCAGCAAACCGATCAGATGATATTGGATCCTGATTGGACGGCGCGGGACCCTGACCCAGGATTACTGCGGAGGGGGGTTTATTTCAATAAAGATGGAGTCACTAATTGTGTTGTGTTTTATTTCTAATAAAAATATTTTTCTGTGTTGTGTTTTTTTTTTATCTTTACTAGAAATTCATGGTGGCCATGTCTAATATTGGCGTGACACCATGAATTTCGGGCTTAGGGCTAGCTGATAATATACAGCTAGCCCTAACTCCATTATTACCTGGCTAGCCACCCGGCATCAGGGCAGCCGGAGGAGTTGGATACAGCGCCAGAAGATGGCGCTTCTATGAAAGCGCCATTTTCTGGGGTGGCTGCGGGACTGCAATTCACAGCGGGGGTGCCCAGAAAGCATGGGCACCCTGCACTGTGGATTCCAATCCCCAGCTGCCTAGTTGTACCCGGCTGGACTCAAAAATGGGGCGAAGCTCACGTCATTTTTTTTAAATTATTTCATGAAATTCATGAAATAATTTAAAAAAAAAGGGCTTCCCTATATTTTTGGTTCCCAGCCGGGTACAAATAGGCAGCTGGGGGTTGGGGGCAGCCCGTACCTGCCTGCTGTACCCGGCTAGCATACAAAAATATGGCGAAGCCCACGTCATTTTTTTTTTTGGGGGGGGCAAAGAAATCCTGCATACAGTCCTGGAAGGAGGATGCTGAGCCTTGTAGTTCGACAGCTGCTGTCTGCTCTCCTGCATACACTATTGGATGGAGGATGCTGAGCCTTGTAGTTCGACAGCTGCTGTCTGCTGTCCTGCATACACTATTGGATCGAGGATGCTGAGCCTTGTAGTTCTGCAGCTGTCTGCTCTTCTGCATACACTAGTGGAGAATGAAGAACACATTGAAGAAGGAAATGACATCAGACCTTTTTTTTTTTTGTTCACTGATAAAAAACGCAGTGAGCAAAAACGCAGCAAAACGCAGCAAAAAACGCACCAAATCGCGGCAAAACGCGTGCGTTTTTTGCCGCGTTTTTTCGACGCAGGTGCGTTTTTGTGCGTTTTTAGCGGCCAAAAACGCACAAAAACGCAGCGTCAAAAAAACGCAGCGTGTGCACATAGCCTTATGTACCTTCCTTGACCCATGCTACAAAGACAAATTTGCTTTGCTACTTGTGGAGGCAAATAAGGATTGTACTACAGAAACATTCAAGAGGGCTGTAGTGGAGCAGTTGATGAAATGATTACCCTCAGATCATGCTGGCGCCAGAGGTAGCGTGTCATCTCACGCAACAGGATTACAACAGAGGGCTACGCATAGTAGGAGCAACACAGGCGGGGGACTAATGTGCCAAAACTGGTCCATTTTCCACAAACCGTCAACTGCGACTCAGATAACGGTTGGGGGAACGATGACAAGGAGGGAACAGTTAAGTAAGATGGTGAGGGACTATGTTGGTGACCATATCAGCGTGCTTTCAGAGTCTACAGTTCCCTTTTAACTATTGGGTTTCCAAGCTCAACACTTGGCCAGACCTCGCCTTATACGCTTTGGAAGTGCTAGCTTGCCCTGCTGCAAGTGTGTTGTCTGAGCGTGTTTTCAGCTCAGCGGGGTCAATAATAACAGACAGTCGCACACGACTATCCATGGAAAGTGCAGACAGTTTGACGATGATCAAAATGAACCATAGATGGATTGCCACAGAGTATCTCAGGCCGCCTGTTAACAAGACCCAATAATAAGTGTAGCCCCAAATTTTATATTTAAGTTCAAATAAGTTCCAATGTTTCTCAGTCAAGACAATTTTGTCTTCTATCATCTAATGAGACCGCATGACAAATGTAACTTCTTATGCTGCTGCGTTTTCATTGTTTAGCCTAATCACCCAGGGCAATATTTGTCAAGCCTTTGTACATTATGCACTGACAGACCCACTGTCGAGGCTACAATGTCTAGAACAATTGGACAGGCAGTCTCTATTTGTGTTCTTTATTGATGCTCTACTCCACGGTGTGTTACACATGGCCCCCTGTGGAATCAGAATTTTTTTTTAGCTCCCAATTTTTGGAAAAAATACCTGTTGGCAGTTTTTGGGAGTACTTACTGATGCAGTGCTCCATTCTGTCTGAACCATTATCCCATGGGGAAACTGAAAACTACAAATGACTGCCGTCACTCACCAATGTATGTTACAGGGTCCCCCTGAGAGCCCTAAGAAGTCTGAGATTTGAGAACAGCCCGTGGCCCTTAGAGGGCCACTGGAGCCGGTGGTGCTGGTGGAGGAGGAGGAGGAGGGCAAGGCCAACATCCCAACGGGCACATTGTAGCTGACCTTTTAAAGTGCTGTCAAATATGTCCCAAAAAAGGAGGTGTGAGACAGACACCAATATAATGTACAAGTTAACGCCCTTTCTAATCGAAAAAGAAGGAAAAATGTAAAAAACGGAATGTGTGAACATATGCTAAAGTGTTTTTTTTTTTTTTTTTGGAGGTCGGGCTTGATTTGACGTTTTAGTACAGTCATCAGGCACTAGAACCTGTTTCTTTGCAGTTTCCCCTCTTTTACTATGGTTTGAGAGCTGTTCTGGCGACTACGTAAACGCCGCGTGCTGCTCTGAGCGCGTTATTCCAAGGCACCAGAAATGCACTCAGGCACCTTCTACAGGCTGTGCCCATAGTGTTTCAGCCTTTTCCCATCCATTTCAACCTTTTTCTCAGTCACTACAGCTCACCAACAGGTCCAACGTAAAATTATTCGAGTTTCCCATAGACTTACATTGGGCGTCGGATATCCACGGATACTCGCATATCAGCGACCTATCCAGCGGATAGACGTCGGATCGGATAATATGGTATCCGCTCATCCCTAATAATAATACATGTGTGAGAGGGACGGAAATAAATGTTGAAATAATTGTTTCCTATTGTCTCCGTAACTGTATACATGTGATGATACTTTATCAACATTCCATTACATATAGTGACAAACAGACGTTCCACACATATATGGCAGAGCTGTTCCACTCTTATATTGTAACTAGAAGGTGGCCCGATTCTACGCATCGGGTATTCTAGAATTTACGTATTGTGTAGTTCATGTATGATTTTTGTTATATATATATATATATATAGATGTTGTTGTGTGTAGTTACCAAGTGTTTGTGTAGGGCGCTGTACATGTTCTGGGTGTGGCGGGGGGTGAGAGCGGTGTTGTATGTGTGTTGCGTTGTTTGTGGAGCGCTGTGTGTCTGTAGCGTTGTGTGTGTGTGTGTTGCGCGGTTTGTGTGGGTGTGGTGTGTTTTGGGGGGAGGTATGTTTTGTGCAATGTGTGTGTTGCGTGGTATGTGCGTATATTTATGCATGCCGCGGAGTTTGTGTGTTGGGTGTTGTGTGTGTGCAGCGTTGTCTGTGTGTGTGGGTGTCTGTGTAGTGCGGTGTTTGTGTTTCCCAGTGTGTGTGTGGTGTGTGTGTGTGTGTGTGTTGGGGGAGGTGTGCACCTCCCATCTTGCTCCATCCCCCATGCTGCGCACCCCCCATCGTGCTCCATCCGCCATGCTGCGCACTCCCAAACGTGCTCCATCCGCCAGGCTGCGCACTCCCAAACGTGCTCCATCCCCCATGCTGCGCACTCCCCATCGTGCTCCATCCCCCATGCTGCGCACCCCCCATCGTGCTCCATCCCCCATGCTGCACCAGCATCAGCCTCTCTCCTCCCAGCATCAGCCTCTCTCCTCCCAGCATCAGCCTCTCTCCTCCCAGCATCAGCCTCTCTCCTCCCAGCATCAGCCTCTCTCCTCCCAGCATCAGCCTCTCTGTCCCCAGCATCAGCCTCTCTCCTCCCAGCCTCAGCCTCCCCCAGCATCAGCCTCTCTTCTCTCAGCCTCCCCCCTCCCAGCCTCCCTCCTCCCAGCCTCCCCCAGCATCAGCCTCTCTCCTCCCAGCCTCCCCCTCCCAGCCTCCCCCAGCATCAGCCTCCCCCAGCATCAGACTCTCTCCTTCCAGCCTCCCCCAGCATCAGCCTCCCCCAGCATCAGCCTCTCTCCTCCCAGCCTCCCTCCTCCCAGCCTTCCCCAGGATCAGCCTCTCTCCTCCCAGCCTCCCTCTTCCCAGCCTTCCCCAGCATCAGCCTCCACCTCCCAGCCTCCCTCAGCATCAGCCTCCCCCAGCATCAGCCTCTCTCCTTCCAGCCTCCCCCAGCATCAGCCTCCCCCAGCATCAGCCTCTCTCCTCCCAGCCTCCCTCCTCCCAACCTCCCCGGGCATCAGCCTCCCCCAGCATCAGCCTCTCTCCTTCCAGCCTCCCCCAGCATCAGCCTCCCCCAGCCTCCCCCAGCATGAGCCTCCGCCTCCCAGCCTCGCCCAGCATCAGCCTCTCTCCTCCCAGCCTCCCCCAGCATCAGCCTCTCTCCTCCCAGCCTCCCCCAGCATCAGCCTCTCTCCTCCCAGCCTCCTCCAGCATCAGCCTCTCTCCTCCCAGCCTCCCCTAGCATCAGCCTCCCCCAGCATCAGCCTCTCTCCTTCCAGCCTCCCCCAGCATCAGCCTACACCCTCCCAGCCTCCCCCAACATCAGCCTCCCCCAACATCAGCCTCCCCCAGCATCAGCCTCTCTCCTTCCAGCCTCCCCCAGCATCAGCCTCTCCCATCCCAGCCACCCCCAGCATCAGCCTCCCCCAACATCAGCCTCTCTCCTCCCAGCCTCCCACAGCATCAGCCTCCCCCAGCATCAGCCTACACCCTCGCAGCCTCCCCCAACATCAACCTCCCCCAGCATCAGCCTCCCCCTCCCAGCCTTCCCCAGGATCAGCCTCTCTCCTCCCAGCCTCCTCCAGCACGCCGTGCTCCTCTGCCGATCCGATCGCATACACTCACACCCACCCGATCGCATACACTCACACACACCCGATCGCATACACTCACACACACACCCGATCGCATACACTCACACACACACCCGATCGCATACACTCACACACACCCAATCGCATACACTCACACACACCCGATCGCATACACTCACACGCACACCCGATCGCATACACTCACACGCACACCCGATCGCATACACTCACGCACACACACATTGACGATATTGCACATACGCGCTCATACTCACAACATCCGGAGATACCACATGCTTCTGGCCATGTGATCCTCCGGCAGGTCCTTGAAGCTCACAGCACAGTATCGCGGCCGAGAAGCAAGTGATATCTCCGGATGCTGTGAGTGTGTGGATGCGATGTGAGGTGTGAGAGTGAGTGTGATCTGATGTATGTGTGTGTTGTTATGTGTGTGCGTGTGTGTATTTTCCGCCGCTGCAGGACCTTGATGCGCTGGTAACTATGCTACCATGGTTACCAGCGCATCACGGCCCCCACTCGCACGGGAGCCCACACCAGCATACGGCGGCAAACCCCAGCAATGCGAGGGTTTGTGTCGGCTGGGATGGCGGAGTATGCTGGTGTGGGCTCCCGGGGGTACAGTACTCACCTAGTAGTCGTGTCTCCGTTTCAGTTCGGGGGATGCGTGCGGGGGGCGGGGCCAGAGCGAGCGTGCATTGCGTGAGGGGGGCGGGGCGTGGCCGAGTTGCCAATACGTGCCGGGGCAAGAGGCCAATCCGTGTGGGGGCGGAGCCTGTGCGAGCGGCCGGCCAATCAGTGTTGGGGGGGTGGGGGGGAGCCAGGGCGAGCGACCAATCCGTGCGGGGGGGCGGGGCCATGGCGAGGCTAGTGGCCAATCCGCTTTGTGTCACCGTAAGGACACAATTTTGGAGCAAGACAGACAGACAGACAGACAGAATAAGACAATTATATATATAGATACCATCATCAATTGTGACCAACCAGCCATTAGCATATGGTAATGTTCGTTAGTTTAGACACTTTTAGCATATAGTAGTCTTCAACACTTATTCACTCATTAGCATTTGATAATCCTCATCAGATGAAACACTATGTAGCATATAATAGTAGTCATCACCTTAACAATGTGAACAGTCTTTAGTATATGAAAGTCTATCACTTGACGCATTTCCCCCTCAGCTGGGTTCATCAGAGGAGTGACTTCATAGATAAGATCAATCCAGATTGATATAAGAGCAGGTCCCTTCATGATTATATATATACTAGCTGTACTACCCGACTTCGCCCGGGTTAATAACTGCTGTTAACAAAATAGAATGTATTAACAAAAATTTATTCTGCACACAAAAAACACAAAACAAATAGATAGAAATGTAATTATTAAAAGGCAAAAACTAAGCTAATAGAAGCATTTCACAACATATATTTCAACACCACAGATATTCCACACAGATTTAACATCCTATGACCTCACACATACTGAGAATGTCCTTTGTTGCCTATATTAACCAATCAGAGCTCAGATTAATTAACTGTAGCAAAATAGAAGCTAAGCTGTGATTGGTTGCTATTGGCAGCCTGATAAATCTCCAGGCAACAGAAAGCCCTCCCCCTGACAGTATATATTAGCTCACACATACACATATAGACAGGTCATGTGACTGACAGCTGCCGTATTTCCTATATGGTACATTTGTTGTTCTTGTAGTTTGGCTGCTTATTAATCAGATTTTTATTTTTGAAGGATAATACCAGACTTGTGTGTGTTTAGGGCGATTATGTGGCGAGGTTGGTGTATGTGTGGTGACATGTGTGCTGAGGGTGGTATATGTGTTCAAGCACGTGGTAGTTTGTGGCACATTTTGTGTGTGTTCATATCCCCGAGTGTAGTGAGTATCCCATGTCGGGGCCCCACCTTAGCAACTGTACGGTATATACTCTTTGGCGCCATCGCTCTCATTCTTTAAGTCCCCCTTGTTCACATCTGGCAGCTGTCAATTTGCCCCCAACACTTTTCGTTTCACTTTTCCCCCATTATGTAGATAGGGGCAAAATTGATTGGTAAATTGGAACGCGCGGGGTTACAATTTCGCCTCACAACATAGCACCCAGCGCTGCCCGGGATTGTAACTGTCTCTCTGTTTCTCTCCCATTCTCTGTCTGTCTCCCCCTCTGTATATATATATCTCTGTCTCTCTCTCTCTTTCCCTGTCTGTCACTTTCCCTCTCTTTCCCTGTCTGTCTCTTTCCCTGTCAGTCTGTCTCTTTGTCTGTGTCTGTCTCTTTGTGTCTGTCTCTTACCCTGTCTGTCTGTTTCTTACTCTGTCTGTGTCTGCCTCTTTTCCTGTCTGTGTCTGTCTCTTTCCCTGGCTGCATTGTGACATGCCAACATTCCATATAAGGGCGTGGCTGCGCATTCTTCTGAAGTTCTGGCTGCACTGTGGCTCCCAGCTCCATTCGCTTTAATGGAGGCAGGTTTTTTGGCGAATAACTGTAAAGAGCGGGGTTAAAATTTCACCTTGAAACATAGCCTATGACGCTCTCGGGGTCCAGAAGTGTGAGTGTGCAAAATTTTGTGGCTGTAGCTGCGACGGTGCGGATGCCAATCCCGGACACACACACACACACACCACACACACACACACACATACACACACACACACATTGAGCTTTATATATTAGATAAATTGTCTCTCCAGTAAAGGAGACAAACTCTAGCGCAGTGCCACCTATTGGAAGTAGCGATTCTAAAAGTCAAATGTGGATTTTTAACAATCCTTTGCATATGACTGAGGGGCCCTTTGCACACTACGACATCGCAGGTGCGATGTCGGTGAGGTCAAATCGAAAGTGCCGCACTTCCGGCGTCGCTCTCGACATTGTAGTGTGTAAATCGTTTTAACTACGATTACCTAGCGTAAAAGCGTCGGTATCGTATGATCGGTGTAGTGTCGGTCATTTTCATTATTTTGGCTGCCTCGATGGTACGATGTTGTTCCTCGTTCCTGCGGCAGCACAAATCGCTGTGTATGAAGACGCAGGAGTGAGGCAGGTAAGTGCATGTGAAGCTGCCGCAGCGATAATATTCGCTACGGCTGCTATCACAAGATATCGCAGCTGCGACGGGGGCGGGGACTATCGCGCTCGGATCGCAGCATCGGCTTGCGATGTCGTAGTGTGCAAAGGGCCCCTTAGAATATATGCCAGATCAGCATCCCAATTTGCAGACACGGTGTTTCGGGGTGCTTGCCCCTCGTCAGTGCAAAGTATGGGGTGTCTGATCTGGCTCATGAGAAGCTTTGTGGGGACCACGGGGGAACACTAGTCTCCTTAAGGAGACTTTGCAAGCTAGTCTGGCTGCCAGTAAGGGGACTTATAGCTGTCATGCCCCTCTAGGAAATATTCAAATTGTCTCTCCAGTAAAGGAGACAAACTCTAGCGCAGCGCCACCCATTGGAAGTAGCGATTCTAAATATAGATAGATATACATATTGTCACGCTCCCCGGGTCCCGACGTCGTTTCTCACTCACCGCTCCTGTCCCCGGGTCTCCTGCCTCCAGCCACACGTCCTCCTCGGCACCGCTCCCTGCTCTGGCCTCCGGCACCCGGGCGTCACGCATGTGCATTAGGGCGCGCGCGCGGTCACTGACTTCCTCTTAAAGGCCCTGCACTCCCTAAACAGGATATTACATCAGTCAGGGTCAGGTATATTAGGAGCTCCCTGCCTGGAGGGCGTCGCCTGTTCGTCGTGTTTCTGTAAGCTAGGTGTTCAGGTCTCCTAGTGCCTTGCCTCGCTCTAACCCTGTGTCTTCCACAGAGCCAGCCCTGCCACCTTAACCTGGTCCTGACTGCAGATTGCCCAGGAAGTCCTCCGGTGACTGTCGGCTGTGAATCCCATCATCTGCCTTCAGCCTGAACCTGTCTCCGATCCCCGACTTCACCTGGTGACCTCTGCCCTCACGTCCAGCAGGATCCAGATCTCGCCTGATGTTTCTACCTGGTACCTGAACCTGGTCTCCGTCATCTGCATTGCCTCCAGGAACTCTGTGACTCTAGAGACATCTTGCTACCAGTCCCCTGAAGGACGCTGACCCAGTACCATTAGTGCTCCGGCAACCGTGCACCTAGGCCCTCTAGTGGGGTGACCGGACAGTCCCTGTATAGGGGTTAGCTCTGTGTTGCCTCACTGGGGGAGTCCAGTGCACGGCCCAGAGGATCCACCACCCGGGCATCACAGAACGAACAGGCCATGGATCCCGCCGAAGCACTAGCATCCCAACTGGCCGGATTGCAGCAGGAGATGGTACGTCAGCGAGAGACCCAATCCCGTATGTTGGCCTTCATGACGTCAGTGGACACCTGCCTGAACACACTGCAATCCACAGCCACGTCCCTGTCCACTTCCGCCACATCCACGGCTTCCGTAGGGACAACGTCTGCGACCTCGCAACTGAGACTAGCCTCTCCGCCTCGGTTTGCCGGGGACCCCAAGAACTGCCGTGGGTTCTTGAACCAGTGCTCGCTGCACTTCAAACTGCTCCCACATCTCTTCGCCTCCGACCAAGCTGAGGTTGCCTTCGTCATGTCTCATCTGGAGGGTGAAGCACTGGCATGGATGAACCCCTTGTGGGAGAGGGAAGATCCAGTAACCACCAACATCCAGGACTTCCTGCACGCCTTCCGCACCGCGTTCGATGAACCCGGACGTGCTTCTTCATCCGCCTCATCCCTCCTTAGGCTACGCCAAGGAACTTTGACAGTTGGTCAGTATGCCATCCGGTTCCGCACGCTGGCATCTGAGTTGGGGTGGAACAATGAAGCCTTGACTGCCGCCTTCTGGGAGGGGCTTACCGGTCGTATCAAGGACGAGCTGGTCGGTCGAGACGTCCCCTCCACCTTGGACTCCCTAATCGCCCTCGCAACCCGGATAGACCTCCGCTTCCAAGAAAGGTCTAAGGAAATGTTCCGTGAGCGGCGCCCTGTAAGGCACTCCGCTTCTCCACAGAAGCCTATCCTCTCCTCATCCGGGCTGTCTGGCTCCTCCATCCATGAGCCCATGGAGTCCATGCAAGTGGACCGGCTACGGTCCTCCGAGCAGCGTCGAGCGGAACGAGCCGCCAAGGGTCTCTGCTTCTATTGTGGAGATGGCGCACACCAGGTGCGTGCCTGCCCAGCGAAACCGGGAAACTCCAAAGCCTAGGGTTGGTAGGAGAGGCCACCCTAGGTACTGGGAAGCTCTCTGACCCAGTGACATGGACTGTACAGGTGACAACAGGAGAAACCCGCTTCACGGCAGAGGCATATCTCGACTCCGGGGCAGCGGGTAACTTCATCCACCAGGCCACAGTTGACAAGTACCAGTTACCTGTCACCCCGCTGCAGACACCGCTTGTGATAGCCTCTGTGGATGGGAAACCCCTCTCTGATTCCGTCCTGTTCGTCACTAAACCTGTGAAACTGCGTATCGGTGCGCTACACACCGAAGAAATCGCCTTCTATGTTCTACCACGCATGTCTCATCCGCTTCTGCTGGGTTTACCCTGGTTACGGGTACATGAACCTACGGTCAGCTGGCGTACTGGAGAAATCATCCGCTGGGGCCCGTCTTGTCATGAGAACTGCCTCCAGTCAGTCCAGCCCGTCCGTCGTCCTCCGGCCCCGGACTCCTTACCTGGTCTTCCTCCAGCCTATTGGTCCTTCGCGGATGTGTTCGATAAAAAGGAGTCGGAGGTATTGCCTCCACATCGGCCTTACGACTGTGCCATTGACCTTCTGCCGGGAACCACACCCCCTCGGGAACGGATATACCCTTTGTCCCCTGCTGAGACCCGGGCCATGTCTGAATACATCACCGAGAACCTGGCACGGGGGTTCATTCGCAGGTCCTCGTCCCCGGCTGGTGCGGGCTTCTTCTTCGTCAAGAAAAAAGAAGGCGACTTACGGCCCTGTATCGATTACCGGGGACTAAACCAGATCACGGTAAAAAACAAATACCCCCTGCCTCTCATCCCTGAACTCTTCGATCGGCTCCGGGGGGCCCGTATATTCACCAAATTGGATCTCCGTGGGGCCTACAACCTGGTTCGCATACGCTCCGGAGACGAGTGGAAGACCGCCTTCAACACCCGGGACGGACACTATGAATATTGCGTGATGCCCTTCGGTCTTTGCAATGCCCCAGCAGTCTTCCAGGAGCTGGTGAACGACGTATTCAGGGACCTCCTCTACGTCTGTGTAGTCGTATATCTGGATGACATCTTAATCTACTCCCCAGACTTACGGACTCACAGAGAGCACGTGCAGATCGTGCTACAGAGGCTGAGGAAGAATCGCTTATACGCCAAACACGAGAAGTGTGTGTTCGAGCAATCATCCCTTCCCTTTTTGGGCTATGTGATATCGGACACCGGTCTGCAGATGGATCCCGGGAAGGTCTCTGCTATCCTCGACTGGCCCCCTCCTTCGGGACTAAAAGCCATCCAACGTTTCCTCGGTTTTGCTAACTACTATCGCCAGTTCGTCCCTCACTTCTCGACCCTAACTGCTCCGCTCTCCGCCCTGACCAAGAAGGGGGCCAATCCGAAGGCTTGGACACCCGAGGCCGAAGCCGCCTTCTGCTCTCTGAAGCGGTCCTTTGCTTCTTCTCCCGTCCTTCACCGTCCTGAGTTGAACCGCCAATTCACCCTGGAGGTTGACGCCTCCTCCGCAGGGGCAGGAGCCGTACTTATGCAGAAATCCGCCACCGGGAAGATGGTCACCTGCGGCTTCTTCTCCAAGGTCTTCTCAGCCCCAGAACGCAATTATACCATTGGTGATCGAGAGCTCCTGGCCGTTAAGATGGCGTTGGAGGAATGGCGATATCTCCTGGAGGGAGCGGTTTACCCAGTGATCATCTATACTGACCACAAAAACCTGGAGTATATACGCTCCGCTCAAAGGCTGAACCCGCGCCAAGCACGTTGGTCTCTCTTCTTCGCCAGGTTTGATTTTCA
This sequence comes from Anomaloglossus baeobatrachus, assembly GCF_048569485.1. Taxonomy (NCBI): domain Eukaryota; kingdom Metazoa; phylum Chordata; class Amphibia; order Anura; family Aromobatidae; genus Anomaloglossus; species Anomaloglossus baeobatrachus. Next base: position 258,601,357 of record NC_134353.1, on the reverse strand, counting down.
GCTACACTATCGGCCTGCGGACAAGAACGTACGGGCAGATGCCCTGTCTCGGTCCTTTGTTCCGGTAGACCAAGATGAGGAGCCAAGCCAGCCCATCATCTGTCCTAGCAAGGTCATCCCAGTGGCTCCCGTCTCCCTGGCTCAGATCCCTCCTGGGAAGACGTACGTCACCGAGACCGACCGACTTAAGGTCCTCCAATGGGGACACTCCTCGAAAATGGCCGGACACGCCGGCCAGAAGAAAACCTGGGGTGTCATCGCCCGTCACTATTGGTGGCCGTCTCTTCGTACGGATGTCACCGCCTTCGTCTCTGCATGTTCCTCCTGTGCCCGGAACAAGACGCCTAAGCACCTGCCCTTTGGTCCTCTTCTCCCTCTGCCGACTCCTTCCATTCCATGGCAACACATAGCCATGGACTTTGTCACGGACTTGCCCTTGTCTTCCGGTCATACGGTCATCTGGGTCGTGGTGGACCGATTCTCGAAAATGGCTCATTTTGTTCCTATGGCCGGATTGCCCTCTGCTCAAGAGCTTGCGGACGCCTTCATACAGCACATCTTCCGGCTGCATGGCTTTCCTGCCCATATCGTGTCCGACAGAGGAACCCAATTCACCTCACGCTTCTGGAGGGCTCTCTGTGAACACCTGGGGGTGTCTCTGGACTTTTCCTCTGCCTACCACCCTCAGTCAAACGGACAAGTGGAACGAGTCAACCAGATCATGACCACCTTCCTTCGTCACTACGTCAATGTTCACCAGGACAACTGGTCCACACTCCTTCCTTGGGCTGAATTCTCTCATAACCACCAGGTCAGCGAATCCACCTCCAGTTCTCCCTTCCATGTTGTCTATGGTCTTCAGCCTTCTGTGCCGTTACCAGTCTCTCCAGCTTCCGATGTACCTGCAGCAGATGCCCTGGCCAGAGACTTCTCCGCTATATGGGCCTCAGTCAAGACCTCCCTGGGACATGCTGCTGCACGAATGAAGAAACATGCGGACAAGAGACGTCTTGATCCTCCTTGCTTCTCTCCTGGGGATTTGGTCTGGCTTGCCTCCAAGTACGTCCGACTCAAGATTCCTTCGTACAAGCTGGGTCCGCGGTACATCGGTCCCTTCAAGGTCCTCAGGAAGATCAACGAGGTGTCCTACAAGCTGCAGCTACCGCCCTCCATGCGGATACCCAACTCCTTCCATGTGTCCTTGCTGAAACCTGTTGTCCTCGGTCCCTTCTCCTCTGATGCCTGTCCTCCTCCTCCCATAGCCGATGATGACATCTATGCGGTAAGAGATATCGTGGCCATGAAGACCGTCAGGGGACGGCAGTACTTCCTGGTCGATTGGGCAGGTTATGGTCCCGAGGATAGGTCCTGGGAACCCCGTGAGAATGTGGGTACTCCTCTGATTCGTGCCTTTCTGTCCCGGTTGCGGGGAGGGGGGCCTGGGGGGGGGGGTACTGTCACGCTCCCCGGGTCCCGACGTCGTTTCTCACTCACCGCTCCTGTCCCCGGGTCTCCTGCCTCCAGCCACACGTCCTCCTCGGCACCGCTCCCTGCTCTGGCCTCCGGCACCCGGGCGTCACGCATGTGCATTAGGGCGCGCGCGCGGTCACTGACTTCCTCTTAAAGGCCCTGCACTCCCTAAACAGGATATTACATCAGTCAGGGTCAGGTATATTAGGAGCTCCCTGCCTGGAGGGCGTCGCCTGTTCGTCGTGTTTCTGTAAGCTAGGTGTTCAGGTCTCCTAGTGCCTTGCCTCGCTCTAACCCTGTGTCTTCCACAGAGCCAGCCCTGCCACCTTAACCTGGTCCTGACTGCAGATTGCCCAGGAAGTCCTCCGGTGACTGTCGGCTGTGAATCCCATCATCTGCCTTCAGCCTGAACCTGTCTCCGATCCCCGACTTCACCTGGTGACCTCTGCCCTCACGTCCAGCAGGATCCAGATTTCGCCTGATGTTTCTACCTGGTACCTGAACCTGGTCTCCGTCATCTGCATTGCCTCCAGGAACTCTGTGACTCTAGAGACATCTTGCTACCAGTCCCCTGAAGGACGCTGACCCAGTACCATTAGTGCTCCGGCAACCGTGCACCTAGGCCCTCTAGTGGGGTGACCGGACAGTCCCTGTATAGGGGTTAGCTCTGTGTTGCCTCACTGGGGGAGTCCGGTGCACGGCCCAGAGGATCCACCACCCGGGCATCACACATATACAGTTAGGTCCAGAAATATTTGGACAGTGACACAAGTTTTGTTATTTTAGCTGTTTACAAAAACATGTTCAGAAATACAATTATATATATATAATATGGGCTGAAAGTGCACACTCCCAGCTGCAATATGAGAGTTTTCACATCCAAATCGGAGAAAGGGTTTAGGAATCATAGCTCTGTAATGCATAGCCTCCTCTTTTTCAAGGGACCAAAAGTAATTGGACAAGGGACTCTAAGGGCTGCAATTAACTCTGAAGGCGTCTCCCTCGTTAACCTGTAATCAATGAAGTAGTTAAAAGGTCTGGGGTTGATTACAGGTGTGTGGTTTTGCATTTGGAAGCTGTTGCTGTGACCAGACAACATGCGGTCTAAGGAACTCTCAATTGAGGTGAAGCAGAACATCCTGAGGCTGAAAAAAAAGAAAAAATCCATCAGAGAGATAGCAGACATGCTTGGAGTAGAAAAATCAACAGTCGGGTACATTCTGAGAAAATAGGAATTGACTGGTGAGCTTGGGAACTCAAAAAGGCCTGGGCGTCCACGGATGACAACAG